>NC_036859.1:30542251-30607172 GCF_002910315.2 Salvelinus sp. IW2-2015
CTCTCTCTCTTCTCTCTTCTCTCTCTCTTCTCTCTCCGCTCTCCCTTCTCTCCGTCTCTCCGGTCTCTCCTCTCTCCGTCTCTTCCTCTCTCTCTTCATCTCTGTCGACAGAGACAGAGACAGAGACAGAGACAGAGACAGAGACAGAGACAGAGACAGAGACAGAGACAGAGACAGAGAGACAGAGAGACAGAGAGACAGAGAGACAGAGAGACACAGAGACAGAGAGACAGAGAGACACAGAGACAGAGACAGAGACTACTCTGTCTGTCTATGTCTGTAAAAGCAGTTTATTAGCTGCAGGGGTCACACGGTTGGCTCTGCTATCTCCCAAATGCAATTAGGAGGTCTGGTATCTTAATGAAAGAGTCCAATGGGATTCTAATGAATTGTCCACCGTGACTGGCAATAAGCACTGCCCTTGGTGGTGAAGCCACAGCCAATACCTCACAACAATATAAATGACCGGAGGGGTTCTGCAGAAATGGTGGTGTAGGTTACTGTTATTGTGAGAAAGGAAAGGATGAGGTGCTGCTGTAGAAATGTTTTTGTTGTATGAGAAATGTCATAAGATCATACATACGTAGCTTGATCCATAGTGTTGTTTTCAGGCAGTGTGTGTGTGTGTGTGTGTGTGTTGTATATGCTATTACTTTAATAGGCCATTGGATGGTGTGTGTTACAGCTCATTCAGGCTGTTGTGGAGTATATTCAAAACAAATCAAATCCAACTTTATTTGTCACATGCACCGAATACAACAAGTGTAGACCGTGAAATGCTTACTTACAAGCCCTTAATTAACCAACAGTCCAGTTCAAGAAGAGTTTAGAAAATATTTACCAAATAAACTAAAGTAAAAAATAATAACAAGTAACACAATAACGAGGCCATATTCAGGGGGTACCGGTACCAAGTCAGTCTGCGGGGGTACAGGTTAGAGGTCATTTAGGGGTGAAGTGTAGGGGTGAAGTGACTATGCATAGATAATAAACAGCGAGTAGCAGCAGTGTAAAAAACAAATGGGGGGGGTCAATGTAAATAGACCGGTGGCCATTTGATTAATTGTTCAGCAGTCTTATGGCTTGGGGGTAGAAGCTGTTAAGGAGCCTTTTGGTCGTAGACTTGGTGCTCTGGTACCGCTTGCCATGCGGTAGCAGAGAAAACAGTCTATGACTTGGGTGACTGAAGTCTCTGATAATTTTATGGGCTTTCCTCTGACACCGCCTATTATATAGGTCCTGGATGGCAGGAAGCTTGGCCCCAGTGATGTACTGGGCCGTTCGCACTACCCTCTGTAGCGCCTTACGGTCAGATGCCGAGCAGTTGCCATATCAGGCGGTGATGCAACCGGTCAGGATGCTCTCGATGGTGCAGCTGTCGAACTTTTTGAGGATCTGGGGGCCCATGTCAAATCTTTTCAGTCTCCTGAGGGGGAAAAGGTTTTGTCGTCTTCTCTCTACGACTGTCTTGGTGTGTTTGGACCATGATAGATTGTTGGTGATGTGGACGCCAAGGAACCTGAAGCTCTCGACCCGCTCCTCTAAAGCCCCGTTGATGTTAATGGGGACCTGTTTGGCCCGCCTTTTCCTGTAGTCTACGATCAGCTCCTTTGTCTTGCTCACATTGAGGGAGAGGTTGTTGTCCTGGCACCACACTGCCAGTTCTCTGACCTCCTCCCTATAGGCTGTCTCATTGTTGTCAGGGATCAGGCCTACCACTGTTGTGTCGTCAGCAAACTTAATGATGTTGTTGGAGTCGTGTTTTGCCACGCAGTCCTAACACTTTAATTCAAAATCTAACTTGTCTTAACTCCCATAGCAACTAGCAACTGTAATGTGTAAGTTTGACCTATCCACTAGCAATCCGCTAGTAGTCCATCCTTCATTGGGCCGCTCGTTATCCAGACACACAGTAGAAAAACATATCACAAATCAACAGAAAGCTAAAAAAGAGCTCAGAGAAAACCCTTAACCTCTTCATCTTCCTCTTCCTCATTCTCCCGCCTCTGTGTCAGATCACTGGTTTGTGAGTGCGTGAGTGCTAGCAGCAGGTCATTAGCAACGAGAGTCATAATCCAGTGAGTAATTAAAGAAAGGGGGCGAGGGTTCGTCTGAGAGAGCTAGATCACTAGCTGAGAGGCGAGAGAATCAGCAAATCAACTATAAGCCTCCCGATAGGGCCNCATTGAGACCAGTGTAACCACCACCACAGCCATTGAGACCAGTGTAACCACCACCACAGCCATTGAGACCAGTGTAACCACCACCACAGCCATTGCGGTGGAACTACAGTACAGTACAGTACAGTGTTTCATCTGAATAAAAGCCTCCTTTTGATTCACTGTATGACATGAATCAACACAATCAGCGCTAACAACATACCACTCAACTAACGCTCCGACCCAGATTCACAGAAGGATGTGAGAGACTGAGATATCCTCCTTTTCCAGGGAACATCATGTTCGTAGTACCCATCTGGGAGTGGCGCTGTCCAGGTTTGAGGGCTCACACTGCTCCTGACCTCTCCTCTCTTCTCCTCTCCTGTCCTCTCCGCTGTCTCCTTTACAGCATCAGGACCACAGAGATACAACTATAAAGAGGCCAAACCATAATTCCTCTCTAGTGCTCTATCTCTATTATCCAGACCCAGGCACACTCTCAGACAACCAAACTGACTCGAGGCTGCTAGCGAGTACACTGAAAATAAACCAAATTTAGGGAAGGTGGGAAAACAAATTCAAACTCAGTTTGGACACACCTATTCATTCCAGGGTTTTTCTTTATTTTTACTATTTTCTACATTGTAGAATAATAGTGAAGACATAAAAACTATGAAATAATAAACATGGATTCATGTAGTAACCAAAAAGTGTTAAACAAATCAAAATATATGTTATATATCAGATTCTTCAAAACAGCCACACTTTGCCTTGATGCACACGCTTTGCACACTCTTGGCATTCTCTCAACCAGTTTCATGAGGTAGTCACCGGGAATGCATTAACAGGTGTGTCTTGTTAAAAGTTCATTTGTGGACATTTCTTTCCTTCTTAATGTGTTTGAGCCAATCAGTTGTGTTGTAACAAGGTAGGGGTGGTATACAGAAGATAGCCCTATTTGGTTAAAGACCATGTTCATATTATGGCAAGAAGAGCTCAAATAAGCAAAGAGAAATGACAGTCCAGCATTACTTTAAGACATTAAGGTCAGTCAATCCAGAAAATGTCAAGAACTTTGAAAGTTTCTTCAAGCGCAGTCGCAAAAACCATCAAGCGCTATGATTGAAAATGGCTCTCATAACAGGAAAGGAAGACCCAGAGTAACCTCTGCTGCAGAGGATAAGTTCATTAGAGTTACCAGCCTCAGAAATTGCAGCCCAAATAAATGCTTCACAGAGTTCAAGTAACAGACACATCTCAACATCAACTGTTCAGAGGAGACTGCATGAATCAGGCCTTCATGGTCTAATTGCTGCAAAGAAACGACTACTAAAGGACACCAATAAGAAGAAGAGACTTGCTTGGGCCAAGAAACATGAGCAGTGGACATTAGACTGGTGGAAATGTGTCCTTTGGTCTGATGAGTCCAAATTTGAAATTGTTGGTTCCAACCGCCGTGTCTTTGTGAGACGCAGAGTAGGTGAACAGATGATCTCAGCATGTGTGGTTCCCACCGTGAAGCATGGAGGAGGAGGTGTGATGGTCTGGGGGTGCTTTGCTGGTGACACTGTCAGTGATTTATTTGTAATTCAAGGCACACTTAACCAGCATGGCTACCACAGCATTCTGTAGCAATACGCCATCCCATCTGGTTTGCACTTAGTGGGACTATCATTTGTTTTTCAACCGGACAATGACCCAACATACCTCCAGGCTGTGTAAGGACTATTTGACCAAGAAAGAGAGTGATGGAGTGCTGCATCAGATGACCTGGCCTCCACAATCACCTGACCTCAACCGACTTGAGATGGTTTGGGATGAGTCGGACCGCAGAGTGAAGTAAAAGCAGCCAACAAGTGCTCAGCATATGTGGGAACTCCTTCAAGACTGTTGGAAAAGCATTCCAGGTGAAGCTGGTGAAGAGAATGCCAAGCGTGTGCAAAGCTGTCATCAAGGCAAAGGGTGGCTACTTTGAAGATTCTAAAATCTAAAATATATTTGGATTTTTTTAACACTTTTTTGGTTACTACATGATTCCATATGTGTTATTTCATAGTTTTGATGTCTTCCCTATTATTCTACAAAATAGTAAAAATAAAGAAAAACCCTTGAATAAGTAGGTGTGTCCAAACTTTTGACTGGTACCTTATATGGTACATTCTTAGGAAAAAAAGCAGCTATCTAGAACCTAACCCTTTGAAGAACCCTTTTAGGTTCCAGGTAGAACCCTTCTGGTTCCAGATAGAACCCTTTTGGGTTCAATGTAGGACCATTTCCACAGAGGGTTCTACATGAAAACAAAAAGTCTTCTCCCTGAACCAAAAGGGTTTAAGAGTCTGACGAGCCTTGCGGATGTAGATGGCAAAGGAACTCAGTAAAATTAATTGTAAAATAGGTTTATTCTTTGACTCCAGAAATACAATATATTTGCAGAAGATATCAGTGACTATGATTTTCTTGAGTGCATCCATGTTTACATTGACATTTTCCTTCTCTAGGCAACATCAGAAACACGGAGCGTCTGAGCTACGACAAGAAGCAGCGCTACAAGGTCATGGTGACCGCCTTCGACTGCGGCCAGAAGAGGGCAGCTGAGAGTGTGGCGGTGCACATCGACGTCAAGCCTGTCTGCAAACCTGGCTGGCAAGGTCAGTCTAATCAAAGAAGTACACACACTGCTTAGATCTAAGTTGCAGATCCCAAAAGATACTACTAACAGGTTGCTAATTATTTGATAAGTAGTGTGGGTTCCCACATGTTAGAGGAACACTGTATTTATATGTTATTTATTTAACTAGGTAAGTCAGTTAAGAACAAATTCTTATTTTACAATGACGGCCTACCCCGGCTAAACCCTCCCTTACCCGGACGACGCTGGGCCAATTGTGCGCCGCCCTATGAGACTCCCGATCACGGCCGATTGTGATACAGCCCGGTATCGAACCAGGGTCTGTAGTGACGCCTCTAGCACTAGGATGGAGTGCTTTAGATCGCTGCACCACTCGGGAGTATCTGGTGAAGAGCAGCAGAAATCGATTGCTTCCACTCAGATTGAAGGACATTTTAGGGGTGTTCTCTAATTTTTTGCAGATGAACATACCAGACAGTCTACACAGCTGGTGAACAAGTCTACACAGCTGGTACACAAAGACCAAGGTCAGGCTCGGATTGGGGCCACATGATTCTTGACCAACAACCCTTCCTTTACTTCTCACAACATGTCTCTTAGATTCTCTGCGGTCGCATTGGACTGTTCTTTCCTCCATCTCCGCCCATATGCCACAGCAGTCTGCTTTCAGGGAAAAAAGGAGCTCTCATCATCCCCGTGGGGGCTTATAGCTACACTATCACACTCCTGGCTCTGGATCTTACAGTCCTCTTCGACTCGACTCTGTTTACCCGACCAATCCAGGTCAATGGCCCCTGTGGAGAAGGGAAGAGGGGGATACAGTGGCATTCTAGACACAGAGAGAAAGAGAGAGAGAGAGAAGGATAGATAGGGGAGAGAAGGAAGGAGGGGCTTTTAGCATGGCAGTTTCAGAATAAAGCCT
Source organism: Salvelinus sp. IW2-2015 (assembly GCF_002910315.2). NCBI lineage: Eukaryota > Metazoa > Chordata > Actinopteri > Salmoniformes > Salmonidae > Salvelinus > Salvelinus sp. IW2-2015. The sequence goes on from NC_036859.1 coordinate 30,547,962, forward strand.
TTTAGTGTCTTGAGAACTTGCCTGGATCTCGTCTCGGACTACTGTAGCATGTGCAGAGTGAAAGCCTTTTAGTGTCTTGGGAACTTGCCTGCATCTCGTCTCGGACTACTGTAGCATGTGCAGAGTGAAAGCCTTTTAGTGTCTTGGGAACTTGCCTGCATCTCGTCTCGGACTACTGTAGCATGTGCAGAGTGAAAGCCTTTTAGTGTCTTGGGAACTTGCCTGCATCTCGTCTCGGACTACTGTAGCATGTGCAGAGTGAAAGCCTTTTAGTGTCTTGGGAACTTGCCTGGATCTCGTCTCGGACTACTGTAGCATGTGCAGAGTGAAAGTCTTTATAAGCAGACAGGGTCCCCCACTGCTTCCCTGTCAGATGTCAGTAGGCCACGTCAGGAGAAGAAAGGCTGGGGCAGGAACATGCAGGAACATGCGCAGGATATTTCACCTTAACCCAATTGGAAGAAATCCCTCCTTTCTTAAAAGGGCAAACAATGACAGAATGGCCACACCTCCACTGTTTAGGTTAAAAGCTGAGGGATGGATGCAAGGAATGACCATTGATGATATAAAAATTATAGTTTTAACCATGTTTTAAGGCTATACAGTGTTTGTTTAGAATTACAATGTTTACAAACAGTAGAGTAAAACAAGTGTATATTTTGGTTTTTGATTGACTAAGTTTTAGAGGCATTTCTAAGTTATATTCTTGAAGAACCATTGGGTATATACATTGAGTGTACAAAATATTAGGAACACCGTCCTTATATTGAGTTGTACCGCTCCTTTTGCCCTCAGAACAGCCTCAATTCCTCGGGGCATGGACTCTACAAGGTGTTGAAAGTGTTCCACAGTGATGCTGGCCCATGTTGACTCCAATGTTTCCCACAGTTGTGTCAAGTTGCCTTATTTTGTACACTCAGCGTATGTATTTAATGTAAAAGTCCAATAACTGGATGCAGCAATCGCAGATTGCACCTTTACAGACAGTGTGTGATTCCTCCTGCTGGAAATGTGGTTTGAAATGTGTCCAGAGTTGTTCCATTATCTGGGTGGAGGCTCACACAGTAGTGGGGGATGGCTAGATACTAAAGGGCAACTCTCCATGAGACACTGCACTGCAAATGTCATCTTCAAATAAAGCTGTACATTTTTTAAATCTAATAGTCCTCAATGTCATGGCAACGGTACATACTGCAAAGTACAGTACAGTGTCACATTCCCACCGTCTTTGCGTTTGAAAAGAGTCATCAGTCCTCCCCTCGGAGCGATAATAAATATGTTATACTCACACAAAAGCTCTCAAATGTCTAATAATTCCAGCCATAATCCACCATAGGCTAGCTGTTAACCTTACATATATCAAATTAAATTAAATTGTATTTGTCACATGCGCTGAATACAACAGGTGTRGACCTTACAGTGAAATGCTTACTTAACCAACAATGCAGTTCAAGAAATAGAGTTAATAAAACATTTACTAAATAAACAATCTAATCAATCACAAGGTAACACAAGAAATGTACATAACAATAACGAGGCTAGATACAGGGGGTACCGGTACAGAGTCAATGTGCGGGGGTACAGGTTAATCGAGGTAATTTGTAAAGTGACTATGCATAGATAATAAACAGCGAGTAGCAGCAGTGTAAAAACAAAAGGGATGGCCATTTGATTAGTTTAGTTGTTCAGCAGTCTTGTGGCTTGTGGGTAGAAGCTGTTAAGGAGCCTTTTGGTCTGGAGTCCTTCCTCTGGCTGGAGTCCTTCCTTTGACATCGCCTAGTACATAGGTATATAGGTATATAGGTATATAGGTCATGGATGTCAGGAAGCTTTGACGAAGTGATGTACTGGGCCGTACAAACTACCCTCTGTAGCGCCTTCCGGTCAGATGCTGGGGGGTAATGCATACCAGGGGGTAATGCAACTGGTCAGGATGCTCTCAATGGTGCAGCTGTAGAACGTTTTGAGGATCTGGGGACCCATGCCAAATCTTTTCAGTCTCCTGAGGGGGAATAGGTGTTGTCGTGCCCACTTAACAACTGTCTTGGTGTGTTTGGTAGTTTGTTGGTGCTGTGGACACCAATGAACTTGAAACTCTCAACCCGTTCCACTTCAGTCCCTGTCCGGCCCTCCTTTTCCTATAGTCCACGATCAGCTCCTTTGTCTTGCTCACGTTGAGGGAGAGGTTGTTGTCCTGGCACCACACTGCCAAGTCTCTGACCTCCTCCCTATAGGCTGTCTCATCGTTGTCGATGATCAGGCCTACCACTGTTGTGTCATCAGCAAACTTAATGAGGGTGTTGGAGTCGTGCTTGGCCATGCAGTCGTGGGTTAACAGGGAGTACAGGAGGGGACTAAGCAGTGTTGAGGATCAGCGTGGCAGATGTGTTGTTGCCTACTCTTACCACCTGGGGGGCGGCCCGTCAGGAAGTCCAGGATCCAGTTGCAGAGGGAGGTTTTTAGTCCCAGGGTCCTTAGCTTAGTGATGAGCTTTGAGGGCACTTTGAGGGTGTTGAACGCTGAGCTGTAGTCAATGAATAACATTCTCACATAGGTGTTCCTTTTATCCAGGTGGGAAAGGGTAGTGTGGAGTGAGATTGAGATTGCGTCATCTGTGGATCTGTTGAGGTGATATGAGAATTGGAGTGGGTCTAGGGTTTCTGGCATGATGGTGTTGATTTGAGCCATGACCAGCCTTTCAAAGCACTTCATGGCTACCGACGTGAGTGCTACTGGGTGGTAATCATTTAGGCAGGTTACCTTCACTTCCTTGGGCACATGGACTATTGTGGTCTGCTTGAAACATATAGGTATTACATACTCGTTCAGGGAGAGGTTGAAAATGTCAGTGAAGACACTTGACAGTTGGTTCACGCATGCTTTGAGTACACGTCCTGGTAATCCTTCAGGCCCCGCGGCTTTGTGAATGTTGACCTGTTTAAAGGTCTTGCTCACATTGGCTACAGAGAGCGGGATTTCTTATAAGCGTCCGGATTAGTGTCCCGCTCGTTGAAAGTGGAAGCTCCAGCACGATGCGGATGTTGTCTGTAACCCATGGCTTCTGGTTGTGAAATGTATGTACGGTCCCCGAGGGGACGACGTCGTCGATGCACTTATTGATGAAGCCGGTGACTGAGATGGTATACTCCTCAATGCCATTGGATGAATCCCGGAACATATTCCAGTCTGTGCGAGCAAAACTGTCCTGTAGCTTAGCATCCGCGTCATCTGACCACTTCTGTATTGAGCTAGTCACTGGTACTTCCTGCTTTAGTTGTTACTTGTAAGCAGGAATCAGGAGGATAGAATTATGGTCAGATTTGCCAAATGGAGGGCGAAGGAGAGCTTTGTATGCATCTATGTGTGTGGAGTAGAGGTGATCTAGAGATTTCTTTCCTCTGGTTGCARATTTAACATGCTGGTAGAAATTAGGTAAAACGGATTTAAGTTTGCCTGCATTAAAGTGCGGCCACTAGGAGCGCCGTTTCTTGGATGAGCATTTTCTTGTTTGCTTATGGCCTTATACTGCTCATTGAGTGCGGTCTTAGTGCTAGCATCGGTTTGTGGTGGTAAATAGATGGCTACGARTAATATAGATGTAAACTCTATTGGTAGATAGTGAGGTCTCCAGCTTATCATGAGGTATTCTACCTCATGCGAGCAATACCTATATAATCATAAAAATAAGATGAAATGAGGCATTAACATATTATGGCTATATACTTCATAAAGTAATTTATTTGACCTTAATAAAGGCACACATGAAATGAGTATGATTTGTGTAATTAAACAGAGAGCATATTGAAATCATAGTTCTACTTGAAATTGGTGCCTGCAAGATTTCTATGGCCTTCGAGACAATGCTGTTAGTATATTTTCATTACCAGGATAGATAGATATTGTATTGTTCTCACAAGAGGAAATTAATACATGAGTTTAACTCCCAATTAGAATCACAGGTGAAATAGAGAAATTCCTGCACCATTTCTTTTGCCAGCCGTCTACCAACGCACGTTGGCATTTATTGTAATGAATTTTGCCCTGGAGGTAGCTCTGCAGAGTGGTCATTTGCTGGCACAGGGCAAGATTCATGACAATAAACCTGCTCCAACAACATCCTCTCTCTATCTGCCTCTCCCTGGTCATTATTTTCTCTGAGTGTTTGACCTTGAATATATCAAGGAACAGACTCGACAGCTGTCAACTCTCTGCTCCACACACAGTAATAAAATGGCCATTACTGCTTCCTAGACTATAAAGAAGACCGGGTGCGGCGCACAGATACATATGGAGGGTAATCGAAATATAAACCGGGTGACAAAGATGACAGACTAAGCCGTGGGGTGGGGAGGGCTTCCCGCAATGGAGCTGTCATGTTCTTTAAGCATGTACTTCTACTCTCACGTTCTCTGTCTTCCACCATCGCTCTCGTTCTCTCTCTCACACTACATCTACCTTCTCTCTATCTGCCATCTTTCTGCTCATATGCCACCTATCATGGTTGATCTTTACAGCCGCCCATCCCATTCTCTCGCCATTTTCTGGCAATCTGGTATCACTTTGTTCTGGTAGAGAACCATCAACGTCACTCTAGACTTCTTCTGACGATGTTGCCTCAGCACTTCAAATGTATTCTTATTTATTCCACTTCCACACTCCTTTTCTTATTCTACTGTTCGACTTAATTTCAGATTCTATTCCCCCCAATTCTCTTCCTAGTGCGATTCTGCGATTCTTCTGGCCCAATCAGCAGAGGCGATTTGACTCTCATATTGCCTGTGGTGGTGAAAAGGCCTGCTGGGGAGTCCCTGCTGGGGACTCCCTGCCTGGACTACACATCCCTTTGATAAAGACACTCTCTGAAGTAGAATATCTTACCTGGAGTGAGCTGAGCTTGGTCAATAATAATCAATAATATATTTTGAGAGATGCCTGTAATTAAACATGTTGTTTGTGACATAATTGGGCAGTGATTCRTGTCAAATKAATCCCTTTGTGGTGATATGTTAGCGTGTTCGTTAGCATTGATAGCAACATTTGTCATTGTAGCATTGTAATGTTAGCTACATGACACTGAGTAGTCTAACACCTGAATTCAATTTAAGCTCAGACAGGACATCCTTTCATTMTTTTTGTCTCAGGTAAGGGTTATTGGTTTGATTTGGAAGGCCATCCCAGCTAGCAATGAGGAATCGGCCCAGAAGCGGCCCTCTTCCGGGGGGGTCAGAACTGATTGAATTGGCCCGGAATCGGGTGTCGGACTCGGCCCGGAATCAAAATGAATGACTGCCCAGAATCGGCCAAAATACATCGGGCCGTTTCCGTCTACCGGAATTCAGCCAACTTTTCCGGGCATCTTACCAGAATCCCCCCAGAGCAGCCGGATGCAAATGTAAATAAATGTATACAAAATTACCTGATTTAGTCATTTTTACTATTATACATGCAAATATTACCCACCCACAAAAAAACAGTTTGTCTTGGAGAAAACATCATACACCTGGTGACCGTGTCAGCGTGCATGCGCCTGGCCCACCACAGGAGTCGCTACAGCATGATGGGACAAGGACATCCCGGCCGGCCAAAACCTCCCCTAACTCGGACAATGCTGGGCCAATTGTGCGTCGCCTCATAGGTCTCCCAGACGCGGCCGGCACGTGTCTTGAACCAGCATCTGTAGCAACGCAGTTTGCACTGCGATGCAGTGTCTTAGACCCCTGCGCCACTCGGGAGACTCCATCCACAAAGTTTTTAATGCTTATCATTTGCCTTCCACAAAGTATCTACTAAWATACKACACAGGACTCTTAAAGAATTTCATTTAAATGTTAACTGCATTTTTTGATCACAGAAACAATGAGAAAATATGGAAAAATCAATTATGAAATGTTAATTATATAAAGTAGCCCGTGTAATCATCTGCCAGAGAGTAGCCCCAATCGGCCCGAGCCCCAAGTAATACATTTGGGCCAGATAACTCTCWCCGGAATTGGCCCGAGCTCAATCCCCGCATCCTAGCCATAAGTAATACTGCTGAAGGTGGCCCAGACTCGGGCCACATGACGTCKGCTGAGTCTGACTCTCAGCCGAGTGCCCCGACTTTCAGCTGGAATCGGCCCAGATCCACTGTGCTAGCTGGGATGATAGCAGATCCCTGTCATGCGTGTCGCCAAAACAGCTGTGTGACATGGATTAGCAAGCACGGTTGGTTAGCRTAGCATAGCCTCCTGTATCAGAACCTCACTTCTTCCTAAGTTTGTGTGTGAAGTCACCTTTCAGYTTTAGTGAGGTGTGCTCCATGATGCCTTCAATTCAGAGGAACCCTTTGCCTCTGTAGTATTGTYGCTGTGGTTGAGCTAGCCTAGGACTGACCTTCATGCAAAGTGAATACTAAACCAGAATGGTATATAACAATATATGCCATTCAGCAGACACCTTTAACCAAAGCAACTWACAGTCATGCATTTTACATTTGRGTGGCCCCGGGAATCAAACCCACAACCCTGGAGGCGTAAACACCATGCTCTACCGACTGAGCCATACAGGAGCAGAAAAGGTGTTAAATAATAGAACAGTAGGAGAGAATGATTTGGCCAGTGGCTGAATGCATTTATMATTTCTAGGTGATTTATTTAATTTTGTTGTTCTGTTTTAGAAGGAATAAAAACATTTATATTTTGAAATGTTTGTGTTTAAAGTAGCAAAATGATGATAAAAGAGTTCAGTGTATTGTTGTGCTAACAAGCTAGCCTTGGGATCTGAATTAGCCTTCTAATTATTTGGACAAATTCATTTTCTATTGGAATAATAAACTACAATAATATTCTACTCTCTTTCTCCCAGGCTGGAACAAACAAGTGGACTACGAGCCCGGGACAGGAAGTAAGCAGCTGTTTCCCAAGATGCACCTGGAGACTTGTGACGGCCCATTGTCGGCGGTGAGAGCAATGGTAGAGCTGCAGACCAGTCACATTGGGAAGGGCTGCGACCGAGAGACCTACTCCGAGAAGTCCATGCAGAAACTCTGTGGTAAGCCAATTAATAAGGAAAGAGAGGACAAAAKAAAACAATAAAATGTACCTATAACATTTCAACCTGTGTGCGGTTACATAATGTGTCATTCATAATTACACTTATAACTAGTGAAGTCATACAGACAATTGCGTCCCATTATTTACTCTAATTTCACATTTTCTGCCTTGTTGATTCCCACCAATATCTAACAGTCAAATTATAAACAAGTAGAGGTATTTAATTGTAATTTGTAACACATAGGAAAGTGTATATTAAATCAACCATATGAATCATTTTTATTAATAAGTGAAAATGTTCAATGTGAAATGTCTCAGATTTGTACTATATTTCTTGGATTTATTTTCCTGTTGTGTAAAACTGAAGCGTAGTATGGTTGGTTTGAACAATTCAATATGCAGCAATAACAGTTCATTGGTGGACTCTAGTCTAAGTCTTTAAGTGTTTGTGTAATGATGGCTACACAGGCATACTTAATATCCTCATATACTCATTTGGATTTCCATACTTCTTTAGTATGTAAAGTGATTTCCATACTTCTTTAGTATGCAAAGTGATTTCCATACTTCTTTAGTATGCAAAGTGATTTCCATACTTCTTTACATTTACATTTACATTTAAGTCATTTAGCAGACGCTCTTATCCAGAGCGACTTAGTATGCAAAGTGATTTCCATACTTCTTTAGTATGCAAAGTGATTTCCATACTTCTTTAGTATGCAAAGTGATTTCCATACTTCTTTAGTATGCAAAGTTTGCAAGCCAGGAACTTTTCCAAAGCTCAATAATCATTATCTAATATGCAATAAAACACATTGTAAAAAGATTAATTAGTCACACTTTATTTGGATTTCCCATCTGCAGATGTTCTACAGATGTTCATGCTAGCAACAAACTATCTGTTGACAAGAAACTGCTTGCTATGGTTACGGTTAGTGTTAAGGTTAGGGTTAGTGTTAAGGTTAGGGTTAGTGTTAAGGTTAGGGTTAGTGTTAAGGTTAGGGTTAGGTGTAGAGTAAGAGTTAGAGCAAGGGTTAAGGTTAGGATCGTTAGTTGAAATGTTACTGAGTATCTACAAATGGACTATCCAAATAAAGTGTTACCTTTTTTTCCGAGCAACATTGATTTCTGTGAGAGTACAAATATCGGTACACATACTGTAAATAGAGTGCACAGATATTGCTCAAGAGGGCCACCATATTATTTTTAGAGCCACTTAAAGGTGGCTTAAACAAACACTTAAACAAACAACATCCTATGGCCCAATATGAAATGTTTGTTTTAAAAAAAGATGAAAAGAAGAGAGGGGTCATGGAKTTGACAACCCCTCTGAAAACTGTACATAGTGAGAGTATGAGACTGAATCTCATCAACTTCTCACGATCACAGTGAAAGTCCTGAGAGAGTTAAGAGGCCTGGGTGTGTATTTATGCTGGCCTATCAATTGATAGACATAAATGTTGTATAGCTTAAAAGAGCCAGCTTGTTTCTTCTGAAGGGTGGGCAGGGCGGGAATTTGGTGGTGAGAACCAAGGGTCCTAACAAACTGGGTCATTCACCACTCATCAGCTTCAGACAGTCACCCCTTGTGTGACATGGAGAGGTTGATGCTGTGAAATATCTTAACCATAGAAAACTGTTCAGTTCACAACAGTTCCACATCMTATTTCTGTACTGTTGCATTCTAAACTCACTAAACTTCTAAACACCTTGCATGGACATCGTAGGATTAGAGGGTTTTAGATAACTTCCAAGTCAAACGTTAGAAATACTGTGTCAGTAAATGTGTACAGTACATCCACTGTATATCAACCATATACACACTATACATTTGTATATCTGTTCATTCTCTAATAGCTCTATGCTCACTCTACCTACTTGTATGTAAACTTTGTTTAAACTCTGTTGTCTGTATTTTGTCTTTCACTAGCAGCACCATATCACCAAGTAAAGTTCTGAGTATGTGTAAATGTACTTGGTGAATAAAGGTGATTTTGAATCTGATCAGTCTCCTTTTAACCTGGTGCCACTTTTCGTGTGTGAGGATGTCACCGACTGATTATACTCGTTTTCAATTCCTCTTCTAGGTGCGGCGTCCGGCAGCACGGACCTCCTCCCCGCCCCCAGCGTCTCCACCAATTGGACGGCCTCACTGCTGACGGACAGCGGGCGGGACAGTGACCTCATCTTCAACTTCGACGGGCGGCAGGCGGCCAACGTGCCAGAGCGGGTGGTTCCACAGAACCTGACTGACCAGTTCACCATCGCCACGTGGATGAAACACGGGCCCAGCCCCGGTCTGAGAGCTGAGAAGGAGACCCTGCTCTGCAACTCCGACAAGACCGGTGAGAACAGGAAGGAGTTGAGTTGGGAGATTTAGTCCATCCTAGGTCATTGTTCATGAAATCAGGATTTTATGGTGGTGAGGCTTTTTGTTTCCTGTCACGTGATTTTGAGAGAAAGTCAATGTAATTTTTACAGCTACCATTTATGGTTTAGAACCCCAAAAATTAACCAAAGACCTTTAGCTACTATTTATTATGATGATTTCAAAAGGTGCGTTGTAGCACAGTAGCAAATGCTGTCCAACGTCAGGACAGTTGGTGTCCAATGTGGGACACAGGGACATTTTGTGCCAAATCTGGAGTAGTGATGGCGTAGTCACATACAGTGCTTTTAGAAAGTATTCACACACTTTTTGGGGGTTGATGGTGGTAGTCACATAGATGCACAGATTGTTTTGTCGTCTGTCGACCACTTCTAGTTACAGAGTTAGATTGAGTGAAGCTGTGAGGGTTTGGCTGGAGACAGGCAGCCTTATTGATGTGAGGGTTTGGCTGTGAGGGTTTTGGCTGGAGACAGGCAGCCTTATTGATGTGAGGGTTTGGCTTGGGACAGCGAGTCTTATTGATGTGAGGGTTTGCTGTGAGGGTTTGGCTGGAAGACAGGCAAGCCTTATTGATGGTGAGGTTTGGCTGTGAGGGTTTGCTGGGGAACAGCCAGCCTTATGATGTGAGAGGTTTGGCTGGAGAAAGGCCAGCCTTATTGATTGTGAGGGTTTTGGCTGTGGAGGGTTTGGCTGGAGACAGGCAGCCTTATGATGTGAGGGTTTGGCTGTGAGGGTTTGGCTGGAGACAGGCAGCCTTATTGATGTGAGGGGTTTGGCTGGAGACAGGCGCTTATTGATGGAGGGTTTGGCTGTGAGGGTTTGGCTGGAGACAGGCAGCCTTATTGATGTGAGGGTTTGGCTGTGAGGGTTTGGCTGGAGACAGGCAGCCTGACAGGCTCTTATTGATCCCATCGATCACGCCGCTCACACTGAGAGAAAAGGAGGGTCCATCAATACGCACGGCCAAAAGAGCCCTGTGTCAGCCCAGCGGCTCCCAGGAAAAGCACGGGGGGGGGGGGGTTATGATGCGACAATGGCACAGGGAGCATGTGACATTTATTGAGCAGCCTCGTGAAGGTGGCAGGATTTATTTCAAAATGGCACATGTCAATAGCATTTACAGGACGTACCGCATTAACAAGCCCCTTTGCCCATAATGACAGACATCCTTTTAGATAGAGCACTGCTTTAGGAGAGCATTTGTAGAATATCATTTATTTTCACTCTTAACTGGAATATAGCTTTTTGGTCAGATAAGGTCCATTATATAATATAGTCGGATAAAGTCCAATATAATTATAGTTTCATACAGTAGAAGTAAAGTATCTATGTTTTTCCGTATCCTTGTGCAGAGATGAACAGGCATCACTACTCCCTGTACGTCCACAACTGCCGTCTGGTGTTCCTACTCAGGAGAGACTTCACCCAGGTGGACAATTTCCGCCCCGCAGAGTTCCACTGGAAACTGGAGCAGGTGAGCTGACCTTTGACCCAGTAGTCAAGTCATGATGATGGGAACCTCCACTGGGCCTATGTTCCCATGTCCATAGTAGGACACCACTTAGAATACATGCCTTATATAATGGTAGGGGCTAGGGGAGTGGGAATTGTGTCTTTGACTTTCTCAAATTGGTAAACAGTCAATATGTTACCCATTGGACAATGCTGCTTTGCTAAATTAACTTGAGGTGGGTAAGGCTTAAAAGTGAGTAGCTACTATTGTGTTGCTTTGGAAGTCTTGTGTTGGTAAATGACTATCCCAGTCATGTCTGTCTCACTGAGTTTTTCCTCAGGTAGGCAAACAGCAGTAGAGCAGTAGATTTTCTTTGCGAGACATCTTTCGTTGTTTGTAGGTACTGTGTTATAATACCACCTCTCATCTCCTGCAATGGTTAGCTCTGTGTGTGTGGGTCTGCCTGAGGGCCTTGGTTTGTGGCGTTTTTCTCCAGGTGAAGGACTATCATTACTGCTGCAGTAAGAGATCATTGCTGTGGAGAAGTCTTCATCCTGATTGCCTCTACTCCTCTCCCCGCAGCAGGAGATAAGAGGATAGGATATAGCACACACAAGTAATAGCTCACCTAGTCTTTCTTCTGTGTTTATGTTTCAGAAAGTTGATGAACTAAATTACTGAGAAAGCCATTATTTCAGTACAACACAGCATATATACTGTTTGTGTGAAAAATGCCCAAATGCCAAAGAACTAGCGGGGTCTTTGATATAGAAAACCAGGTGTCATTTTCTTCAAAAGGAATATAAATGAMTAAAGACCAAGTATGTGGCCGTGTTGCTAAGAAACTTACGGTAGGATAATTTACTTTAGTCAGTCATGATAAAAATGAGACAGGCAAAATTACTGTAATAGTCRTTTTTGTTCATTTATTCATAATCAAGTAGTGTGCTTTTAAGTCCCTGAAGCACAAAAAGAGCCAATATGGTGGTGCACATTTGCTCTCAGTGTACTCTCACAATATATAGGTTGCGGCCCAATAAGCTATCCTTCCTGTGCACTCGTTCACTACTCCCCACACATGTAGAAGTATGGGATTGGTGTAGACACAGGCTAGAGGGAGTTTCCATATAACAGTCATTTCCTTTCAAATCAATGAAGGGAAGTGAACACACTTTTGGAGAAAAAAAGAAAATATTKGGACGCAACCATAACCTTTTACTCCTTTATATAGACCTATATTTAAAATGTGTAACAATGTAAACTGTTTAATTCCATGACTATACAATTACAAAACAATGAAGTGACTAATGTCGCAACGTGAGCATACAGTAGTGTCATTGCGGTGTTACTACACAGCTAATCACCATCTGTAACAAAGCAACAGTTTTACTAGAATATCAGGCTGGTCTAACAAGTGTATAGGAAACAGTTTACTAGAATATCAGGCTGGTCAAAAAGTATAGGAACAGTTTACTAGAATATCAGGCTGGTCTAACAAGTATAGGGAACAGTTTACTAGAATATCAGGCTGGTCTAACAAGTATAGGGAACAGTTACTAGAAGTATCAGGCTGGTCTAACAAAAGTATAGGGAACAGTTTACTAGAATATCAGGCTGGTCTAACAAGTATAGGGAACAGTTTACTAGAATATCAGGCTGGTCTAACAAGTATGGATCCTCGCTGTCTATAATGGCCGGGAGCAATTGAGTTGTTTGCTGTAGGTCAAAGGAGGAAAAGTAATTTTTTCTCCATGCCAACGTTATTTTCTCCTAAGAGGCTGCTATGACTAAGAGAAGGGGTTGCAGGAAACAGATTCAGCTGCTTCGGTAAACAAACAAAGTCAATACAAAGCCTCCACAAAACATCGGCCAGGCATGAGACAGGCTGGGGGAGCATAGGGAGGAGGCTACATGCTACATCACTACCCTAACTCATCACCCTAAAGTTAAAAGAGGACATTGGATGCTAACATTAGCTCTTGGTTTTAGATGTTTTGAAAATGGAGCGACCACTTTCGACATTTTCCAGGCTTGTGCGTTTTATCTTAACGATCCAACACTTTTTATTATCTCTGTTCTTTGTCTATCATTTAGGTGTGTGTGTGTGTGTGTGTGTGTGTGTGTGTGTGTGTGTGTGTGTGTGTGTGTGTGTGTGTGTGTGTGTGTGTGTGTGTGTGTGTGTGTGTGTGTGTGTGTGTGTGTGTGTGTGTGTGTTTCCTTTGATATCTCTGTCTTTCTTGTTGCTGACAGTTAATACAATATGGGGTCCTTGATTCTGTGGTACACATTATAGTGCTGTGTCACCACGGGAACAGAAGTCTACAATTCCCTTTCTTCTCTCCAAAATGGCCGACAGGATGTGGGAGTCATTTTGAACATGTTTATTAGGTCCTGTAGTTGAGTGGTTTGGAATGTAATACGGTACAGTTGTAATGCAGTACTGTCATGCAGTCTAATTGTGAGGACAGATGCTGGGAGACGAGAATCAAGTACAGGGAGGGAATATTTAAAAAATAACCSACATGAAGCAAAACAGGGACAGCGGAAACATAACGACATTAATGCTGACACGAGGATGAAACTGAGAAATAGACAAATATAGGGGATGCGTGTAACGATGGYGACAGGTGTGCGTAATGATGGACCGCCTGGCGCCTGAGAGCGCCAGAGAAGGGGATCGGGAGCAGGCGTGACACTAATGGGCACACCATAGGTCAAGTTCACAATTCACACAGAGCCATAACTTTGAATGTGACTGTGATGCAGACTATTGTATGAGAGCGGAGCAGACTACTGAATCAGTTCAGACCATAGTATGAGTAGCAAGGCCATGTCTATGACAGACTGACAGCAGGCCAGTGTTCCACAAAGTGACAGGCTCTACTTACTGGTTGAAGGGTGCAGGCTGCTGCAGTATGTGAGGTGCCACAATGACAGCGTCTGTGTGTGTGCRTGTTTACATGTGGTTACACGTGTGTGCGTACGTGCATATGTATACATGTGTGTTTGTTAGCCAATCAGTCCAGTCAGCTCCCATTAGGTCTAAGGCATTGGGTTTTGAGTGTGTATGACACCCTTGCACTGATTAAGATCACTATTGGTCAATTGAACACAAGGTCCAACCAAAATTTGACTTCCGCTTTTAACCCAACCCCTCCGAAAGACACAATACAGGTTTTTAGAGAGGTGCGGGGGGGGGGCGCCACACTGGGCGCTCGGAATTGTTAAGTGCCTTCCTCAAGGGCACAACAGCAGGCAATGGCATCTAGGAGTTGATACCAGCAACCCTCTGGTTGCCAGCTCACTTCCTGACAGATTCTTCCCATCGGACCCGGGAATTGAACTGGCAACCCTCTGGGCCACCTGCCGTGTGTGTGTGTGTGCGTGTACGTGTGCGTGTGCGCGTGTGTGTGTGTACGTGTGTGCGTGTGTGCGTGTGTGTGTTTTTCCATCGGCAGAATAGCACTCTCTTTCTTCCTCTCTCTGGACGGTAGACATTAAAGGAGGGGAGGGAAAGAAGGKAGGGATGGAAGAGGAGTAGAGCCTCTTTAGGTAGATAATAAGCGGGAGGGAGAGAGAGAGCGAGAGAGAGAGAAAGGTGTCACAGCTGAATCCTGCACTCCATGTTCCATCAGCAAGCTTCCGCTGCAACTCCATTTAGCCCTATTGATTTTGCAATCTTCCTTCCTCCTTTCTCCAAATGAGAGAAAGAGAGAGAGAGAAAGAAAGAAAGAGTGCTATTCTGCCAATGGAACAGAGTGAGAGCGTGCCATCCATTCACTATTCACCTGACAGGCATACACGCACACACGAGCCACACAAACACACTCAGTTACGCACACACACTTTTCTCTTTCTCTCCCCTCCCTTTTCCTCCCTTCCCCCCGTTAATGGACTTAGCGATGGATCACTCCGATCTACGCACCTATTATTCACTCCACACTCCCCGAGCACAAAATGGCTATCAGCAGCCTCTCCTTTAGTCCCTACTGAACATAACCTAACACACTGCCACAAAATCACACTACACACTGCCACAAAATCACACTTGACACTAAACAAAGCCACACTACCACAAAGCCACACTACACACTGCCACAGTCACACTAGACACTGCCACAAAGAAACACTACACAAAAGTCCACACTACAACACTGCCACAAAGTCACACTAGACACTGCGCCAAAGTCACACTAGACACTAACACAAAGTCACACTAGACACTACCACAAGCCACACTCACACTGCCACAAAGTCACAACTAAGACACTGCCACAAAGTCACACTAGACACTAACACAAAAGTCACACTAGACCCTAACCACAAAGCCAACTACAACACTGGCACACAAGTCCACTAGACACTGCCAAAATCCGCACTTACAACACAAAGTCACACTAGACACTGCCACAAAGCAAACACTACACAAAGCCACACTACCACAAAGCCACACATACACACTGCCACAAAGTCACACTAGACACTGCACAAAGTCACACTAGACACTAACACAAAAGTCCACACTAAGACACTACCACAAAGCCACACTACACACTGCCACAAAGTCACACTAGACACTGCCACAAAAGTCACACTAAAACTACCACAAAGCCACGATACACACTGCCACATACACACTACACAAAGCCACACTATGACACTACCACACTACCACAAAGGCAACTACACAAAGCCACACTACACACTGCCACAAAAGCCAACGCTACAACTACACAAGCCACACTACCACAAAGCCACACTAGACACTACCACAAAGCCACACTACACACTGCCACCACAAGCACACTAGACACTGCACAAAGTCACACTACAAACTACCACAAAGCCACGATCACATCACTGCCACACTACACACTATCCTGCACCAATAGCACACTCACACTGCCACAAGCACACCTAGACCAAGCCACACTGCCACAAAGTCACACTAAACCAAACTGCCACAAAGCCACACTACACACTGTCACACTACAAACACTGCCACAAAGCCACACTCCTTCCACAAGCCACACTACGTCGGCCACATAGCACTGAGACACACTGACAACAAGAAGTCACACTCTACAACATCCGTGCCACAGAAGCCACACTACAGAACACTGCCACAAAACCAACACTACAACACCTGGCCACACTACACACCTTGGGCCCGCTGCCCACAGCCACGTACACTACACAGCCAGTAGTGCTACAAACAAACACTGCCACTAAACCACACTACACACTGCCACAAAGCCGCACTGCCACAAAGCCACACTACCACAAAGCCATACTACCATCAAGCCACACGACACACTGCCACTACACACTGCCACACAGCTAAAAACAAACCCCTCAAGATTTGTGGACGTTTTTTATCCCAGCCCTATTTATATGCTTATGAGGCCGTATCGACGCTGACCGCCTAATAAGACCAAGAATAAGAGCCTTGATGGGGTGGCATTGATTTAAACCCATACAAACGAGGTATCATGTATTCTCAGCAGATCGACCCATAGACCGAGGGAGGAAATCTATGAAAACTAGAAGCTGTGAGCCAAGTGCACAGACGAACCAGATATTAATCTCACAGAATCTTGAGATGGCGCATGAGGTCGATGGCCAAAGATTTGTTTGCGTTTGCGGGGTCAACACATTGATTGGCGTCCCGAAGTTATCGCGTATATATATGACTACACCTGATCATCTTAGGACACATCAGAGAAAGGGGGTCGTGATTGGTCCAGTATCTCCTGATCCAACCAATCACATCGGCCGATGCTGAGCAACTCTCAGCACCATTATCATCGCATCTGGCTTCGATTGCTGGCCCGGGTGGTACTAGCAGAAAATTACTCTCAGCGCTTGTCAATACAACATCTATTGAGTGCTTATCTGCTTACATCTACTTATGCCATTAGGGCGGCGCACATTTGGTCCAGCATCGTCCGGGTTACGGGAGGGTTTGGCCAGGGTAGGCCGTCATTGTAAAATAAGAATTAGTTCTTAACTGACATGCCTAGTTAAATAAAATATATATATATATTTACCATGCTGGGTGACACCCCTCCTTTCGTACCCCCACCCTGTTAAGAAGCTCCATTGTTTTGGATGAGATTGATTGGGCTCGGTGCTCTGTTTGGTGTAGATAGAGAATGGATGGAAGGGAATCAGTTCCATTCAATGTGTGATTTAGCGCCTATCCGGACTAGGCTGCCTAATTGAATTGATTCATGGTTGCACATAGAGTGATTTGTAAGGCATGGACACTTAGAAGTGTGGCTCTCTGTTGCGCTATTGTCACAATCGTCTGTAGAATAAACAGACCAAGGCGTAGTGTGCTCTGAGTTCCACATCTTTTATTTTGTGAAACTAAAAAAAGAAAAAAAAGAAACCAACAATGACCGTGCAGTACTGAGGTGCCACATGCACTGACTCAAAACAAGATCCCACAAAAAAACAGTGGAGAAATGGCTGCCTGTATATGATCCCCAATCAGAGACAACGATAAACAGCTGCCTCTGATTGGGAACCATACCAGGCCAACATAGACATAAAACAGGTGAAGGAGTCAATCGCAGGAGAGCAGAGATGTCGACGCCGGCCTGTTGTGCTATGACTCACAAGAAAACGATATATTAAAAATATATWTWTTTTTTAATTTCACCTTTATTTAACCAGGTAGGCCAGTTGAGAACAAGTTCTCATTTACGACTGCGACCTGGCCAAGATAAAGCAAAGCAGTGCCGACAAAAACAACAACACAGAGTTACACATAAACGAAAATACAGTCAATAACACAAAATAAAAGAAAAATAGAAGAATCTATTTACAGTGTGTGTAAATGTAGAAGGGTAGRGAGGTAGGCAATAAATAGGCCCTAGAGGCGAAAATAATTACAATTTAGCATTAATACTGGAGTGATAGATGTGCAGATGATGATGTGCAAGTAGAGATACTGGGGTGCAAAAGAGCAAGAAGGTAAGTAATAATATGGGGATGAGGTAGTCGGGTGTGCTATTTACCGATTGGCTGTGTACAGGTACAGTGATCGGTAAGCTGCTCTGACAGCTGATCCTTAAAGTTAGAGAGGGAGATATAAGACTCCAGCTTCAGAGATTTTTGTAATTCGTTCCAGTCATTGGCAGCAGAGAACTGGATGGAAAGGCAGCCAAAGTAAGTGTTGGCTTTGGGGATGACCAGTGCAACATATATGCTGGAGCACGTGCTACAGGTGGGTGTTGCTATGGTGACCAGTGAGCTGAGATAAGGCGGGGCTTTACCAAGCAAAGACTTATAGATGACCTAGAGCCAGTGGGTTTGGCAATGGATATGTAGTGAGGGCCAGCCAACGAGAGCATACAGGTCGCAGTGGTGGGTAGTATATGGGGCTTTGGTGATAAAACGGATGGCACTGTGATAGACTACATCCTGTTTGCTGAGTAGAGCGTTGGGGGTTATTTTGTAAATGACATCGCCGAAGTCAAGGATCGGTAGGATAGTCAGTTTTACGAGGGTATGTTTGGCAGCATGTGTGAAGGAGGCTTTGTTGCGAAATAGGAAGTTGATTCTAGACTTAATTTTGGATTGGAGATGCATAATGTGAGTCTGGAAGGAGAGTTTACAGTCKAACCAGACACCTAGGTATTTGTAGTTGTCCAACATATTCTAGGTCAGAACCGTCCAGAGTAGTGATGCTAGTCGGGTGGGAGGGTGCGGGCAGCAATCGGTTGAAGAGCATGCACTTGGGCCTCCCGGGTGGCGCAGTGGTCTTGGGCACTGCATCGCAGTGCTAGCTGCGCCACCAGAGTCTCTGGGTTCGCGCCCAGGCTCTGTCGCAGCCGGCCGCGACCGGGAGGTCCGTGGGGCGACGCACAATTGGCATAGCGTCGTCCGGGTTAGGGAGGGTTTGGCCGGTAGGGATATCCTTGTCTCATCGCGCTCCAGCGACTCCTGTGGCGGGCCGGTCGCAGTGCGCGCTAACCAAGGGGGCCAGGTACACGGTGTTTCCTCCGACACATTGGTGCGGCTGGCTTCCGGGTTGGAGGCGCGCTGTGTTAAAGAAGCAGTGCGGCTTGGTTGGGTTGTGCTTCGGAGGACGCATGGCTTTCGACCTTCGTCTCTCCCGAGCCCGTACGGGAGTTGTAGCGATGAGACAAGATAGTAATTACTAGCGATTGGATACCACGAAAATTGGGGAGAAAATGGGATAAAAAAATAAATTTWAAAAATTWAAAAAWWTWAAATTAAAAAGAAGAGCATGCACTTAGTTTAACTAGCATTTAAAAGCAGTTGGARGCCACGGAAGGAGTGTTGTATGGCGTTGATGCTCGCTTGGAGGTTTGCTAGCACAGTGTCCAAAGAAGGGCCAGATGTATACAGAATGGTGTCGTCTGCGTAGAGGTGGATCAGAGAATCACCAGCAGCAAGAGCGACATCATTGATATATACAGAGAGAAGAGTTGGCCCGAGAGTTGAACCCTGTGGCACCCCCATAGAGACTGCCAGAGGTCCGGACAACAGGCCCTCCGATTTGACACACTGAACTCTATCTGAGAAGTAGTTGGTGAACCAGGCGAGGCAGTCATTTGAAAAACCAAGGCTGTTGAGTCTGCTGATATGAATGCGGTGATTGACAGAGTCGAAAGCCTTGGCCAGGTCGATGAAGACGGCTGCACTGTACTGTCTTTTATCGATGGTGGTTATGATATCGTTTAGGACCTTGAGCATGGCTGAGGTGCACCCATGACCAGCTCTGAAACCAGATTGCATAGTGGAGAAGGTACGGTCGGATTCAAAATGGTTGGTGATCTGATATTAACTTGGCTTTCAAAGATTTTAGAAAGGCAGGGCAGGATGGATATAGGTCTATAACAGTTTGGGTCTAGAGTGTCTCCACCTTTGAAGAGGGGATGACCGCGGCAGCTTTCCAATCTTTGGGGATCTCAGACGATATGAAAGAGAGGTTGAACAGGCTAGTAATATGGGTTGCAACAATTTCGCGGATAATTTTAGAAAGAGAGGGTCCAGATTGTCTAACCCGGCTGATTTGTAGGGAATATATGAGTAGCTCCAGTATGTTTCTTTTAACACTCTCTAAATTACCTTTGGCTACGTCTTTTTTGAGACCTACAACAGAGTCTACAGGACCAGCCATATAGTGTGCTTTGTTTAGTTTTCTCAAAGCCATGGAGTAAGGTGTATTTGATGTCACCTTCGCCAAGCTCTGTGACAAGTAAACTCAACAAAATGAGAGAATAAAAAAGAGAAAAACATGAGCCGAATCTCAGCTCTCTGTATTCAGCTGGCAGACTTATTGACACTCTCTCTTTCTCCCTCTCTTCTCTGGGATAAAAGCCCATTCCTGATGTACCTAAAGGGCTGTTTAAAGCTTGAAATAATCATGAATACTAAATTATTCAGACAGACTACAGCTCTATCGCCACATTAACAGAGCAAATTCCACTCATCTGCCAGAGAGAGGGAGGGGAGAGAGAGAGATAAAGGTAGAGCATGTGAGTATGAGAGAGAAAATAAAAGAGAGAGATTTCATTTCAAAGGTTCCAACAAAAATCCTTTCATCAAAGAGCCTGTAAAATCAGACTGTCCTTAATTCAGTAAACAGGACGTGTTTGGAGTGGGGCAATGATTTCTTTGGCTGGATATCCTAGCGCTCACCGCCCAACATCAATTAGGATGTGCACGCTATTMCTTCTGGTCTCTAGGAAGCCAAAAAGGGTCCCTCTTGGGACAGAAAGGGGCTGGGGCACAGATCTCCAAACCCACAAAAGTAAGTTGAGTGTACACTTTTGCTAGGACTTTTCTCAGAAAATATACTCCTACCTATATATCAAAAGTAATTACATGTCATATTTTCCAGTCAGCTCTTTTATTAACCAAGATGTGCGTCTTTAAATTCCCTCCCCCCTCCTATAGTGTTTCGTGCTGCCATGGTTCCATGGTGTATTGAGACACATCACTCTGTACCTCTGCAGAGGCTAGAACTGAATCACCTTGGTGCCATTGCTCTGCCATGTAATGGACTGGCATTAATAATGCAGGGGTACAACAGTGGGTCGCACCCAGGGAGGGGAGGGGGACGGGAGGGGGATGGGAGGAGGAACACACCTATAGTGCAGTCTCTCTCTCTCACACACACACAGTCTCTTACAAAGTTAGGCCAGGAATATACAGTAACACATACATGTGTGTTAGCTAGTTGGTTAGCTTAACGGTTGTCACATCATTAAGTCAGTCAGTCACATCCGTCAGTCAGTCAGTCAGTCAGTTGATCAGTTGATCAGTTGATCTATTAAACAATGGATTATATACTGAACAAAAACGCAACATGTGGGCCTCCCGAGTGGTGCAGTGGTCTAAGGCACTGCATCGCAGTGCTAGCTGTGCCACTAGAGATTCTGGGTTTGAGCCCAGGCTCTGTCGCAGCCGGCCGCGAACGGGAGGCCCATGGAGCGCCGCACAATTGGCCCAGCGTCGTCCGGGTTAGGGAGGGTTTGGCCTGCAGGCATATCCTAGTCTCATCGCGCACTAGCGACTCCTGTGGCGGGCCGGGCGCAGTGCACGCTGACACGGTCGCCAGGTGTACGGTGTTTCCTTAGTGCGACACATTGGTGCGGCTGGCTTCCGGGTTGGATGGGCATTGTGTCAAGAAGCAGTGCGGCTTGGTTGGGTTGTGTTTCGGAGGACGCATGGCTCTCGACCTTCGCCTCTCCTTAGTCCGTACGGGAGTTGCAGCGATGAGACAAGACTGTAACTACTACCAATTGGATACCACGAAATTGGGGAGAAAAAAAGGGGTGAACAAAAAAACATTAAAAAATTAAATAAAAAAACGCAACATGTAAAGTGTTGGTTTCTTGAGCTGAAAAAAAATATTACAGAAATTTTCCATACGCACAAAACCTTATTTCTCTCAAATGTTGTGCAGAAATGTGTTTACAATCCTGTTAGTGAGCATTTCTCCTTTGCCAAGATAATCCCTCCACCTGACAGGTGTGGCATATTAAGAAGCTGATTAGACTACATGATCATTACACAGGTGCACCTTGTGCTGGGGAAAATAAAAGGCCACTCTAAAATATGCAGTTTGTCACACAAAGCCACAGATGTCTCAAGTTTTGAGGGATCAAGGGAAATGCAATTGGCATGCTGACTGCAGGAATGTCCACCAGAGCAGTTGCCAGAGAATTTAATGGTAATTTCTCTACCATAAGCATCGTTTTAGAGAATTTGGCAGTACATCCAATTGGCGTTACAACCACAGACCACGTGTAACCACGCCATTTCAGGTCCACCACATCCGGCTTCTTTACCTGCGGGATCATCTGAGACACGCCACCCAGACACCTGATGAAACTGAGGAGTATTTCTGTCTGTAATATAGCCCGTTTGTGGGACAAACCCATTCTGATTGGCTGGGTCTGGCTCCCAAATGGGTCGGCCAATGCCCTCCCATGGCTTCGCCCCTGCCCAGTCATGTGAAATCTATAGATTARGGCCTAATGAATGTATTTAATTTGCCTTATTTCCTTATATGAACTGTAATTCAGTAAAATCATTGAAATTGTTGCATTTATATTTTTTGTTCAGTAAAGTATAGGACATATAGAATGAACCATGCTCTTGCAGACTTTTTTTTTGTCAAACAGACTCTTCTTCCTGACAGGCTATTGACAAGTAGCTGATACTGGCCTCCAGACTACACTGGCAAACTTTCACTGAGGCTTACCCATAAGCCCCTTTTGGCTCATAACGATCACATAACATGAACGGGGCCATTTGGTATGCATGGACGAGAGTCTAACCTTCTCTCTAGTCTACACAGATCTTGATCCTACTCCTTTAAATGACAGTGTAACATGCTTCCCATGACAGCTCCACCCAACAGACTCAGCTCCCTTATGTTGGTAATTGTAGATAGTCAGTGGACTCAGAGGAGGCTGGAGAGCTGATCCCATCCCTCTCTGGATAATGCYATGTTTTAATGCAATGTTCAGCTGGTGGGTGTGTGTGTGCATCTAAAGCAGGCTAGCGTGCTGCAGGGCTAACAGAGAAACACTCCCTGAATCATTAAAATCCTTAAGAGTCAATCTAAATAACATAATAAAATAATTCCCATCAAAATCTGTCAATTTATGCTCCAGATATCTGGGGCTGCGTCTCAATACAACACGTGGGCCTTCCGCATCTGCGATGGAAGGTGGCAGAGCTACAGTGGTGTTTGTCAAACCATAAGGTATCCTGAAAACCATAAGGTATCCTGAAAACCATAAGGTATCCTGAAAACCATAAGGTATCCTGAAAACCATAAGGTATCCTGAAAACCATAAGGTATCCTGAAAACCATAAGGTATCCTGAAAACCATAAGGTATCCTGAAAACCATAAGGTATCCTGAAAACCGGTCTTCTCACCAAAACATCTGAAGCAGGTCATGTGGATGTGCCAACTTCTGTCTGTAGTGTACAAACCGTTTGGGCTACAAACTAATATGACCACACTTTGGAAACGAGAGGCTCTCACGAACACGATGGTGTTCTCTGTTTTGCGCTATGACCCCCACAGGTAACCCATACAAATGAATGGAAGTATTGGAGGTAGTTTTGTGCCCAAAAAAAACACATATTTCCAGAGCTTTCTTATACAGTATCTCCTAGATATACAGTGCATTCAGAAAGTATTCAGACCCCTTGACTTTTTCCACATTCTGTTACGTTACAGTCTTGTTCTAAAAATCATTCAATAGTTTYCCCCCTCATCAATCTACACACAATACCCCAAAATGACAAAGCAAAAGCTRATTTTTTGACATTTTTGCAAATAAAAAAATTCTAAATGAAATATCACATTTACATAARTATTCAGACCTTTTACTCAGTACTTTGTTGAATCACCTTTGGCAGTGATTACAGCCTGAAGTCTTCTTGGGTATGACACTACAAGCTTGACACAACAGCTGTATTTGTGGATTTTCACCCATTCTTCTCTGCAGATCCTCTCAAGCTCTGTCAGGTTGGATGGGGAGCGTCGCTGCACAGCTATTTCCAGGTCTTTCCAAAGATGTTCGGTTGGGTTCTGGCTGGGCCACTCAAGGACATTCAGAGACTTGTACCGAAGCCACTCCTGTGTTGTCTTGGCTGTGTGCTTAGGGTCGTTGTCCTGTTGGAAGGTGAACCTTTGCCCCGGTCTGAGGTCCTGCGCGCGCTAGAGCAGGTTTTCATCAAGGATCTCTCTATACTTTGCTCCGTTCATCTTTCCCTTGATCCTGATTAGTCTCCCAGTTCCTGCCGCTGAAACCCATCCCCACAGCATGATGCTGCCACCACCATGCTTCACTGTAGGGATGGTGCCAAGTTTCCTCCATATGTGACGATTGGCATTCAGGCCAAAGATTCAATCTTGGTTTCATTAGACCAGAGAATCTCGTTTCTCATGGTCTGAGAGTCTTTTAGGTGCCTTTYGGCAAACTCCAGGCAGGCTGTCATGTGCCTTTTACTGAGGAGTGGCTTCCGTCTGGCTGCTCTATCGTAAAGGCCTGATTTGGTCGAGTGTTGCAGAGATGGTTGTCCTTCTGGAAGGTTCTCCCATCTCCACAGAGGAACTCTGGAGCTTGTTCWCCTCCCTGACCAAGGCCMTTCTCCCCCGATTGCTCAGTTTGGCCGGGCAGCCAGCTCTAGAAACAATCTTGCTGGTTCCAAACTTCTTCCATTTAGGAAGGATGGAGGCCACTGTGTTCTTGGGGACCTTCAATACTGCAGACATTTTTTGGTATATAGACAGGTGTGTGCCTTTCCAAATCATGTCCAATCAATTGAATTTACCACAGGTGGACTCCAATCACATTGTACAAACATCTCAAGGATGATCAATGGAAACAGGATGCACTTGAGCTCAATTTTGAGTCTCATAGCAAAGGGTCTGAATACTTACGTAAATAATATATTTCAGTTTTTTCAAAAATTTCTAAAAACCTGTTTTCGCTTTGTCATTATGGGGTGCTGTGTGTAGATTGATGATAAAAAAAAACATTTAATCAATTTCAGAATAAGGCTGTAACGTATCAAAATGTGGAAAAAGTCAAGGGGTCTGAATACCTTCTGTATGTACTGTGTAGTCCTGTTCAAGTGTTTTGAGACCCAGTGCCACCTGATCAAAATGTACACTATCACCTCCAATAACATTCAAATGTACACTATCACTCCAATAACATTCAAATGTACACACTATCACCTCCAATAACATTCAACTGTACACTATCACCTCCAATAACATTCAACTGTACACTATTACCTCATATCCAATAACATTCAATGTACACTACACTCAATAACATTCAAATGTACACTATCACCTCCAATAACATTCAAAATGTACACTATTACCTCCAATAACATTCAATGTACACTATACCTCCAATACATTCACTGTACACTATACTCCAATAACATTCAAATGTACACTATCACCTCCAATAACATTCAAATTACACATCACTCCAATAAATTCACTGTACACTATTACCTCAATATCATTCAAATGTTACACTATCCCTCCAATAATTCAATGTACACTATTACCTCCAAAACATTCAACTGTACACTATCACCTCCAATAACATTCAAATGTACACTATCACCTCCAATAAACATTCAACTGTAACACTATTCACCTCATATACAATAACATTAAATGTACACTATCACCTCAATAACATTCAATGTACACTATTAACTTCATATACAATAACATTCAAATGTACACTATTCCTACATATACAATAACATTCAAATGTACACTATCACTCCAATAACATTAAAAATGTACACTATTACCTATATACAATAACATTCAAATGTACACTATCACCTCCAATAACATTCAAATGTACACTATTACCTCCAATAAATTCAAATGTACACTATACCTATATACAATAACATTCAAATGTACACTATCACTCAATAACATTAAAATGTACACTATTATCATATACAAAACATTAAAATGTACACTATTACCTCATATACAATAACATTCAAATGTACACTATCACCTCAATAACATTAAAATGTCACACTATTACCTCATATACAATAACATTCAAATGTACACTATTACCTCATATACAATAACATAAATGTCACTATCACCTCATAAATTCAAATGTACACTATCACCTACAATAACATTCAAATGTACACTATTACCTCATATACAATAACATTCAAATGTACACTATACCTAAATAACATTCAAATGTACACTATTACCTCCAATAACATTCAAATGTACACTATCACCTCCAATAACATAAAAATGTACACTATTACCTCATATGCAATAACATTCAGTGTACACTATTACCTCATATACAATAACATCAAATGTACACTATACCACCAATCAAATTCAAAATGTACACTATCACTCCATAACATTCAAATGACACTACCCTCATATCCAATAACATTCAAATGTCCACTATTACCTCATATACAATAACATTCAAATATACACTATTACCTTCAATACATAACATTCAAATGTACACTATCACTTCCAATAACATCAATGTACACTATTACTCATATCAATAACATTCAAATATACACTATCACCTTCAATAACATTCAATGTACACTAATCACTCCCATAACATAAATGTACACTATTACCTCATAACATTAAAATGTACACTATTACCTCATATCCAATAACATCAAA
Organism: Salvelinus sp. IW2-2015; assembly: GCF_002910315.2. Lineage (NCBI taxonomy): Eukaryota > Metazoa > Chordata > Actinopteri > Salmoniformes > Salmonidae > Salvelinus > Salvelinus sp. IW2-2015. Next base: position 30,574,578 of record NC_036859.1, read on the forward strand.
TATACACTCACCATAAATCGAATCCTATACTCAATAACATTCAAATGTACACTATCACCTCATATCCAATAACATTCAAATGTACACTATCACCTCATATCCAATAACATTAAATATACACTATCACTCAATAACATTCAAATGTACACTATCACTCCAATAACATTCAAAATACACTATTACCTCATATACAATAACATCAAATGTACACTATTACCTCATATCAATACATTCAAATGTACACTATCACCCTCAATAAACATTCACATTGACACTTTACCTCATTCCAATAACATTCAAATGTACACTATTCCTCATATCCAATCATTCAAATGTACACGTTACCTCATATCCAATAACATTCAAATGTACACTATACCTCATAACAATAACATTCAAATGTACACTGTTACCTCATATCCAATAACATTCAAATATCCACTATACACCATATACAATAACATTCAAATGTACACTTTACCTCTATATACATAACATTCAACATGTACACTATCACCTCAATAACATTCAAATACACTATCACCTCCATAAACATTCAAATGTACACTATCACCTATACCAATAACATTCAAATGTACACTATTACCTCATATACAATAACATTCAAATGTACACTATTACCTCATATACAATAACATTCAAATGTACACTATCACCTCCCAATAACATTCAAATGTACACTATTACCTCATATCAATAACATTCAAATATACATATCACCTTCAATAACATTCAAATGTACACTATCACCCAATAACATTCAAATGTACACTATTACCTCCAATAACATTAAAATGTACACTATTACCTCAATATCAAATTACATCAAATACACTTACCAACAATAACATTCAATGTACACTATCACTCCAATAACATTCAAATGTACACTATCACCTCATATCCAATAACATTCAAATGTACACTATCACCTCATATCAATAACATTCAAATATACACTATCACCTTAAAACATTCAAATGTACACTATCACCTCCAATAACATTCAATATACACTATTACTCATATCCAATAACATTCAAATGTACACTATTACCTCATATGCAATAACATTCAAATGTACACTGTTACCTCATATCCATAACATTCAAATGTACACTATTACTCATATACAATAACATTAAATGTACACTTTACCTCATATCCAATAACATTCAAATATCCACTATTACTCATACAAACATTCAAATGTACACTATTACTCATATACAATAACATTCAAATGTACACTATCACCTCCAATAACATTCAAATGTACCAATATACCTCATATACAATAACATTCAAATGTACACTATTACCTCATATACAATAACATTCAAATGTACACTATTTACCTCATATACATATAACATTCAAATGTACACTATACATCAATAAAATTCAAATGTACACTCACCTCCAATCATTCAAATGTACACATATCCTCCAATAACATTCAACTGTACACTATTACCTCCAATAACATTCAACTGTACACTATTACCTCATATACAATAACATTCAAATGTACACTATTACCTCATATGCAATAACATTAAAATGTACACTATCACCTCATATCCACATAACATTCAAATGTACACTATGTACCTCATATGCCAATAACATTCAAATGTACACTATCACCTCATATCCAATAACATTCAAATGTACCTAACATCAACTATTTTTCCTTAACTCCATTGTTTTATATGACATTCCCTTCTGTGGGCCACTGCAGAAATGTAATAACCCGGGACCGAAACGTGGACTATTAAACTCTCTATTCATTTGACACGACAGTCTTGTAGTTTACACTACTATTTCCACGCTTAATCATTCGTACCAGAGGAAATTACTTAAGAGAGTGTTACACCATTTTCAGCTCTCCGCGAGGGCCTTATTGTTTATGAGTGGCCCGGAAGAGATCTTGACAGTGGGGGCCCCAGAATTCTATTTGACACCATCGGCCCATTTCCAACAGTCAGCCAATCTCATGCTTCAGTAGGCTGTGATGTGTAGCTGTGTACTGGAGCACATATAACATACACTCCTTATCAGGGAGAAGAGAAAGGAGAGGGAGAGCTGTCACCTCATTCCATCCCCTTCTCCCACCTCTATTGTGTCAGAGTCCAGGGTCGTATTCATCAGAGTCCAACAATGCTTTCACAGGAAGTGGGTGGGTCGTTTAGGACCAGAATCACTTTCTGCTAGTGCGTCATAGAAACGGAATTGGTTGAATGGGTCGAACAGATACGCTTTTCTGTCAGGATTTTTGTTATGGTCCACGCTCTTTAGTGGCGTAGCACAATTTTTTTATTGTTTTCAGAAGAACATTACACTTGTGCCTATACGTGGCTAGTGAGCAAGTCAATGGGACACAACACAGTGCAGACCTACTGTATATGCCTGATGAGAGAAAACAGGAATGTCAGTGTGTAGCCTGCAAGGCATTTCTCTCATCTCTCCAAAAAAACTGAAAGGTATCGAGGAAGACCACGCTTTTCACTCCAACCTGTTCTTGGGTTTTTATTCATGTCTTTTGTTAGATCTGAAGGTCAAGATGCAATCTGCTGACAACAGACAGATTAACGGTGAAACCGAAGTGAATCAAGAGGTGGAGAGAAAACAGATGTCTCTGTTGATATTTACACAGTGCCTAGCTGTGTGTGTGTGTCTGCATCTACGTGTGTGTGTGTGTCTGCATCTACGTGTGTGTGTGTCTGCATCTACGTGTGTGTGTGTGTCTGCATCTACGTGTGTGTGTGTGTGTGTCTGCATCTACGTGTGTGTGTGCATGAGACAGATGCAGAGAGATTGATTGTGTGTATGTGTGTGTCAGAGATTGTTTTTATGTGTGAGTGTTTAACTTGCTGATCCTCCTCCTGTCATGCGAAGATTAATGCCTTATGTGTTTTTCATTACAGGGCGCATGTACTGTAAGCTGGTGAAAAATTCTGCGTTCACCGTTCTGTAACAGCTACATAATCACTGCTTTAGGGACATTAGTTATGTTGTGAAGGAGGTATGGAGAATGAACACTGTGTACACCTCACTGTCACATAACACCAGCTAAACCAAAGTGGCATCTTATTCTGTTGTAGTTAAAGTCAAGCATGGATGGCAAACATAAAGTGATGAGGTGATTAAATATTCTCTCTTTGTTGTTGTCCTATAGCTTGATAGGATCTTAGCTTTGAGTTCTGTCAGATAAATAATTCTATAGGAAGACAGACTGCAGATTCTTTCAAACAACAATTTTATTATAAGATTTGCAAAAATGAAGCAATCAACCATCACCAAGAATGGTTCAGAGTTGAAAGCTTAACAAACATAGTCGGGTCTCTGCTTTTATAGAAAAAGTACAAGTGCAGGTCTTTCTCATGGCTACCCATGTATTTCCATGGAAATATAACGTTTATTTGGAAAGTAATAAATAGATATTTTTAAAAGCATTCATGATTTTCGTAAATGTAATATACTAATATGAAATGGTATTACATTTGGTGAAGAGCACATTATGACTTGTTTAGGACTCGAAACTCAAAGTTTAGGACTTGAGACTTGACTTGATACGTCACGGTCTTGACTTGAGAGTTGACTCGGACTTGCCTGTCTTGACTTGGGACTTGAGTGCTAAGACTTGAGACTTACTTGTGACTTGTAAAACAATGACTTGGTCCCACCTCTGCAAAGCCCTGACTCAATCCCATAGAAAATTTGTGGGCAGAACTGAAGAAGCATGTGCGAGCAAGGAGGCCTACAAACCTGCCTCAGTTACACCAGCTCTGTCAGGAGGAATTTACCAAAATTCCCCCAACTTATTGTGGGTAGCTTCCGGAAGGCTACCCGAAACATTTGACACAAGTTAAACAATTGAAAGGCAATGCTACCAAATACTAATTGAATGCATGTAAACTTCTGACCCACTGGGAATGTGATGAAAGAAATAAAAGCTGAAATAAATCATTCACTCTACTATTATTCTGACATTTCACATTCTTCAAATAAAGTGGTGATCCTAACTGACCTAAGACAGGGAATAGGATTAAATGTCAGGAATTGTGAAAAACTGAGTTTAAATGTATTTGGCTAAGGTGTATGTAAACTTCCGACTTCAAGTGTCATATAATAGGTACATTTGTGGACATAAGTCTAACTTACACGACATTTAAGCTTATAGAGTTATCAAAAGTATGATCTATAATTCAACATGCTCAACCACCACCATCAGTACATGTAAGCCAGTCTCTCTGAGATCACTGTGACAGACTTGCTATTTCTCTCCAGGTGAAGAAATGTACACCTGTGTTTCCCAGATGATATCAACCATAGAGACCAGAACAAAACGGCAACAGTAAGGGCAAAGAGGATGGTTAAGACATTTCAAGGAACATTTTAAATGAATACTGCTACATGCTTTTGCTTTAGCTTTCTGTTTGGTGTTTTATGACTGGATTTTTTTTCGCCTGGTGCAAAATGCTTAGTTAGTCAACCTGTCCCATAAAGAGGAATTCAAAGGCCGGTAGAGAGACGGTAGTACCCAGAGAGGGAGATCAGAGGAGGGTCTGTGCAGTGAGGAGTGGCGTGGTATCTCCCTGGAGAGAATAGTCAGAGAGAAGGGAGAGAAGCTACAGAGAGTGGTTGTTCCCAGGAGACATCAGTCAGTTACAGGAGGTCTCTCTGACATTTTACTCTCCACAGCGTGACAGCGACACCTGTGTGTGTGTGTGTGTGTGTGTGTGTGTGTGTGTGTGTGTGTGTGTGTGTGTGTGTGTGTGTGTGTGCCTGCATGCGTCCGTGCACACGTAGGGATGTGTATGTTTATGTGTGGGTGACTACAAGTGCCTTTGTATAGGTATATACAATATATATATTCACATCTATGCCTGCGTGGGCCGCGTATCGGTGTTTACCACTGGGTGGGCCGCGTATCGGTGTTTACCACTGCGTGGGCCGCGTATCGGTGTTTACCACTGCGTGGGCCGCGTATCGGTGTTTACCACTGCGTGGGCCGCGTATCGGTGTTTACCACTGCGTGGGCCGCGTATCGGTGTTTACCACTGCGTGGGCCGCGTATCGGTGTTTACCACTGCGTGGGCCGCGTATCGGTGTTTACCACTGCGTGGGCCGCGTATCGGTGTTTACCACTGCGTGGGCCGCGAATCGGTGTTTACCACTGCGTGGGCCGCGTATCAGTGTTTACCGACAGCGAGCGACCTAATGCGGTCTTACTCACACTGATTAAAGAAAACAACATTTTAAATGATGCCTCATGTTTGTGAGCATGAAAGGCTTCCTGGGTGTGCGAGGCATCAGGGAAGGAGTTAGCCATGCCTGACTGCCTTGTGCGCCGACTAGAGAGGTTGTTCAAGGCTCACTGGTAAATCAGCAGCATGAGATTGCATTACTTGAATGATAAACTCCTCAGAGCACTCTGGAGACATCTACAAACACACTGTTTGACAGTTATCTCCCTCCATATAGTTGATTTAATAGAATGAAGTTTCCCTCAACTTCTGATCTAAAGCCAGTTTGGAATTGAATTGGGAGTTGAAAGCTGATCCTAGCTCTGTGCGTGGGGGATTCTATCCAATCATCTACAGTGCTGCAGTACTACTATTTGACAGCTATCTCCCTCCACAATAGATCTCAACCATGTACGCCGCAATTGCCCCTCAAACATCTAATCCAAGGTCAGTTTCGCAGTGTACCCCCTGATAGTTACAACTTACAGTTGGGGAGTTAAAAGCTGATTCAAGATCAGAGCGTGGGGCCAACTTCTCCCTGGAAGTATCTCAACACTAGACACTTGCCAGGGGGGGAACATAACACTATTATTATAAGAGCTGAGCTGGGTCAATTTCCTTTCGATTGGCTGGTGCCTGACTGACTGCTGGGCTGGATTTGACAGGCTTTGGTTCTTCCCCCAGGGAGGTTTTGGAATAAGTTAGTGTTTTGGGCTTAATGAAAAAGTTGTGTGATGGTCCCCTGACTCAGCGCTCGTAAATCCATGTCCCCTTAATGAGCAACTCCTTACAGTTAAACTTCATTAATTATCCTGAGAACAAATTAACAAGAGAGAAGCGGGATGAATCTGAATGAAGTTTAATGTGTTTTTCATTACTGAGATTGAGAGGGAGACTTCCAAACATGCATTGTTGGGTTTGGGCTTTATGATAACCATAAATAAATTGTTAATTTAAGAAATATCATCCACATGGGTTTGTTTGTTACAGTATTATATCTTATTGAATCCAATGAAGTATGAGTATGTGGGAAGGTGATTATCAATGTGCTTAAATACCAACTAGATCTACACAACTCATTGGTGGGTTTAACTCAATGCTAACATCATGTCCCTATGTCTTACAGATCTGTGATAAGGAGTGGCACTACTACGTGATCAACGTGGAGTTTCCTGCCGTGACGCTCTTTGTGGATGGCGTGACCTACGAACCCTACCTGGTGACGGACGATTGGCCCATCCATCCCTCGTCAATCGACACCCAGCTGACAGTGGGTGCCTGCTGGCAAGGTCATTATAGACTCTTATATACTGTCCTGCGTTCATTCCAACTCCTTGAAACTCTGAGGCTGTCCTAATATGGACACCGTACCAGAATAACTATATTTTGTACTGTAAAATAAAGGGAGGGGAGGGAGTTTCTCTTGGATTCAGACATGCTATCTCATAGCAAACAAAGAATGCAGCGGTTTTCAATATCCCAGAAACCCCTGCATATTGGGTTTGATTGAAAAGGGCCCTATTCATGTTTCATATCATGTTTCAGCCATTTCCCTGAGCATTACCAGTGAGGTGTCTTCGTGAAGTTTGAAGGAAGTTGCTAACTAGCTTTATCTCGGTTGCTAACTAGCATTAGCGCATGCTAGCTGTTACCATTAGGGGTGACCCCATTTAGTTGACTGGTCGATAGGCTGTTGGTCGACCGAGATTTCTTGAGTCGAGCAGTGGCAAAAATTGTTCAGGGTGTACAAGACACCTGTCTGATTCGTGCCTGTCTGAGTGGACTGATCCATTGTGGAGGCCATGGGGATGGCACAGTCCATCACTCTAAGACATGTGCTACTTTAATTGTACAGTATATGGTTATATTATGGTAAGAACAACGCTTTTTCCCACGTTGGATAGTGATCGTTGTCCGCAGCACTGTTGAATTGGCGCCTTTTCCTAGACCATGTTGCTATGTGCATAATAGTTAACCAGCATATTGGTGTTGAGAACAATGCAGTGGAGGCAGCAGCGGAGTTAGGAAATGAGGAAACAGCCCTTGACTTAATTGTCTAAGAAAAATGAGGAGAGAGGAAACCCCAACTCGATTAGGCCTATAATCAATAGCCTAACTGTTAAATGTGCCTGGCTTTATAAATCATCTATATACTGTATATCTACAGAACTAAGACAGATCCTGCTTCTGTTTGAGTGTTTGTTTAATAGCCTACTGATTCTGTGAGCACCAAGCCTCACGCAACCACAACATGTCGGATAAACAATTTCACAAATTCGTCTGTTTTTAATCKTTGCAATGCTGTAAAAAGGCTTTACAATTTTTTTGTTAGAACAGCTTCTTTGTTATTACTTATCATGTATTTAGTGTTGTTTACACTGTTCCAAATTGTCTGAAAAATAAAATGTATAATAATAATCTCCTTATTGTAATTATTACTATTATTATTATGATCATCATTATAATAATAAGTAATGTCGTTATCATTTGTGGACTTAATATAGCAGCCTTGTATAACCACCATCAAGCTGTAGGCATCCTGTTAAGTCTTAATAACATAACTTACTTAGGCCTATATTTCTACAGACTATAGGAAAAGGCGGGCTGAACAGGCCCCCATTAACATCGACGGGGCTTTAGAGGAGCGGGTCAAGAGTTTCAAGTTCAATCAATCAAATGTATTTATAAAGCCCTTCTTACATCAGCTGATGTCACAAAGTGCTGTACAGAAACTCCCTAGAAAGGCCAGAACCTAGGAAGAAACCTAGAGAGGAAGCAAGGCTATGAGGGGTGGCCAGTCCTCTTCTGGCTGTGCCGGGTGGAGATTATAACAGAACATGGCCAAGATGTTCAAATGTTCATAGATGACCAGCAGGGTCAAATAATAATAATAATCACAGTGGTTGTAGAGGGTGCAACAGGTCAGCACCTCAGGAGTAAATGTCAGTTGGCTTTTCATAGCCGATCATTCAGAGTATTTTTACCGCTCCTGCTGTCTCTAGAGAGTTGAAAACAGCAGGTCTGGTACAGGTACCACGTCCGGTGAACAGGTCAGGGTTCCATAGCCGCAGGCAGAACAGTTGAAACTGGAGCAGCAGCACGGCCAGGTGGACTGGGGACTGCAAGGAGTCATCAGGCCAGGTAGTGCTGAGGCATGGTCCTAGGGCTCAGGTCCTCCGAGAGAGAGAAAGAGAGAATTAGAGAGAGCATACTTACATTCACACAGGGCACCGGATAAGACAGGAGAAATACTCCAGATATAACAGACTGACCCTAGCCCCCCGACACAAACTATTGCAGCATAAATACTGGAGGCTGAGACAGGAGGGGTTGGGAGACACTGTGGCCCCGTCCGACGATACCCCCAGACAGGGCCAAACAGGTAGGATGTAACCCCCACCCACTTTGCCAAGGCACAGCCTCCACACCACTAGAGGGATATCTCCAACCATAAACTTACCATCCTGAGACAAGGCCGAGTATAGCCCACAAAGATCTCCCCCACGACACAACCCAAGGGGGGGCACCAACCCGGACAGGAAGATCATGTCAGTGACTCAACCCAGTCAAGTGACGCACCCCTCCTAGGGATGGCATGGAAGAGCACCAGTAAGCCATTGACTCAGCCCCTGTAATAGGTTTTGAGGCAGAGAATCCCAGTGGAGAGAGGGGAACCGGCCAGGCAGAGACAGCAAGAGCGGTTCGAGGCTCCAGTGCCTTTCCGTTCACCTTCACGCTCCTGGGCCAGACTACACTCAATCATAGGACCTACTGAAGAGACGAGTCTTCAATAAAGACTTAAAGGTTGAGACCGAGTCTGCGTCTCTCACATGGATAGGCAGACCATTCCATAAAAATTGAGCTCTATAGGAGAAAGCCCTGCCTCCAGCTGTTTGCTTAGAAATTCTAGGGACAATAAGGAGGCCTGCGTCTTGTGACCGTAGCGTACGTGTAGGTATGTACGGCAGGACCAAATCGGAAAGATAGGTAGGAGCAAGCCCATGTAATGCTTTGTAGGTTAGCAGTAAAACCTTGAAATCAGCCCTTGCCTTAACAGGAAGCCAGTGTAGAGAGGCTAGCACTGGAGTTATATGATCATTTTTGGGGGTTCTAGTCAAGATTCTAGCAGCAGTGTTTAGCACTAATTGAAGTTTATTTATTGCTTTATCCGGGTAGCCGGAAAGTAGAGCATTGCAGTAGTCTAACCTAGAAGTGACAAAAGCATGTATTAATTTTTATGTATCATTTTTTGACAGGAACGTTTAGATTTTTGCAATGTTACGTAGATGGAAAAAAAGTTGTCCTTGATACAGTCTTGATATGTTCGTCAAAAGAGAGATCAGGGTCGAGAGTAACGCCGAGGTCCTTCACAGTATTTTTTGAGACAACTGTACAACCATCAAGATTAATTGTCAGATTCAACAGAAGATCTCTTTGTTTCTTGGGACCTAGAACAAGCATCTCTGTTTTGTCGAAGTTTAAAAGTAGAACATTTGCCGCCATCCACTTCCTTATGTCTGAAACACAGGCTTCCAGCGAGGGCAATTTTGGGGCTTCACCATGTTTCATCTAAATGTACAGCTGTRTGTCGTCTGCATAGCAGTGACAGTTAACATTATGTTTCCGAATGACATCACCAAGAGGTAAAATATATAGTGAAAACAATAGTGGTCCTAAAACGGAGCCTTGAGGAACAGCGAAATTTACAGTTGATTTGTCTGAGGACAAACCATCCACAGAGACAAACTGATATCTTTCAGACAGAAAGTTCCTTGGTGTCCACATCACCAACGAACTATCATGGTCCAAACATACCAAGAGTGTCGGGATAAGGGCACGACAAAACCTTTTCCCCCTCACGAGACTGAGAAAATGTGGCATCCCCATATCCTCAAGAGGATACAGCTGCACCATCGAGAGCATCCTGTTCAGTTGCATCACCGCCTGGTATGGCAACTGCTCGGCATCTGACTGTAAGGCGCTACAGAGGGTAGTGCGAATGGCCCAGTATATCACTGGGGCCAAGCTTCCTGCCATCCAGGATCTATATAATAGGCGGTGTCAGAGGAAAGCCCATAAAATTGTCAGAGACTCCAGTCACCCAAGTTATAGACTTTTTTCTCTGCTACCGCACGGAGCGCCAAGTCTAGGACCAAAAGGCTCTTCAACAGCTTCTACCCCCAAGCCATAAGACTGCTGAACAATTAATGAAATCACCACCGTACAATTTACATTGACCCCCCTTCCTTTTTGTACACTGCTGTTACCCGGTGTTTATTATCTATGCATATTCACTTCACCCCCACCTACATGTACAAATTACCTCAACTATCCCCGCACACTGACTCGGTACCGGTGCCCCCTGTATATAACCTCGTTATTCTTATTCTTATTGTGTTACTTTTTCTTATAATTTTTTATTTTAGTCTACTTGGTAAATATTTTCTTAACTCTTCTTGAACTGCACTGTTGGTTAAGAGCTTGTAAGTAAGCATTTCAAGTGTAAAGTCTACACTTGTTGTATTCGGCGCATATGACAAATGAAGTTTGATTTGATTTTAATACCTATATGCTGTAGGCTGCTGTATCAATCATTCATTCATTAATGTCATTACAGAGCATACAAGTCATTCATAATTTGAAATGCAATCAAGCATTTTAGTTTTAAAATAAAATAACAATGCAACCTTTGAATAATTAGCGTAAACAAGAAATAAACCGTTCCGTTTCGGAAATTGCATTCACGAATGAATGTGACTGTTTTTAGTCTTTGCTTTTCAAAAAATMAAAAAATAAAAACGTTACAACTAGTATGCTTATAATTTTTTTAATGTTTGCAATGTTTCAAACAGTCAGAATAATTATATTGTAATCTAACAGCACCTGTTTGGCACACATAATATGCCCGCAGAGCTTCTTACCTTCTTTTTCTTGATCTCCAGTATTTTGTCACAACTAGTAAAATGTATTCCCCAAATCGACCACCCCTTTACCTCCTGAGCAACCAGTAAACAAACATTCCCCCGTTTCCCCAAGTTTTTTTTCACGTCCTCTGCATCCATTTTGGTATCACTTGTTCAGAGTTTGTTATAACCAATTTATTGATGTGATTATGATATGCTATAGGTCAGGCTCTATTGGTCACGTGCATGCGATGCGTACATGTGTCACGTAACGAGAGCAACGGTTGAGGGAAAATGTTATGTTTTTCCTAAACAAATGGGAGATTTCGGTAACAGAACTTTCCAGTCAGAAATGGTTGTATTTACGTTGCAGCTTCAGCAACACGGACAGCACGATAAACACTGTTGTGGTTTGCAGCAGGGAGGAGACATCAGGCAACAATTCTCAGCCCGGCCCGGCACAATCAAATCAATTGTGGTCAGACTCCCTCTAGTCATTTGTGTGTCTTAATTATATCATGAAACAATGCGCTTAAAGCATCACATAAGCTCAGTGAATATAGTTGATTTGATTAACACATAGGATGTGTCTATAAATGGAAAAATACACGTTTGGTAAAAAAAACAGACGACTCTCGGTCGACCTAGTTACCATAGACTTCCAGTCATTGCACTAATGCTAGGTAGCATTGGCTCACGAAACAACCTCTAACATCGAGTCATTCTATTTCAAATCAAGAGGCTCAAGCTTGGAGACATCGAACAGGAAAAACAGGCTGTCAATTCCAGCCGCTTGAAAAGAGGGGGCTAATGATCCCATTTGAACGAAGAAGCACTACTTACCATAGCTTTTATGATTCAAAATAATAATAATGTAAATGTGTTTGCTGGGGGGAGCAGGTCCGCGAGATGGATACAGCTAAATCACATGAGCCCCACTCGAAGCATCGAGGTCCAACGTCAACGGCATTTCCGTGTCATTTGAATTTATTTTAATCTGGCTCCTGATTGCAATTTTCTCTTTGTTCTCCTGTTTCCTCTCTCTTTCCATGAATCTGTGATTGTGTGAGAAAGCCCTGCAGAAGGGATTAAGACAGTCTGAATGGAAGACAAGTTCTTTGGCTATTACAACCCAGTGAAGCTGCTTTAAGCTTCACTAAGCCGCAACTGATAACTTTGCAGACCATTAGTGAACAGGATTGCCTTTCTAAGTACCCACCACCCTGCACACAATCAACAACGTAATGAAGAGACACACGGACTGAAAGGCCCCAGACATCATTTTAGCTCCCCAAATCGAAACGAGATTTGTGACTTGAGACTAGAGCGACAGAGTTATTTGATTTTTTTACCCATTTTTGTTGGGGAAACGTTTATGGGGATTGCTTTGAACGGTGCTCTTCAGCAGAGTAGACAAGCAATGTATGCCGTGTAATTACAAGTATAGTGCAGAGCAACTTTGGCTGGCCTTAGGCCTACTGTCATGTCCTGCCTCTTCTTAACCATAATCTTGAACCTACTCTCTTTTCCTAATACAGCAAAGTCAAACTGTTGATTTAAACTTAATTGCCATCTTTCTCACTGCAGGTGTAAATACTATACAGCCAGATGTGCAGACATGGCATATGCTAGCAGCACTGAGGCCTACACACTGAACGTGTTCAAATGATCCTCTTTTGGTAGGACGATACTGAAATGAGCCTAAAATATGCTCCCTCAATCTGTCCTTCGGTGCCACAACAGTTAATTGATAACGTCATAATAAAATAAAAAAATCAGAAGCAATAAGTCGAGCGGATGCAGGTGGCGAGACCCGGCTCTGGGGCCGTTAGCACGTTACTATAGCGACTGCCAGTTCCATCTGCCAGTGGATCAAAGAGGAAACGCACACATACTCGTCTGAATAAGACAACGGCAGCGTTTCACAGGTCTCATGTCCCTGACGCTCTGAGCCCAAATCTAGCTCACATTGGACATGTTTTTATTTTGTTGTTTTGACAGTCGCTTTAAAAAAAGAAGTGGGGAGAGCAGATGGGAGCTGGCAAACAAAACTGGCTGGCATTTCCGTAGTCACGCTATCGGCTTTATTTTACAGTACTGTTTGGCTTGGTATTTACCTGATGTTTAGGAAATGTGGTAACAAAGGTCACCCTCTGTTAGCCTTTATTGAAACCTTTATTCATAAAGGGTAGTTTTGTTGAAAGGTTAGTTATGTAGGTTCATCTCTTTTCTTAAAGTCTCATTTCTAACTTAGACCGAGTAAATAAAGCGTAAAGGGCTGTATAATAAAGAATTACCAAAGTATATTCTTATATTATAATAGAGGCAGGCACAATATTGCTTTCACCTGCTCTGTAGTTTCAGATCAGAACAGATGAAGGAGAGGACATGATCTCCTCAGAAGCCGTTTTGAGATGCAGCTTTGAACTGAACAAACCTTGAGCTCCCATCCTTCCTCTTTTCTTCCCTAGGTGGTGAGGTGTCCACCCCACGGTTCACCCAGTTCTTCCGGGGCAGTCTGTCTGGACTGACCATCCGGCCAGGGAGGATCGAGACCCAGAAAGTAATCTCCTGTCTACAGGCCTGTAAGGAAGGACTGGATATCCACTCACTGGAGAGCCTGGGCAAGGACATCAAGGTGACAGCTCTGCAGACACACTGGTGCACACACACACACACACACACATACAAACACATATAAACAGAAATAAATCTACAAACACACCTTACCCTTATAAGTCATAACATCTGTGTTCTACAAACAGTACTGTTAGGAGATCTGAAAAATCACCATCAATCTGATGAATATGATTATACTCTTAAGTATTTATTTTTTTAAGGCGATCCATGTAGAAACGGTACAAATCGAGAGGTTCAAGACCTTCGCAAGACATCACAGTAAATTAACTTCACCTCTAGTATCGATGTGTTGATTCATGTGTTCTTCTGTGTGTGCAGTTCCACTTCAACCCAGCCCAGTCGGTGCTGGTGATGGAGGGAGAGGACCTGGAGAGTGTCAACACAGCCATGGCCAAGGTCTCCTACATCAACTCACGCCAGTTCCCCACAGCAGGCCTCAGACGGCTACACATCACCACCACCGTACAGTGAGTATGGAACCCTATAGATGTGTATGTGTACGCACACAAGCAGTAATTGTCTCCCACACACAGACACACACTGTAATCTGTTCTCCCACACACGACACACACTGTAATCTGTCTCCCACACACAGACACACACTGTAATCTGTCCTCCCGACACACAGACACACCACCAGTAATCTGTCTCCCACCACACAGGACACACACTGTATAATCTGTCTCCCACACACAGACACACACTGTAAATCTGTCTCCCACACACAGACACACACTGTAATCTGTCTCCCACACACAGACACACACTGTAATCTGTCTCCCACACACCAGACACACACTGTAATCTGTCTCCCACACACAGACACACACAGTAATCTGTCTCCCACACACAGACACACACTGTAATCTGTCTCCCACACACAGACACATACTGTAATCTGTCTCCCACACACAGACACACACTGTAATCTGTCTCCCACACACATGCTCACACTCCTCAACCTCTTTTCCTCGCTCTCTCACACATAGTTTACAAGCGCAAGACACAGGTGCTTGAGCGCACAGACACAAACATGATTCACACAAAGCACACAGAAAGACTTGTATCACTTCACAGAATGTGTATATCAAGCCTTCATTTGTGTATTTCACACAAACAAATACAGCAGAGGTAAAGAAATGTGGTTCTCTGGGGAAAGAGAGGGGGAAGTGTTTTGATGGTGGGAGAGTGAGAGAAAAGTTAGAGAATCTACTGAGTGAAAGTGGAGTCCTTCAACTGCATGTCCTCAGGTCAGTGTGTGGTGTGTGTGTGGGTGTGGGGGTGTGTGTACATCCGAGTCTCTGCCTTTGCTCTCTGTGTGTCCCCGGGTCAGTGTGTATCCATGTTTGTGGCGCACTGTCGAGGTTAGTGTGTACATGTGTACCTTCCAGGTTGTGTGTGTATGTGTGTTTTCTGGCGCGGCCTGTGGTCTCTCTGTGTCTGATGTGCTAATCAGGAGGGTTAGAGGGGAGAGGCATGTCCCTCTCTTTACATCTCCCCTCAGTAACCACACCATTCCGCCCCACCACGCCACGGCTGAGAGGGCCGCTGGGATGCCGTTGCGCCGTGGTTGCCATGGAGCTGTGGCGCAGGGGCCAACATCTCGTCAGCTGATGATGAGGATATGAATGAGGGCCATGAAGGCAATCTGCTATGTCAGGGTTTCTCACGCCAGAGAGCACTCAGAGAGGGAAAGTTGATCATTAGACAAATATAGCTCTGTTAAGACTGGCTGGCTGATTGGGTGGCTGACTGGGTGGGTGACTGGCGGGTTTGTTTTCTGTCTCTCTCTGTCTCTCTCTCTTTCTGTCTCCCTCTATTCCCGTATCCCCTCTGTGTCTTTCTCTCCCCCTCCTCTAGTCACCATTTCAAGAAAGTTATTTGATTTCAATGCTTTCAATGCTTCAATGATTTCAATGTTTTGCATGTATCTGTAACAGCTCATGTGTTTACGCCATTACCTGAGAGAGAGAGAGAGAGAGAGAGAAGAGAAGAGAAGAGAGAGAGAGAGAGAGAGAGAGAGAGAGAGAGAGAGAGAGAGAGAGAGAGAGAGAGAGAGAGAGAGAGAGAGAGAGAGAGAGAGAGAGAGACGTGTGCAGTCTTATAGGAGTTAATTAAATGTATTGGTAAACAAATGCAGGCCCAAAACAAGACAGGAAGTGAGAGTGATGAGGAGAGAAAGAAACAGTGTGATATAAGAATGAAACAGGCCTAAATAAGAACGGGATGAGAAAGGATTGGGAGAAAAGTCAAAAAGATGTGTGTATGTGTGTGTGTCTGTCTGCGTGTGTGTGCGCCCCTTGTATACGTGTCTTCACCTGTTCACAGTTAAACAGTGAGGGAGGGTCGCCACAATCAAAATGGACGATTGTGTGATAGTGGACTCTTGTCACAAGAGCTGTAATAGGATTATTCTAACTCAGGAAACTCAGACCGCTGCCTTGTATAGAGAGAGCGGCTCCTCCTACTCAGCAGAAATATTTCTATATGTCCCTGGCTGTGTCCCAAACTGAACCCTATACCTACATGTGCACTACTTGTGATCAGGGCTCATAGGGAATATGTAGGCAACAGGGTGTTGTTTGGGAAGCAACCCCTTAGTAGTGTTTCTGGTCAAGTGGCATATATTTAGTGAGGTCCGGATCCCATTGTGACGCAGAGAGCACAATTTGGCAGAGGGACACTATTTGGCATGACAGCCCTAGTTTAGTGTGGAGACTGTGCTACACCCCACAATATTTACCAATGTTGTTCAGGGTAATTGTTGTGGAGTTTCAGACAATTTTGCTTATCAGATAAATCTACACACACGATTGCAGGTGCACGCACGCACGCAGGCACGCAGGACACACCACACACTTCCTATTCAAAGCCAGTTTGTTAGGTAATTATGGAGATCAACTAATCAACATAACACATACAAATACACACAATTTTTTAAATAATTTATTTATTTACCTTTATTTAACCAGAGTAGGCCAGTGAGAACAGTTCTCATTTACAACTGCGCCCTGGGCCAAGATAAAGCAAAGCAGTGAGACAAAAACAACAACACAGAGTTACATGGAATAAACAAACGTACAGTCAATAGAAAGAATAGAAAAATCTGTATGCAGTGTGTGCAAATTAATAAGGAAGGTAAGCAATAAATAGGCCAATAGTAGCGATGTAAATACAATTAGCAATTACACTGGATTGATATATGTGCAGATGAGGATGTGCAAGTAGAAAATACTGGTGTGCATTGACCCTTCTGCACTGGCTGGTCTATGCACACTCACCTGACTATACACACACACACCACACACACACACACACACACACACACACACACACACACACACACACACACACACACACACACACACACACACACACACACTTCTCATACACTGCTGCTACTCTGTTTATTATCTATCCTGATTGCCTAGTCACTTTTACCCCTACCTACATGTACATATTACTTCAACTCCTCGTACCCCTGCACATTGACTTTGTTCCGGTACTCCTTGTATATAGCCACGTTATTGTTATTTTGTGTTACTATTTCCTTTTTTGCTCATTGTTCTTACTTTTTAAGTCATAAGTAAGCCTTTCACGGTAAAGTCCACACCTGTTATATTCAGCGCATTTGACAAATACATTTGATTTGATTTTGATTTGACACACACAACACACACTCTTCCCATTCAAATACATGTAAATACACAGACACACACATACAGTCATCCCATTCAAAGCCAGTCTGTTATTTAGTTAAGGAGAACAATGCATCTAAGTACATGCTTTATTTAGGCCTAGACTTAGTGCAAGTAATTACCATGGGAAAGCAGTCCAATCAGTACTTTTAGCTAGTAAAGCCAGAAGCACTGTTATCATATAAACAAATAGACTGTTTTTAATTAGCGTGGGAAAGTAAATATATGAATAAATAAGTGAGTGAAGAGCACTTTTCACCAACCCTTGAAAAGCGTAATTTCTCGAGGCTTTAGGCGCCAGTGTTTGTATTAATCCTGAGAGACTTCACTCTGCCCCCCTCAAACTGTAATGAAGTTAGACGACAGCCAGCTTGTCTCCCCCAGACTGCCTGGGTGGCAGGGCAGCTCCTCGCTCTGGGGAGGATATCCTTACAATCTAGATCCCAGATCTAGGTTCAGCTTACCCTCCCCAAGTCCTAATCTAGTATGGATAAATGCAAAACTGATCTTAAATCAGTGACTAGGGGCAACTTCGTCTGAGTACTACTTAAACAGTAGTAACTGTGAAAGGTGTCAGAGAGAATGTCACATCCAGAAACAACTCCTAGCCCCTAAGCCCGTACCCCTAGACACAAGTGTGTAGGAGGTAGGTACAGTGAATGTAGAAATATAACATTAAAATGTTTCTTTGTTTGGGGTGTTCATGTCAACCGTTGGCTAAGAAAGTGTTAAATTGTGTTGATGAGAAAATGTGATAATTAGTATACATATGTGAATGTGTTTGTGCGTGTGTTTGTGTGTGTGTTATTGGAAATGGGCAGTTTCGAGCCATCTGTCTCAAAAGCACATCACTCACTCATAAATATTCTGAAATGCGGGAATGTTCGTTGCCAACAGAGACCACTTGCAAAAACAATTTGACAAATATTAGAAGTCCACTTTCACAGTTGCCTCTATCACAATCTGTCTTTACAGTAACTGTCTCTGATCTCTGAAATTAAAAGTGCCAAGTCATTCATTACCAGAAAGAGCATTTAGGCTGTGTCCTCTTGGGTGAAAGCACTCATTAATGGTGCCACACAATGCAATTTATTTCGATTCCAGTATGAAATGGSAATTATGTTCCCCTAATCTCTCTTACCCTCTTGTTCCTTATCTGTAGGCCAATTATCTACTGCCCTGAACAATCATGACCTGAGAAAAATAAGGTGCACTTTTTGCATCATCTGTCAATACACTAATGTCTATCTCCATTTTCTACTGTTTTCTCTTCTCCTCCTGGGAGCTCAGGTGTTTCGGGGAGGACATATGCATCTCCATCCCAGACATTAAGGCTTTAGTAATGGTCCTGCCACCCAGCGAGCCACGGATCACCATCGCTGGTTCAGATCAACTCGTCAGGCCTGCCGCCGACCTGCGTGGAGCCATGGGCGTGGCACCCTTCAAGGAGCTGCGCATCACCAGCACTGTAACCAAGGGTGACGGTGTGCCGTTCAGCGCAGGTGGATGAGGGGGCGGTTACCGTGGATACATGTTGATCAGCATGATGTGATCCCAACTAGTCAAGTTGTAAAAGTGTGTGTCTGTGCTTCCATGTCTGAGTTTGATTTTGTGTGCGTTTGTGTATATGTGTATAGTCTACAGGCCTGGTGTTCTGGAGGCGATGCATAACCTGGATTACTGTGATGTCCTGGTGATCGGAGAGGAGCTCAATCCAGAGCATGAGAGTCTGGAGATTCACCACAGCTCTCTAATGGGGAAACACCTGGACGCCACAAACTCCACCTCAGGAATATCCATATATGGTATGTACAGTTGAAGTCGGAAGTTTACATTTAAATACATTTAAACTCAGTTTTTCACAATTCCTAACATTTAATCCTAGTARAGATTCCCTGTCTTAGGTCAGTTAGGATCACCACTTTATTTTAAGAATGTGAAATGTCAGAATAATAGTAGAGAGAATGATTTATTTCAGCTTTTATTTCTGTCATCACATTCCCAGTGGGTCAGAAGTTTACATACACTCAATTAGTATTTGGTAGCATTGCCTTTAATCTGTTTAACTTGGGTGAAACGTTTCGGGTAGCTTTCCACAAGCTTCCCACAATAAGTTGGGTGAATTTTGGCCCATTCCTCCTCACAGAGCTGGTGTAACGGAGTCAGGTTTGTAGGCCTCCTTGATCGCACACGCTTTTTCAGTTCTGCCCACAAATTTTCTATGGGATTGAGGTCAAGATATTTATATTAGTGTCTTGAGAAAAACACTGGGCCCAGTGCTGAGCCCTGGGGGACACCATCTATATTTGGTTGGGAGCACCAGGGACACCAGTAATAATGCCTTTTCTCCTGTCTTTTTCCCTAGGTGTGGACTCCATGACCCACTATGAGGAGGCACTCAGGCAGGTGCGCTACAGGAACTGGCGCCCGGCGACCCTGACTAACAGGAGGTTCAGGCTCACCTGCTCTGAGCTCAATGGACGCTACACCAGTAATGAGTTTAATTTGGAGGTCAGGGATGAAACGGTTTTCTTTTCTACTTCACCCCCACTCACACATTCTATTCTCTCATATTTCCACCACTGCCGCTCTTCTGTCTTCATACCTATTTTAACACCTCTCTCTCCTTTTCGCACACTCCTGAACACTCTTTCTCGACACATTTCTGCACCGTCACTTATCATTTACCCTTTATCCCTGTCTGTCTTTGTCTGCATCAGTGCCATCTTCATACTGACTGATATGTTCTTTGTCCCGCCCTCAGGTTAGCCTCGTTCACAACGCAGCACCCGTAGAGCATGTCAATCACATGGCTGTCCAATCCCAGTACATGCGGTCGGTGCATCATCCACTGATGGTGCACTCTGTCAATTCCCACATCTCAGGTAAGGCACCCAGCAGCTCGCACGCGCACACACACACGCACAGTGAAGACCTGAGGGTGTGTTTTGTTGAACTGGAGAGGGATCCAGATTAGGCTAAGCCTTCAGATCATACAGACACATGCTGTCTCTGTCTCCCTCTCTCAGTGTCACACACACACATACACAGGACTGAGTGATCCTCCCAAGGGTAGGGAGGACAGAGCACACGGCAGAGGGAACTGGGGATCTCTGCCCTATTGTGTACAGAGAGAACCGAGTGTAGAGACACAACTCAATGGAAAGAATGTGGCAGCAGATTTCTACGGTTTTACCACAAGAACAGAAAGCCAGTCCCTCCATACTTTTTTTATATTACATTAATAATACTAATATACACTACTTTCAATGTAATGAAACAGTGAAGTGATTTTGTAATTTCAGATGAACTTAACTTTTAAACATTTCTCCCCTCACAGGCACCCCTCCAGCTGCCACAGTCGTGGTAGTGATCTGTATCGCCGCCCTGGTGTGTATAGTGGTGCTAGGAATCTACAGGCTCCACAGTACCCACCAGGACAGCTCCAAGAGTGAGGAGGATGGAGCCAAGGACCCAGAGATGGACTGGGACGACTCCACCCTCACCATCACAGTCAACCCTATGGAGGTGAGAGGACATTACACAAAGGAATTCCCAGAGAAGGCATTGTCAACTAAAATCAACTCCAAAGCCCTTGTGAAGATCTGAATTGATGAGACCTATTGAATTGACTGAATATGTGTAGGGGTTGAATGATTAGGCCTACTCTAGGTCTAGTGGAATGGCTAGGGGTTGATTTGTGACTGGGTTTTATTACATGTATTTCATAACATTTATTACGTCGAAACTGTTTTGGTATTATATTTAGGGATTGGGTTTTGTAGCAGGGACATTATTTTTGTCCTTTAATAAGTTATATTATCAATGAGCACCTGTAGGGAGGATTTCTGATCTATAGCTTTTAAGTGTTCAGGTAGGCCTCCGCACAACAACAAACATAAATAGGATGGGTGCTCGACAACAATGACAGAAATCCAACAAAGGCTTGCCAAGAAAAAACTGCCAAAAAGACTAATTCAAGGTGTTGGTGATTGGTGAGAAGTAGGCATTGGTCTGAAGCCCGAAAAAGAAAGTAAATTCAAGTGAGCACCACAATGCCTATCCCACCCATGCTCTACCAAGGTTTTCCAGCACACAGCTTTGACCTACTACAGTAGCTATGTCGGTCTATTGTACTTCAAACAATGTGTATGCAAGTTGCTTAGGATTCAAACCTTCTTAAACAGTAACTTTCTAGCTAGCTAACAAAGCTCTGTCAAATTGGTTGTTGATCATTGCTAGACAGCCATTTTCAAGTTTTGCCATAGATCTTCAAGTAGATTAAAACTGTAACTCGGCCACTCAGGAACATTCACTGTCTTCTTGGTAAACAACTCCAGTGTAGATTTTGCCTTATGTTTTAGGTTATTGTTCTGCTGAAAGGTGAATTCATCTCCCAGTGTCTGTTGGAAAGCAGAGAGAACCAGGTTTTCCTCTAGGATTTTGCCTGTGCTTATCTCCATTCCATTTCTTTTTTAATCCTGAAAAATGACCCAGTCCTTAACGATTATAAGCATACCCATAACATGATACAGCCACCACTATGCTTGAAAATATGGAGAGTGGTATTCAGTAATGTGTTGTATTGAATTTGCCCCAAACATAACACTTTGTATTCAGGACAGAAAGTAAATTGCTTTGCCACATGTTTTGCAGTATTACTTTAGTGCCTTGTTGCAAAGAGGATGCATGTTTTTGAATATGTTTATTCTGTACAGGCTTCCTTCCACTCTCACTTTCTCCTATCACAGACATTGAATTCTGTAAATGTTTTAAAGTCACCATTTACCAATAGGTGCAAGGCATTAAAAAAACTCCCTGGTCTTTGTGGTTGAATCTGTGTTTGAAACTCACTGCTCGAGTGAGGGACCTTACAGATAATTCATTGTATTTGGGGTACAGAGATTAGGTAGTCATTCAAAAAATCCATGCAATTTATTAAGCACATTTCTACTCCTGAACTTATTTAGGCTCGCCACAACAAAGGGCTTGAATAGTTATTGACTGAAGACATTTCAGCTTTTCATTTTTAATTCATTGGTAAAAAATGTCAGTGGTAAAAATTCCACAATCTAAATGTAATCCATTTAAAATTCCTTCTGTAACACAAATATTTGGGTGCCTGTGAAAGCGGCGGTATAGAGACCCTAAAAAATGTAGGGTAATAGAAATGAGGAGAGTGAAAAATCATTGTTTAGCCCCTTAGGATCCATGGTGTCTAAGATTGTTCCTATTATTATTTTTTTGTACTATTATTTTCCATTCACCTTGAATCATGTTATTTACATTGCTGTGTCTCAGTAAACCACTAGGCTATAAATAGGAGCTAAGTGCAATGCAGGTAACACTGAGGAAGATGTCAACTTGACATCATGTCATTCACCTGAACAATGGATTAAAGTGAGCTAAAATAAATAAATCTCTACCATTTTTGTTGAGCGCTCCAACTCTCTGCCTTGAATGAGTCATTTTGGAAGTTTTTACTGGCCTTATGTTACAGTATCTTTAAAGTGTCTTCTGCATATTGGAAGAGTAATTCTGTGTTCCACTGTGTCCTTTTCCCGTAGAACGTCGGAGAGCCTCAGACGGTAAATGAGGAAGAGGAAGATGAACAGGCAGGCGACATCACGAGTGCAGAGTCTGACGACAGTGATGAAACAGAGGAAGAGGAGGACGACGAGAGGGAAGTGAAGGAGAGCAAGCCGAAGAGCAAGCTGGAATGGGATAGCTCTTCGATAACATATTAATCTTTCACGCATGCGCACATGCACATACACACACCCCAACATATACAGAATTTGCTGAAAGTCGGTCAATCAGTTGTGAAAATAGCTACCCATCAAATTTGCCACTGTCCAATGTTTTATGAAATGTCGCACTCTTCTGGTCAAAATAAGGTATTACACACAAAAGGTTTCATTGTTTTCTGACTACCCAGTAGAGCTTATTTTCTCATATTTTGGTGTAACTAATTGTTCCTATTTAAAACCACCATTGACAACACAATAGGTAGGGCCAATTGAAAATTCAGTTGCACAAGCACATTTCCACCTTATATCCAATGGCTCGTTCATCTGTGTTTCATTATTTCTGGGTTTGGACACGAAACATTGGACAGCACATTTTCGTCTTATCTTCCTCAATTGCTGTTGAGTTACTAATACAAAAAGATCGTTGAAGGCATTCATTGTAAATTGTATGTACCTTCTTTTGCATTAATACAAAATTATGCATTTCTTTGGATTTTAAGATTGTATTTTATTCATTTGAAATCTTGGAAATATGTTTGAGGTCTTCTGAAAAACAGACTTAAAATTATCATTAGCATATTTAATTTAAGGTATTTTAAGAGCCAATGTATTTACAAAACTAATTTTGAACATTTTAATAGTCTCCTTTTTCTTTCTGTCTGCCTGGTTCGTGTTCTTGGACATATGAAAAAAAGAGAAGTTCCTGTATGTTTTTATAAATCCCTCGTGAATATAGCAGGTAGTGTAGCTGAACTATCATTCACCTTGGGCTTCGTTCAATCCGTGGCGTTGAAGACCTGCGCTTCAACACGCAACAGATGTAAGGGCAATGTTCGCAGAGATTGCATTCACGGTAAACGCTGCATAGGATGGCTCAATTACCTTTACCAATCGCACTATAGCGCAAATCTTCAGCGCTACGGATTGAATCGAGCCCCTTGTCTCCCACCTACCTCTCTTCAAACTGTATGTTTAAACTTGCTTGCATCAGAGGCAGGGCATTTTGAGTAGTCGAGTTTCTCCTAACCACAGATCTAGGATCAGCTTACCCTCCTTCAACTAACTTTAACCATTAGAAAGGAAAATGCAAAACTGATCTTAGATCAGCACTCATGGTCATGCCTCTATCTGTATTTGCCATTGACTTGTGTCCATCTACTTCTTAGGCTGAGATGAGGGCCTGAGAATAGACACTTAACGGGATAGTTAACCCCATAATAAAGTTTGTCCGTTGTTTTTATACATCAAAAGTGGTATAAAATCCATAAGTTGTGTAAATGTTTCATGCCATCTGTTGTTTAAAACAAGGAATATGCGTCTGACAGCTCATTTTGGGGTGAACTATCCCTTTAGTCACCACCAGAGGGCAACATCATACAAAATCCCTATTCTCGGTTTGACAGGTTGGCATTTTTAGCCTGGGCACAGAGACAATTTATCACATTCTCTTTGGCTGTCTTTACACAGGCAGCCCATTTTTGGGGACCCGACCCAAATTCACATATAAATATGAGTTATGGAGCTGACACTCATTGAAAGCAAGTCTAAGAAGCGGTAGTTCAGTTCTATGTGCACTTTTTCTATGCTTCCCGTTCTTAAGTTTTGTTTTTGTACACCAGCTTCAAACAGCTGAAAATACGATATATTTGGTTATGGAAAATATATTTCAAAGCGATTTAGATGGTAAAATTATTCTCTACACAATGACTGCTTGTTTTGTCAATTTCACAAACTGAAATTAGGCAAATTTTAGAAACCAGGAAATGGAGCAATTTCTGCACATGGCACCTTTCAAACTTGTGGAAAGCCTGTGTTAAATCATTGTTCATATATTAATTGGTATTTTGACCAATCAGATCAGCTCTGAAAAATATCTGATATGAAAAGATCTGATTGGTCAAATGACCAATTAGTGGAAACCCCCAAAATGGGCTGCCTGTGTAAACACAGTCTTTGGATGCATCTCAAAGGGCTGAATTGTCCATCGAAAACACCAGTAAGGTGAAAGCAAACTGGTGGGTGCCATTGCCTACCCAAATTTTGCTTTCACCAGCTCACTTCATGTCCATACAGATTAAGGAAAGGAGACAAAGAGAGGAATCCACTTCTGACAATTGAGATACCCTCTCATGTTGTTGTTGTTCTATGATAAACCACCTCTGTCAGGAGTGCCACTGTAAGAGACCAGAAACTATTGATCCTCACGCTCATTCTCTGGTGGCCTATAACAGGGCTGCTGTAGCTGAATCTAGCCAACTCCTTTCTGACTCCTTGATTTTCCCAGAATGCCACTCTAAACTCTGCATCCGTTACATGTTTATGTCTGTAGCAGTGGTTAGAACTCTTCCCCGTCGGCCTTAATGCCTGTGGTTGTGATGTCATCATCGTGAGACGCGCCTTTCCCATTGCCTTGTTTCACCCCATCTTTACACCAAGTGTGTCATAGAGGAGTAAAAATAAACTTTTGCATATAAACTGTGTCAAAACAGTTAAAGACAGTTATTTTATATATATGTTTCATTTATTTTTGTTTTTGTAAAGTTTTTTTTTCTTTCTCTTTGATGGTCACGGCAGCACTTTCTGTACATTGACCAATAAAGACTTGTTTTAGAATCTACAGTATATGTGTCTTCTCTCTATATGTGAGGACAAGAATGTGTGATGTCCTGACTGGCTGCCTCGTAACCTAGTATGCCTAGAATTGTATAAGGAATTTTATAGGCTACATTTTACAGTGCGACTGTGCTCCAATTTGACTGGGGATAGCTTTATTTGTGACCTACAGGTACAAATTATAATTGTGCAATAGCAGAGCATAAGAGAGTTACAATCGTAGATTTTTTTGTGTTAGCAATTAGACATTGTTCTTAGGGGGGGCTAGTTACCCCTTAGTACCCTAATGTTGGTGCTAGCAAGCAAGCTAGGTTGAGCTAGGTATCAACAGCCAATTCAATAGGGTTTGGAAAATAGTGCGCTTCAATAAAAATGCGATCTCGCGGAGTATTTGCATAAAGTTCAGTTCTCTCCAAAGTTGGTACCGCTCTGTTCACGTCCCTCGCCCATGATCACGTCGCCCAACGGTCCCCCGCTCCTTCATTAAAAAATAATGAATGGGCTTCCGTTGTTTCACCCGTTGCACCACTCGCTGTGCCCGGTCTAAGGCACTGCATCTCAGTGCAAGAGGCGTCACTACAGTCCCTGGTTCGAATCCAGACTGTATCACATCCGGCCGTGATTGGGAGTCCCATAGGGCGGCGTACAATTGGCACAGCGTCGCCCGGGTTTGGCTGGGGTAGGCTGTCATTGTAAATAAGAATTTGTTCTTAACTGACTTGCCTAGTTAAATAAAGGTTACATTTTAAACTAAATATACAAAAAAATCTACTGTATGTGGATCTTGTTTGAAGCTGTAGGCTTTTTCATGAAAAACAGCCTACATAAATAGATGGGCTGCATTTCAGTTTCAGCTCAGATCGCCCACATCTTGTGCAGCAACAACTTGCACGGAGAAAATGTTTGCCCATGCTATAGTCTCTCACCTACACTGCCCATCATGTGCCAAAGGYCTCCACAGAGCATTCCCTCTCCTCTGTGGCCACTTCATATGCGAACCGGGCATGAGCGCCATTGAGAGGGATGGCTACTGTGAGGACGCGCAGTCACACGGCCAATGCCCTGAGTGCCACAAACTGTTTCCCAACCTACCCTGTTCAGAGTGGGACTTCCCGAGCAACCCACTGGTAGGACACGTCCTCCAGCACCTGACAGAGCAGAACGATATGGCCGTGAGACAGAGTCAACCCGGGGGGAGGAGGACCCTGGTAGCTTGTGCCACATGGGCAGGCGAGCAGTGAAATTCTGCCAGACCTGCGAGCTCAATTACTGCTAGAAATTCCTGAAGAACCTTCACACCCGGGCCCATACCGTTCTCATGTTTTATTGGCGCCCATTATGGAGTGCTGTACACAGTGCCCGCGTCATTTGGAGCGCTCCATGACGCACTACTGTTTCAGTGATGGAACAGGAGATTGCGAGGAGTGTATTCATTTTAAAAATATACATTTTTTACAGCTCCGCACCGATAGCCTTGGCGACAACACCGCAGAGGTTTAAAACAAGGTGACTGGACCGAGAATGACATAATCTCACCTGCTCCAATGGTCTCTTTTCTATGCATGTCTTCCAATGAATTTTTCATGGAAAGATTTTTCATTTTCATATACAGTATGGCACAATAAAAAGACATGCATTTCAAAAATGACAGAGAAATACAGGTGAGCACAGTAGTGCATCATCATTCCTGTCCATATCATTATAGTCATAACAGTTGAGAAAGCATTCGGTCTATACTAGCAAGCACAATGAGGCAGACTGAAGTTTGATAACAATAAACACAGCCAGAAAAGGAATGATGAGATCTCAGCCTCATAGATGATGCTTTGTAGGCTACATCTCGAAAAATAATTACATTACAGCTTCTCGGTTGTTTACATTGTGGCGGGAGCCTCAGCCTAATCGCATCATTACTGATAATGTTAATTAGAAACTCCAAAACCTTGGCCAGACAGCAAATGTTAACAGTCAATTACTGTATCCCCTTGATGGTCGTTGAGGTTAATTGCATTTGTATYAGTGGGCTGTTAAAACCCAATGATGAGGCACAACCGGTGTTATTGTGAAGCATGCTGCCTGCATGGCCAATGGCTTTGTCCTTGTCTTCCATTTCTAACTAATAACTCATCTCTCAGCCTCACCAATGTAAACGACCATAGACGAGAGATAAATCTAAAGTCATTGTAGTTACAGAGATGAAGTCGACCCAAGAGCAGATATGTTCCCATAACTCACTGCACGGGTAGTATTAAGTGAACAATCTTGACCACATCAGTTGAGGGCCTACCAAGACCACAGTTATAGCCAAGTTATCCCTCACAAATGCAAGTGACGCTACAGCATCCAAATAAAATACAGTGCATTATGGAAAGTATTGAGACCTCATGACTTTTTCCACATTTTGTAACGTTACAGCCTTATTCTAAAATTGTTTAAATWGTTTTTTCTCTCATCAATCTACACACAATACCCCCATAATGGCAAAGCAAAAACAGACATTAATACATTTCTGCAAATGTATTAAAAAATAAAAACATAAATATCTAATTTACATAAGTATTCAGACCCTTTACTCAGTACTTTGTTGAAGCAGCTTTGGTAGTGATTACAGCCTCAAGTCTTCTTGGGTATGACGCTACAAGCTTGGCACACCTGTATTTGGGGAGTTTCTCCCATTCTTCTCTGTAGATCCTCTCAAGCTCTTTCAGGTTGGATGGGGAGTGTTGCTGCACAGCTATTTTCAGGTCTCTCCAGAGATGTTTGATCGGTTCATGTCTGGGCTCTGGTTGGGCCACTCAAGGCTACTCAGAGACTTGTGCCGATGCCACTCCTGCATTGTCTTGGCTGTGTGCTTAGGGTTGTTGTSCTGTTGGAAGGTGAAGCTTTCCCCCAGTCTGAGGTCATGAGCGCTCTGGAGCAGGCTTTCATCAAG
The DNA here is from genome assembly GCF_002910315.2 of Salvelinus sp. IW2-2015. Taxonomy (NCBI): domain Eukaryota; kingdom Metazoa; phylum Chordata; class Actinopteri; order Salmoniformes; family Salmonidae; genus Salvelinus; species Salvelinus sp. IW2-2015. The sequence goes on from NC_036859.1 coordinate 30,603,387, forward strand.
GATCTCTCTGTACTTTGCTCCGTTCATCTTTCCCTTGATCCTGACTAGTCTCCCAGTCCCTGCCACTGAAAAACATCCTCATAGCATGATGCTGCCACCACCATGCTTCACCGTAGGGATGGTGCCAGATCTCCTCCAGACGTGATGCTTGGCATTCAGGCTAAAGAGTTCAATCTTGGTTTCATGAGAACAGAGAATCTTGTTTCTCATGGTCTGAGAGTCCTTTAGGTGCCTTTTGGCAAACACCAAGCGGACTGTCATGTGCCATTTACTGAGGAGTGGCTTCTGCCACTCTATCATAAAGGCCTGATTGGTGGAGTGCTGCAGAGATGGTTGTCCTTCTGGAAGGCTCTCCCATCTCCACAGAGGAACTCTGGAGCTCTGTTAGAGTGAGAATCAGGTTCTTGGTCACCAGTTTGGCTAGGCGGCCAGATCTAAGAAGATTCTTGGTGGTTCCAAACTTCTTCCATTTAAGGCCACTGTGTTCTTGGGGACCTTCCGTGCTTCAAGAAATGTTTTGGTACCTTCCACAGATTTCGAAGCTCTACAATTCCTTCGACCTCATGGTTTGGTTTTTGCTTTGACATGCACTGTCAACTGTGGGACCTTATATAGACAGGTGTGTGCCTTTCCAAATCATGTCCAATCAATTGAATTTACCACAGGCGGACTCCAATCAAGTTGTAGAAACATCTCAAGGATGATCAATGAAAACAGGATGCAGCTGAGCTCAATTTCGAGTCTCATAACAAAGGGTCTGAATACTTACGCAAATAAGGTATTTCTGTTTTTTATTTTTAACAAATCAATTTTAGAATAAGGCTGTAATGTAACAAAATGTGGAAAAAGTTAAGGGGTCTGAATAGTTATATATGCACTATATATCCCTCTTCAGTTCGATTTGTTCCTACCTTTCCCCCCTTTTTTTCTTTTTACAGCTTTCTTCTCAGTAGCTCCAATAGACTTCTCACTAGATCCAATAGACTTCTCACTAGATCCAATAGACTTCTCAGTAGCTCCAATAGACTTCTCAGTAGCCCAATAGACTTCTCAGTCTCCAATAGACTTCTCACTAGATCAATAGACTTCTCAAGTAGCTCCAATAGACTTCTCAGTAGCTCCAATAGACTTCTCAATAGACTTCATATATAGACTTCTAGTAGCTCAATAGACTCTAGTAGCTCCAATAGACTTCTCACTAGATCAATAGACTTCTCAGTAGCTCCAATAGACTTCTCAGTAGATTCCAATGAAGACTTCTCAGTAGCTCCAATAGACTTCTCAGTGATCCATAGACTTCTCAGTAGATCCAATAGACTTCTCAGTAGATCCAATAGACTTCTCAGTAGCTCATAGACTTCTCACTAGATCCAATAGATTCTACTAGATCCAATAGACTCTCACTAGGAAAGTAACACTGGAAGAACAATTGACTGTTTATAAAAGAATCAGTCCAAAGCATTGCCCCAAAGCGATTATATTTCAGTATTCCCAGGTCGGCATGCGTAGAATACAAAGATGTACTTACGAAGAAGGCAGAAGAGGGAGAGCACTACTATCTTGGGCTGGGAGAGGATCACGTGAGATATATTTAAACCGTTATAAAAGGCATCCAGTATTGCCTCTCTCCTCAAGTTTAATGTCACTGCCGTACAGTATGTATCACAGGACCAGTCCACACTTCTAATGAAATCTATATACAGTTCCCTGATTCTTGTATCTGTATCTCTATGTCTCTCGGCCGGTTGATCCATCAATCCATCCATTTGTGTGCGTGTCCTTTCTTGTCCTTTCCTGTGCAGGTCCTGTCCCAGGTCTAATCCGTCACATCCGTTCATCCTCTGGACGGAGCTGCCGTTTATGGGTCACAATTTATTAAGCTATTCACTTTTATGACCATTCCTTCACCATCACAGACATGCCTTGAGCCCACGGATAGACCCTGGATGGGTACTGGTGGACATACACACACAGGCACACACAGACACACACACACACACCCAACACACACACACAGCATATCTGCACAAACACACAAGCACACACACAGGCACACCAAAACACACATATATGCACAAACACACAAGCACACACACAGGCACACACACAAACACGCACAGGTAAACATACACAGGCACACATATACATAAACACACCTGCGCACACAAACACACATTAGCACACACATATATGCACAGACACACACACACACACACACACTCTCTTACAGATACTGCACACACACAGTCCCTCGCCTCATCTGAGGTCATAAAAACAGGGATCTATTACTGAGCTTGAGTGGCCGTGCATGTCATCTACCAGAACCATACGGGACATAACACACACAAATCACACACCTACTATTCACCACTAAGGGCACTGAGCTGTGTTTGTTTGGTGTGTGTGTGTAAATGTTTTTCAGTGGAAATAAACGTCATGTTGATGATTACACAATTCCATAGGCGAAGGTTGGTGTCTTTTAAGAGTGTTACCGTAAAAATACACAGATTAAATGGACTGAAATGTTATGTAATTGTGTGTGTAAGTGTAGTGCATGTGTATATAACTATGTGTACTTGGTGTGTACATGGTGTCTGTGTTTTTACGAGTGTGCATGCGTGTGTTCACTGAAGCAGGGCAGGTTAGATCTCATTAAATGCTCTTCCTGGCAACAAGGGGGATAACCTTATTTGAGATTCTCCAGTGCTGTAAGAGAACACATACGCCAAATGTACAGTACATAGTTCCAATCTAAGGTGACTTGTGTTCTGGAGTGTTGGCACGAGAATGCTTTGTTGGTGTGGGAAATCAAACCAGCGAAAACGTGTCACTGGCACTAGAACACCAATGAAATTGGTATTGAAGTTTTGGAACACAGTTCCATATTAAAATAAATGACAACAGTAGTTGCAAAACAATTCCCTTGTCTGTCTGACTGACTGACTTGTCTGTCGGTCTGGTCTGTCTGACTGGTCTGTCTGTCGGTCTGTCTGTCGGTGTCTGTCTGTGTCTGACTTGTCTGTCTGTGTCTGTTCTAATAGTTTTTGTAACTTGAGAGGTGTGTATGTGTTTGTGCTATAGATAGACACACAGACAGACAGACAGACACACAGACACAAGACACACAGACACACAGACACACAGACCCAGACACAGACACACAGACACAGACACACAGACAGACACACAGACAGACACACAGACAGACACACAGACAGACACACACACACACGACAAGTCCGCCCAGACAGACAAGTCAGACACAGACAGACAAGTCAGACACAGACAGACAAGTCAGACACAGACAAGACAGTCAGACACACAGACAGACAAGTCAGACAAGTCAGACAAGTCAGACAACAGACAGACAAGTCAGACAAGTCAGACAAGTCAGACCAGTCAGACACAGACAGACAAGTCAGACACAGACAGACAGACAGACACACACACACAGACACGACAACACACACAGACAGACACCACACACACACACACAGACACACAACACCACAGACAAGTCAGACACAGACAGACAAGTCAGACACAGACAGACAAGTCCAGACACAGACATACAAGTCAGACACAGACAGACAAGTCAGACACACAGACAGACAAGTCAGACACAGACAGACAAGTCAGACCAGACAGCAAGTCAGACACAGACACGACAGACAGTCAGACACAGACAGACAAAGTCAGACACGTCAGACAAGTCAGACAAGTCAGACAAGTCAGACAAGTCAGACACAGCAGACCAGACAAGTCAGACAAGTCAGACAGTCAGAC
>NC_036859.1:30612154-30762845 GCF_002910315.2 Salvelinus sp. IW2-2015
TGTAGATAGATAGATGTGCCTGTGTTGTGTGGATGTGTGTTTTGCTATGGACAGACACACAGACAGACACACAGACAGACAGCAGACAGACAGACAGACAGACAGACAGACGACACACGGACACACGGACACACGGACACCACGGACACACGGACACACGGACACACAGACACACACACAGACAGAGACACACAGACAGACAGACAGACACACAGACACACAGACAGACATACAGACACACAGACACACAGACAGACAGACATACAGACACACAGACAGACACACAGACATACAGACACACAGACAGACAGACAGACAACATACAGACATACAGACAGACAGACACACAGACATACAGACACACACACACAGACAAGTCAGACAAAGTCAGACAAGCAGACAAGTCAGACAGACAAGTCAGACAAGTCAGACAGACAAGTCAGACAAGTCAGACCAGACAGACAAGTCAGACAAGTCAGACACAGACAGACAAGTCAGACAAGTCAGACACAGACAGACAAGTCAGACAACAGACAGCAGCAACACAGACAGACAAGTCAGACACAGACAGACAAGTCAGACAAGTCAGACACAGACAGACAAGTCAGCACACAGACAGACAGACACACACACACAGACAGACAGCAGACAAGTCAGACACAGACAGACACAGTCAGACACAGACGACAGACACACACACCCAGACAGCACAGACAGACAGACACACACACACACACAGACACACAGACAGACAGACACACAGACAGACAGACATAGACAGACACACAGACATACAGACACACACAGACAGACACAGACAGACAGACACACAACACAGACAGACAGACAGACCACACACACACCACAGACAGACAGACAAGTCAGACAATCACACAGACAGACAAGTCAGACAAAATCAGACACAGACAGACAAGTCAGACAAACAGACACAGACAGGACAAGTCAGACACAGACAGACAAGTCAGACAAGTCAGACACAGACAGACAAGTCAGACACAGACAGACAGAGACACACACACACACAGACAGACAAGTCGACAATCAGACACAGACAGCACACAAGTCAGACACAGCACACACCACAAGTCAGACACAGACAGACAAGTCAACACAGCCACAAGTCAGACACAGGACAGACAAGTCAGACAAGTCAGACACAGACAGACACACACACACAGACAGACACACACACACCACAAGTCAGACACCACCACTCAGTCAGACAACCCCAGACAATTAGTCGTAATAGCAACGCTGTCATCGACACGTGGGAGCCCCTCGTTTCCTTGTCAACCTATTTATTGCCCTTCTCTTACGTTCAACATCGTTTCCTTGGCAACCTGGGTTCTCTCCAGTTTGGGGGAGCTGTGTTTATTCAATATGTCTGGCGAGTAATTGTAGGACTTGAGACATTATTGGGTATAGTGACATCACCGACTCTGACAATACTTCCATATTGAGCAATTTYCCAAATAGCAGGTAATTATGTGTCAGTTAAAATGGAAAGAGGGCTAATCAGAAGTAGATATTGTTTAAAAGAGAGGGAGGGGTGAATGGGGTTGTTGACTAAAATACATGAACTGGATCGGCAAACAAGGCAAGAGCAAGTGGAGCCCAGAATTTTTGGGGGACACCATAGAAATAGGTTGACAGTCTCCAGCTCTCTTACCAGTCCTCTTTCCCTGCAGTTCATATCTGTGTTTCTACTCCTCATTAATTGGCCCCTTGGGGATAAATAAAGTGTATTGAATTGAACATGTCTCTCGTTTCACTTAAACATATTTGTCACAATTGACCCCTGCTGTAAACACCTCCGGGAGGACTTGTAGCTTGTCTTTCCAACGTCAGTGTGACCAGGGGAGTGGCCAGAGGTCCCCTTGTGTCCTGTCAGAATGTGTGGTCCAGATGTTACACAAAGAGTCATTTTAATGAGAACAGCTCAGCCACTGTCAACTGGAATTGAATAGTGTCCAATAACCTTTGGCATTTTACWACAGTTTATGAGCCCAAGATCCCAAGGTCCCAAGATTTTCCTGTCCATTTCACAACCAGGGAMAACCCAGGGCCTTACCCATGACTGAGGCTGGAATAACCATCCTTCTATTTATATTYCCCAGGGGCGCAACTTTGGTTTTAAAAGTGGGGGGACATAACTTGGAGGGGGGTCTGGGTGTCCTCCCATTTTGGGGGGCATCTAAAGCTAATTTCCTGCATTTCTACACAATCTAATATGATCCATGACCCTTCTAGCCGTCTCTATTTAGAACAACATAAAGGAAGCAAAAATTCCCAGTTATCAAGCTAGGTAAGAGATCATTATTAAATATGTTTAAGTGATTGATAAGGCTGAACTAGATCAATGATAATTCAATAATCAATAGTGTTGCACCTTTAACCAATAGCCTAACAAATTAACAACTCTTACAAAGAAAGTACAAAGACCTTTGATTGTCTTTATTAAGATCCTCTTTATCAAATTTCAGCCAGACTGCCCAGACAGCCCGAGCCGCCTGCACGCCCAACCCCAACAAGTCTAGTCAATAACTCAACTCTCTCCCCAACACAACTTCTTTCCCATCTCTCTTTATGTCTCAAGGAAAGATTTGGAAAACAAAAGTTTTATAAAACACACTAACACATTAACACAGAAACAGTACACCCTCAATATAATTCATATCTATGGAGAATAAGATCACCTCCTCCCAGCTGCCCACTGCACTGAGGCTAGGAAACACTGTCACCACCGATAAATCTACGATAATCGAGAATTTCAATAAGCATTTTWCTACGACTGGCCATGCTTTCCACCTGGCTACCCCTACCCTGGTCAACAGCTCTGCATCCCCAACAGCAACTTTCCCAAGCCTCCCCCATTTCTCCTTCAMCCAAATCCAGATAGCTGATGTTCTGAAAGAGCTGCAAAATCTGGACCCCTACAAATCAGCTGGGCTAGACAATCTGGACCCTCTCGTTCTAAAATTACCCGCTGCAATTCTTGCAACCCCTATTACTAACCTGTTCAACCTCTCTTTCGTATCGTCTGAGATCCCTAAAGATTGGACCGCTGCCGCGGTCATCCCCCTCTTCCAATTGGGTGACACTCTAGACCCAAACTGTTACAGGCCTATAACTATCCTACCCTGCCTTTCTAAAGTCTTCGAAAGCCAAGTTAATAAACAGATCACCGACCATTTTGAATCCCACCGTACCTTCTCCGCTATGCAATCTTGTTTCCGAGCTGGTCATGGGTGCACCTCAGCCACGCTCAAGGTCCCAAACGATATCATAACCACCATCGATAAAAGACATTACTGTGCAGCTGTATTCATCGACCTGGCCAAGGCTTTCGACTCTGTCAATCACCACATTCTTATCGGCAGACTCAACAGCCTTGGTTTCTCAAATGACATTACTACTCATGACGGTTCTGACTTACAATATACATTTACATTTTACATTTAAGTCATTTAGCAGACGCTCTTATCCAGAGCGACTTACAAATTGRAAAGTTCATACATATTCATCCTGGTCCCCCCGTGGGAATTGAACCCACAACCCTGGCGTTGCAAGCGCCATGCTCTACCAACTGAGCCACACGGGACTATGTGGACAACTACAAATACTTAGGTGTCTGGTTAGACTGTAAACTCTCCTTCCAGACTCACATTAAGCATCTCCAATCCAAGATGAAATCTAGAATCGGCTTTCTATTTGGCAACAAAGCATCCTTCACTCATGCTGCCAAACATACCGTCGTAAAACTGACTATCCTACGACTTCGGTGATGTAATTTACAAAATAGTCTCCAACACTCTACTCAGCAAATTGGATGTAGTCTATCACAGAGCCATCCGTTTTGTCACCAAAGCCCCATATACTACCCACCACTGTGACCTGTATGCTCTCGTTGGCTGGCCCTCGCTTCATATTCGTCGCCAAACCCACTGGCTCCAGGTCATCTATAAGTCTTTGCTAGGTAAAGCTCCGCCTTATCTCAGCTCACTGGTCACCAGCACTCACCCGTAGCATGCGCTCCAGCAGGTATATTTCACTGGTCACCCCMAAAGCCAACTCCTCTTTTGCTCCTTTGCACCCCAGTATCTCTACTTGCACATTCATCTTCTGCACATCTATCACTCCAGTGTTTAATTGCTAAATTGTAAATATGTTGCCACTATGGTCTATTTATTGCCTTACCTCGCTAATCTTACTACATTTGCACACACTGTATATAGATTTTTCTATTGTGTTATTGACTCTACGTTTGTTTATCCCATGTGTAACTCTGTGTTGTTGTTTGTGTCGCACTGCTTTGCTCTATCTTGGCCAGGTTGCAGTTATAAGTGAGAACTTGTTCTCAACTGGCCTGTCTGGTTAAATAAAGGTGAAATATGAAATAAATAATTAATATCATAGTTCAAATAGTACTGTAGAGCTCTTTTTACTTGCACACAATATAGCAGGGTCACCCCAACCTCTCTGTGGCGTMMGCATGGTCCTAAAGCAMMCCGGAGCCACGTTTTGTATCACACTGCAGTTATAAAACTGGGGGAGGGGGGGGTCAAGTCCCCCTGTCCCAGTGAAAGTTGCACCCCTGCAATTCCCATCATCCCCAAGGAAAGTCACAATCTCCAGAAGAGATACACATCTTGACCCTTTTCACACCTCGTCTGCCAAGGTCCCTCAACAGCAGCKAAATGCTGCTTTATCACCATTTTACCACTTAAGAGAAAATGGATGCTGAATGATGTCCACAAAGCATATGGGAGGAGAGATGAAGTTTGTTTCCAAGGTTATTCTCCCGTTTTATTCTGTTGGTAACAATTTGGCTTTATAGGCKTTACAGTTAAAAGCATCCACTAGCAATGTACGTACCCGAGAGCCTTGCAGAATTGCGAGCAACCATTGAATTAGTTCTARGCCGACTACCAGTGTTTATTCATATCTATGAGAGTTAAAGCAATAGTCCATAAACATAATTGTGAATAGCCCTATTTCGATCCTTCCTATTAAAGGTCCCGCACAATCATCCTATTTCCCAAGTAAAAATAGCTTTCGATGGCCAAAACATCACCCATAATATTTGTACACTATAAAAATGCTCAGAATTTAAGAAATTATACMTTTTCCTCATCTCTAACTATTAGGAAGTCTGAAAGAACAGGCTGAGTGGGCGGGGAGCCTATATTCATGAGCTCCCCTTGACTGACAGCTCTTAAAAAACCCTTGTGATCATTGCCAGATAACAAGGTAAACAATGTGACACACTACAGGTAAAAGAGGACCGAGCACGCCCCCATTATCATCGACGTGGCTGCAGTGAAGCAGGTTGAGAGCTTTAAGTTCCTTGGTGTCCACATCACCAACAAACTAACATGGTCCAAGCACAACATGACAGTCGTGAAGTGGGAACGACAAAACCTATTCCCCCTCAGGAGACTGAAAAGATTTGGCATGGGTCCTCAGATCCTCAAAAGGTTCWMCAGCTGCACCATCGAAAGCATCCTTACTGGTTGCATCACTGCCTGGTATGGCAACTACTCGGCCTCTGACCGCAAGGCACAACAGAGGGTAGTGCGAACGGCCCAGTACATCACTGGAGCCAAGCTTCCTGCCATCCAGGACCTCTATACCAGTTGGTGTCAGAGGAAGGCCCTAAAAATTGTCAAAGACTCCAGCCACCCTAGTCATAGACTGTTCTCTCTGCTACTGCACGGCAAGCGGTACCGGAGCGCAAAGTCRAGGTCCAAGAGGCTTCAAAACAGCTTCTCCCCCCAAGCCATAAGACTCCTGAACACCTAATCAAATGGCTACCCAGACTATTTGCATTYCCCCCCCCCCTTTTACACCACTGCTACTCTCTGTTGTTATCATCTATGCATAGTCACTTTAATAACTCTACCTACATGTACATATTACCTCAACTAACCGGTGCCCCCGCACATTGACTCTGTACCGGTACACCCCCGTATATAGTCTCGCTATTCTTATTTTACTGCTGCTCTTTAATTACTTGTTGCTTTTATTTTTTATTCTTAACAATTGGCCACGTCATTCCAAGCCTAAATATACCGAACAAAAATATAAACACAACATGTAAAATGTTGGTTCCATGTTAAATGCACTGAAATAAAAAGATCCCAGAAATGTTCCTTACGCACAAAAGGCTTATTTCTCTCATATTTTGTGCACAAATTTGTTTACATCCCTGTTAGTGAGCATTTCTCCTTTGCCAAGATAATCCCTCCACCTGACGGTGTGTCATATCAAGAAGCTGATTCAGCAGGATCATTAYACAGGTGCACCTTGTGTCGGGACAATAAAAAGCCACTCTAAAATGTGCAGTTTTGTCACTCAACACAATGCCACAGATGTCTCAAGTTTTGAGGGARTGTGCAATTGGCATGCTGACTGCAGGAATGTCCAGCAGAGCTGTTGCCATAGAATTTCACGTTCATTTCTCTACCAATGACGTTTTACAGAATTTGGCAGTACATCCAATCGGCCTCACAACTGCAGATCACGTGTAACCACGCCAGCCCAGGACCTCCACATCAGGTCTTTTCACCTGCRGACAGCTGATTAAACTTTGGGTTTGCATAACCAAAGAATTTCTGCACAAACTGTCAGAAACTGTCTCAGGGAAGCTCATCTGCATGCTCGTTGTCCTCACCAGGGTCTTGACCTGACTGTAGTTCCGCGTCGTAACAAGCTGGAGAAGTTCTCTCTTCACGGATGAATCCCGGTTTCAACTGTACCGGGCAGATGGCGTTGTGTGGGTGAGTGGTTTGCTGATGTCAACGTTGTGAACAAAGTGCCCCGTGGTGGTGGTGGTGGTGGGGTTATGGTATGGGCTGGCATAAGCTACGGACAATGAACACAATTGGATTTTATTGATGGCAATTTGAATGCACAGAGATACCTTGAYGAGATCCTGGGGCCCATTGTCGTGCCATTCATCTGCCGCCATCACCTCATGTTTCAGCATGATAATAATGCACGGCCCCATGTCGCAAGGATCTGTACACAATTCCTGGAAGCCGATACAGCCTGATCAACTCTATGCGAAGGAGATGTGTCGTGTTGCATAAGGCAAATGGTTGTCACACCAGACACTGACTGGTTTTCTGATCCCGACCCTTACTTTTTTTTTTGACATAAGGGAATATACATGAAAACAGCATACAATAAGCATACTAGACACTTTATTGGTGCCTCTGCACGAGCATCACCAATGACAATATGTTCAGCATTGTATTGATCAGACATGCATTTGACCATTTACATGAGGCCAGCATAAACAAATAATGATCAACATGAACACTCATGAGAAATAAAGGTGGGAAAAAAATTGACAGGATTTTTTTGGATTGGAGCCAAAAACCAAATATAGGCACCTGGCCACCCTACAGTGTACAGGACCCCATTGATTCGTACAATTTGTAACACCCATCTCCCGTCCGAAGTCTTAAAAAAAWAAWAATAATCAAAGTAACAAAGTATAATGTCATATCACGTAAGAGTGAATTAGGTAAAGCAGCCAACTACAGAGATTGATGGGGAGGGGAGCAGGAGAGGAGGGAGACCCAGGTACCCCGCATCAATCAAGCAGGCTTCAGTCACCCACTCACTTGGCTTCAGTCACTCACTTGACTTCAGTCTTCCCCAAGATTAAAGCGGGAGACAAATCCAGCTGTGGCCTCCTCCTTGTCAGGCCTCTCACATTGGGCAGACAGGGGTCCTGTGATGGACAGCACGCACAGCTTCCCCACATACGGTGCTGGATCAAGGGTGACCTCGCTGGGGAGGAGATCCRGGAGCCTTTCTACGTAGCCTGTAATGTTTTTGAAAAGGGAAATGTTTGTTAAATGTGGAGTGAATTTTATTTTATTTTATTTACTGAGTTATGATGCTATCAATTTATTGATATAGTGATCTACTCATTCTACAATGTGTTTTCTGGTATTTTTGAAGTACTCAATTTCAAATATGCAATATTTGGTTGTGCACATTTTGGTTAAACTTTTCAATGTTTGTATTTAGAATATGTGTGCCTGAAATGCTGAATTGATTTGAAATGAATAACAATAATACTAAATTACATTTCTATACTTCTTTTCATAGAATCTCAAAGCTCTTCAAGAGCAAAAAACAAACAAGCAATATATCATGACAGTGGCGTGGTTGCCTGGGAATCTGACAGGTACACTAATATGACTTACAGTATGCTGGGTCTGTCTTCTCAGCATATCCCGTCTTCTTTGCCTTGGGAAAAATKATTTTGTATCACAGCATTCCTGCTGGTGTGTTTGCCTGGGAAGCTGTTCAGACAGAGTCGATGTTGAATTTCCTAAAATGTCTATCATTACAGCTTGATGATAGTGGAAAGACACAAGGAGATGGAAAGTGTGATAATAATACCCCGCTCTCCAATCATCATGATTAGCCCCAATGACACAAGCTACAGTGCATTCGGAAAGTATTCAGACCCCTTGACGACTTCCACATTTTGTTACGTTACAGTCTTATTCTAAAATTGATTAAATAAAACATTTTCCTCTTCAAAATCTCTATAACAACAAAGCAAAAACTGGATTTTAGAAATTTGAGCACATTTATAAAAAATGTAAAACAGGAACACCTTATTTATATAAGTATTCAGACCCTTTGCTATGAGACTCGAAATTGAGCTCAGGTGCATCCTTTTTCCATTGATCATCCTTGGGATGTTTCTACAACTTGATTGGAGTCCACCTGTGGCAAATTCAATTGATTGGACATGATTTGAAGAGACACCCACTTGTCTATTTAAGGTCCCACAGTTGACAGTGCATGTCAGAGCAAAAACCAAGCCATGAGGTCTAAGGAATTGTCCATAGAGCGCCAAGACAGTATTTTGTCGAAGCACAGATCTGGGGAAGGGTACCAAAAAATGTCTGCAGCATTGAAGGTCTCCAAGAACACAGTGGCCTCCATGGAAGCAGTTTGGAACTACCAAGACTCTTCCTAGAGCTAGCCACCCGGCCAAACTGAGCAATCAGAGGAGCAGGGCCTTGGTCAGGGAGGTGACCAAGAACCCAATGGTCACTCTGACAGGGCTCCAGAGTACCTCTGTGGAGATGGGAGAACATTCCACAAGCTGAACCATCTCTGCAGCACTCCACCAATCAGGCCTTTATGGTAGAGTGGCCAGACGTAAGCCACTCCTCACGTAAAAAGTCACATAACAGCCCGCTTGGAGTTTGCCAATAGGCACCTAAAGGACTCTCAGACCATGAAACAAGATTCTCGGATCAGATGAAACCAACACGGAACTCTTTGGCCTGAATGCCAAGCGTCACATCTGGAGGAAACCTGACACCATCCCTACGGTGAAGCATGGACCTCAGACTGGGGCGAAGGTTCCCCTCTCAACAGAACAACGACCCAAAGCACACAGCCAAGACCACGTAGGAGTGGGAGGACAAGTCTCTTTATGTCAGGACAAGTCTCTTTATGTCCTTGAGTGACCCAGCCAGAGTCCGGACTTGAACCCGATCGAAACATCTCTGGAGAGACCTGAAAATAGCTGTGCAGCAACGCTCCCCATCCAACCTGACAGAGCTTGAGAGGATTTGCAGAGAAGGATGGGAGAAACTCCCCAAATACAGATGTGCCAAGCTTGTAGTGTCATACCCAAGAAGACTTAAGGCTGCAAAAGGTGCTTCAAAGTACTGAGTAAAGGGTCTGAATACTTATATAAATGTGATATCATTTATTTTATTTATTTGCAAAAAAATGATGGGGTGTGTAGATTGATGAGGGGAAAAAACTATTCAATTCATTTTAGAATAAGAATGTAACGGGGTCTGAATACTTTCTGAAATCACAACAGATGAAAAGGGGTTAGTTACCAGTATCGTTCTGCTTGAGCTATCTTACGTTTTTTAAACAAAGCCGTATGATGCGCACGYGATGATGGTTTTTAAGGCGTTGTACCATTGGTGTATAAAATGTCACAAAATACGTGACGTTTCTTAATGCAGGAAGTAAGGCCTGCCTCCTAAATCCAAGTATTTGACATGGGGGGAGGGGACCAGTAACATTGTGATCAACTTTGTCAATGTACCAACTACCGTGATTTTTCATACTTGGATCAACCTACTTTGAACTGGTTTCATCCAAATTGATGTTCAGGATGTTTAACAAGAAGTTCCTATAAGTTCCTGTAAGTTCCTATACCCACTTGTGAATTCTGTGGATCCACAGGACCAGGATTAAAGAACACTGTTTTAAAGAGAAGAGTAAATGAGAGTTTGGAGAGTGATCTATATATATATATATATATATATCCTCCACGTGTCCTTGCACTCAAACAGAATGATGCCAACAGACCTTTGATCAAACCCCATGTAGTCTTGTTTTACAATTACATTTGAGCTGCTTCCAAAACACGAGTTGGGGAGAGAAAAAAAACCCGAGCCCATTTCAAGGCCGGCACGGAAGAGTAGTATCACGCTGTCTGGCATTGATTTCCAATACAGCAATCCCTTACATACCGAGATAGGGAGACTGGAGACTTGGGCGGATGTGAAACGCTGATATCACATTGTACAACAGAGATGTAAGCCCCAGTCTGGCAGATGTCTGCTCCATTATCCCGACTGCCACATTTGGGATGTGCACTTAGTGCTCCCTTTGAAGATCTATCATTTTCACTTACGCAAGTCCATGTATCAGCTTAGCACGGGTCCATGTATCCATGCTAAGCAAAAGGCTGAACCGGCTATATTTATAGCTAGCTGTCTGATCAACGCATAAAAATTCACTTTTGTTCAAATGTAAAATAAAACTGCAGGCTTTGAGATTCAATGGCTGAGCTTAGTGGAGTGGAAGCCAATTTGCTGGCCTCGGCCATTCTCAAGAGGGTAAATCCTCTTCAAACTTATTTAAGATGTTCCAAGGAAGTGTCCACTTAAATTCAACACATGATCATCCACTTAATATCTCTAATAATTTCGAGGGATCTTAGAGAAATGGAGAAATGTCCTCTGGTCTGATGAAACAAAAATAGAACTGTTTGGCCATAATGGCCATCGTTATGTTTGGAGGAAAAAGGGGGAGGCTTGCAAGCCGAAGAACACCATCCCATCCATGAAGCATGGGGGTGGCAGCATCATGTTGTGGGGGTGCTTTGCTGTAGGAGAGACTGGTGCACTTATATTGATAAGTGCACCAGGATATATTGAAGCAACATCTCAAGACATCAGTCAGGAAGTTAAAGCTTGGTCGCAAATGGGTCTTCCAAATGGACAATGACCCCAAGCATACTTCCAAAGATGTGGAAAATGGCTTAAGGACAACAAAGTCAAGGTATTGGAGTGGCCATCACAAAGCCCTGACCTCAATCCYATAGAAAATCTGTGAGCAGAACTGAAAAAGTGTGCGTGAGCAAGGAGGCCTACAAACCTGACTCAGTTACACCAGCTCTGTRARGAGGAATGGGCCAAAATTCACCCAACTTATTGTGGGAAGCTTGTGGAAGGCTACCCGAAACGTTTCACCCAAGTTAAACAATTTAAAGGCAATGCTACCAAATACTAATTGAGTGCATGTAAACTTCTGACCCACTGGGAATGTGATGAAAGAAATAAAAGCTGAAATAAATCACTCTACAATTATTCTGACATTTCACATTATTAAAATAAAGTGGTGATCCTAACTGACCTAAGACAGGGAATTGTTACTAGGATTAAATGTCAGGAATTGTGAAAAACTGAGTTTAAATGTATTTGGCTAAGGTGTATGCAAACTTCTGACTTCAACTGTAGGTAGATAAAGAGAAAGGTAGGTAGAGAAAGAGAGATCTGGGTGCAGATATAAACAGGGGTAAGGAGTTAAGTCAGCTGAGGTCGAGGGTCGATGAGGTTACACAAACTGTCACAGCTGGATTTGAGGATGCCCTGGTTCCTCTGAGCGTGACTGACAGTGTAAACATACAGAGAAAAAAACACAGCAAAAAATCTGCCTCCCTGGAAAGGCAAGCACGCACGCACACACACCTTCCCCAGCCTCCCTAAACAAACACACAGCTGGCAGCACAACCTTGTGCCACAGAGATCACCGTCCCAGAAAACGTTTTTCATTCACTTTGCTTTTATTCACATTTCAGATCTGCTAATGACATCACTGTCCATACATTCCACTGTGTGCCCCAGTATGACCCTGGTGTCTCATCCCAGCAGGCAGATATAGATTAAAACCATCAGCGATCATATCATAATAACAAAAGCAGCATCCTGTTAAGAAAAGCCTTAGGGAGACAGAGCTGATCATCATCTCCCATATTGGTGTAGTATATTTACCTGAACGTAATCATCATGATCAATTTAAAAAAGGAACTACCTCATGATAAATAAATAACATCATCATCATCCTATCATCATCGTCATCAAAATTATAATCCACACTCACTATAAAATATAGGGTACAAACTTAGAAATAACAAAAGTGACTCAAGCATTTGAGAAAAAAAATGATTGCTAGGTGTGTGTGTGGTCATCCATAACCATCCTTGAACCCACCCCCCTCCCCAAATGGCTGCTGTGCCATTGTTCATGTAGTAGTGTACTACAGTTTCCCCTTGCATTACTTGATGTAGATCCAGAAAAACTAGGTTTTCCTAGATCTAGTAAGACTAGAACTGGCATAGTCCTTTAATGGGTCCTTTAATACAGCGGGGAAGATATTGTATGGTACCAGTGGGCTCCAGGCCCGTTGAACTCAAAATGGACTCAAACACATTTGAGCCCTGTAGAAATGTCCTGTGTCTGTCTGCTGATTGGACTGACATGGTAGGAGACCTTGAGTATAGTGTATCCAGTAGCAGTGATCTGAGTTCAAAAGACTCCCGGGATAGTTTGTGTGCTTTCTAGGCGCAGTTCTCACTCCAACCAGCAGGTAGCCTCCTAAAACCACCACTTATTGCCATACTTAAAAGTGACTGTGGACCATACCATTCTGTCAAATAGGGTCTTCATTGGAAGAGAGCTACAGCCATCAATCATTAAAAAAGTCCAAAATGGGTCAAAACCCGGATACTCGAGTATCCATCATCCTCCGGTCAAAAATCTGAACTCAAGTTTCCATCCATTAATCGCAGAGCTACAGCCCACAGTGTAAACATTCCGCTTCCGTTGTCCGCCGGCGTTCATTCAACCCCCCTCTCGTTCTCTCCATCTTCCATTACACTTAGTTCATCATGGTTTCTGTCCGGATGGTCCCAGTTGGTGGTGTGCGGTACTGGTCTGGTCATTGGTACGGGTCTGGTCAGGCGGTACGGGTCTGGTCATTGGTACTGGAGGTAATTTTTGAGAGACTGTGGTAAGGGCAGGGTCTCTATCTCCTGGAGGCGCTCTCGGCCCAACGCGACCCGGGCGGCCCGACGACACAGGTCCACCAGGGGGAGGGGCTCCGCTGTAACCAGGAAGAGAAGAGGAAAGGTTACTTGGTGGTTTTTACAAGGTAAAAAGTTAGCAAAATACAGAATGAACTTTTCAATGTGTTTGACAAGGGAAGAGGATCTCTGACAGTGAGTGTGTGGTTGGTTATGTGTTCCCTTGCACATGTGGATCAGAACAGTGCATGCGAATGCATCTGTGTTAATGTGTACGTGTTTGAATATGCACAAAAGAGAGTGTGCTAGCGTTGTTGTAACTCCCCTCCTCTCCCACCCACTCCCCAGCTGATGCTCCCCTCTAAATATTTCATATCACCTTTAGTGCCTGCTCCGTTTCACAGCCTGGTAGAGTGACACTATCGTCTCCCATCTGCCTATACCCGTTTCCCATAAAGACATGACCAACATCTACAGTAGAAACAAGTCTCTCCGACCACGCTCAAATCAAATCAAATTGTATTTGTCACATGCGTCGAATACAACAGGTGTAGACCTTACAGTGAAATGCTTACTTACAAGCCCTTAACCAACAATGCAGTTTTTTTTTAAATACCACAAAAAAGACATTAATAACAAATAATTAAAGAGCAGCAGTAAATAACAATAGCGGGGCTATATACAGGGGGTACCGGTACAGAGTCAATGTTAGGGGGCACCGGTTAGTCGAAGTAACTGAGATAAAAATGTACATGTAGGTAGAGTTATTAAAGTGACTATGCATAGATAATAACAGAGAGTAGCAGCAGCGTGAGAGGGGGAGGGGTGCAATAGTCTGGGTAGGCATTTGATTAGCTGTTCAGGAGTCTTATGGCTTGGAGGTAGAAGCTGTTTAGAAGCCTCTTGGACCYAGACTTGGCGCTCTGTTACCGCTTGCCGTGCGGTAGCAGAGAGAACAGTCTATGACTAGGGTGGCTGGAGTCTTTAACCATTTTTAGGACCTTCCTCTGACACCGCCTGGTATAGAGGTTCTGGATGGCAGGAAGCTTGGCCCCAGTGACGTACTGGCACTACCCTCTGTAGTGCCTTGCGCTCAGAGGCCGAGCAGTTGCCATACCAGGCAGTGATGCAACCCGTCAGGATACCCTCGATGGTGCAGCTGTAAAACCTTTTGAGGATCTGAGGACCCATGCCAAAACTTTTCAGTCTCCCGAGGGGGAATAGGTTCTGTTGTTGTGCCCTCTTCACGACTGCTTGGACCATGGTMGTTTGTTGGTGATGTAGACGCCAAGGAACTTGATGCTCTCAACCTGCTCCCCTACAGCCCCGTCGATGAGAATGGGAGCATGTACTCAGTACTCCTTTTCCTGTAGTCCACAATCATCTCCTTTGTCTTGATCACGTTCAGGGAGAGATTGTTGTCCTTATACCACACAGTCAGGTCTCTGACCTCCTCCCTATAGGCTGTCTCATCGTTGTCGGTGATCAGGCCTACCACTGTTGTGTCATCAGCAAACTTAATGATGGTGTTGGAGTCGTGCCTGGCAATGCAGTCATGAGTGAACAGGGAGTACAGGAGGGGACTGAGCACACACCCCTGAGGGGCCCCCGTGTTGAAGATTAGCATGGAGGATGTGTTGTTACCTACCCTTACCACCTGGGGGCGGCCCATCAGGAAGTCCAGGATCCAGTTGCAGAGGGAGGTGTTTAGTCCCAGGGTCCTTAGCTTAGTGATGAGCTTTGAGGGCACTGCTGTGTTGAACACTGAGCTGTAGTCAATGAACAGCATTCTCACATGTGTTCCTTTTGTTCAGGTGGGAGAGGGCAGTGTGGTCTGCAATATAGATTGCATCATCTGTGGATCTGTTGATGCGGTATGCAAATTGGAGTGGGTTAATGGTTTCTGGGATAATGGTGTTGATGTGAGTCATGACCAGCCTATCAAAGCATTTCATGGCTACAGACGTGAGTGCTATGGGTCGGTAGTCATTTAGGGAGGTTACCTTAGTGTTGTTGGGCACAGGGACTATGGTGGTCTGCTTGAAACATGTTGGTATCACAGAAAATGTCAGTGAAGACACTTGCTAGTTGGTCAGCGCATGCTCGGAGTACACATCCTGGTAATCAGTCTGGCCCTGCGGCCTTGTGAATGTTGACCTGTTTAAAGGTCTTACTCACATCGGTTACGTAGAGTGTCACACAGTCGTCCGGAACAGCTGATGCTCTCATGCATGTTTCAGGTGTTACTTGCCTCGAAGCGAGCATATGAAGAATTTAGTTATTTAGCTCGTCTCGTAGGCTCATGTCACTGGGCAGCTCTCGGCTGTGTTTCCCTTTGTAGTCTGTAATAGTTTGCAAGCCCTGCTACATCCGACGAGCTTCAGAGCCGGTGTAGTACAATTCGATCTTGGTCCTGTATTGACACTTTACCTGTTTGATGGTTCGTCTGAGGGCATAGAGGGATTTCTTATAAGCTTCTGGGTTAGAGTCCCGCTCCTTGAAAGCGGCAGCTCTACCCTTTAGCTCAGTGCGGATGTTGCCTGTAATCCATGGCATCTGGTTGGGGTATGTACGTATAGTCACTGTGGGGACGACGTCCTCGATGCACTTATTGATAAAGCCAGTGACTGATGTGGTGTACTCTTCAATGCCATATGAAGAATCCCGGGAACATATTCCAGTCTGTGCTAGCAAAACAGTCCTGTAGTTTAGCATCTGCTTCCTTTGACCACTTTTATAGACCGAGTCACTGGTGCTTCTTGCTTACATTTTTGCTTGTAAGCMGGAATCAGGAGGATAGAATTATGGTCAGATCTGCCAAATGGAGGGCGAGGGAGAGCTTTGTACGCGTCTCTGTGTATGGAGTAAAGGTGGTCTAGAATTGTTTCCCCTCTGGTTGCACATTTAACATGCTGATCGAAATTAGGTAAAACTGATTTAAGTTTCCCTGCATTAAAGTCCCCGGTCACTAGGAGCGCCGCCTCTGGGTGAGTGGTTTCCTGTTTGCTTATGACGGTATACAGCTCATTGAGTGCGGTCTTAGTGCCAGCATCGGTGTGTGGTGGTATGTAGACAGCTACAAAAAATACACATGAAAACTCTCTAGGTAGATAGTGTGGTCTACAGCTTATCATGAGATACTCTACATCAGGAGAGCAAAACCTCAAGACTTCCTTAGATATCGAGCAACAGCTGTTGTTTACATATATGCATAGGCCCCCGCCCCGTGTCTTACCAGAGGTTGCCGTTCTATCCTGCCGATAGAGTGTATAAACCACCAGCTGTATATTCTTAATGTCGTCGTTCAGCCACGACTCGGTGAAACATAAGATATTACAGTTTTTAATGTCCTGTTGGTAGGATATACATGCTTTCAGTTTGTCCCATTTATTTTCCAGCTATTGAACGTTAGCTAGCAAGACGGAAGGCAAAGGCAGATTAGCCACTCGTCGCCTGATCCGCCATCTTAGAACTTTACTGGTGTCCTTTCACTCTTGACTATCATTATAGGAGAAAAGTTGGGTGGCATCACAATACTCTTCAATGTCTTTACCAGTCTCCTTTCATTTTGGAGTCTGGACTACTAGTATGGGAAAATAATGGATGTTATCATACTGGTAGGGTGAAGGAGGAGACAAGGGCAGGTAGCTATTACCTAATGAAAATGTATATTTGTTGACATCTTATTAGTAGAGTGGAGCCACCTTTGGAGAAACTAATTGCAAATGCCAATCTAAAAAGGACAGAGTTAATTTTCGCAGTTCTGTTTGGCTCGTCTCCTGCAGGTCTTGTTGAAAGGTAGTGTTGCTAGTGAATTATGAGACCCTTTCACATAGGGCTGCCAACTTGGACTGAAATCAAAATCAGGGAGATTGAGGGAGTCGATTAACATTGATCACATTACATGTATTCATATTAGTCATGCGTTAGAAAAATATCCCAGAATAGCTTTACAGTTTGTACTCATCCTGCTCTAGTTTAGGCAAATTATTCGGGACTCTATGCCAAACCAGAACGGCTGGTAACGGCAACACTGCTTTTGCTGGGTATTGTATTGGGACAGCAACCTTGTAATCTAACTAACAGAAATGACATGTTTTATTTCACCCTTGCCATGAGCTTGTTAGCTCATACTGCTCTCTGATTGGCCCATTAGCTCATATTCAAAACCTTTGATTGGCTTAATTGCATCACACGGCTGGGTGGATGGATGGGAGGGGGGGGCATGTCCCTGCCCGCAAAACTCTGTGACCCTCGCCATCACTGCCAGCGAAGGTTCGTCCAGGGATAAAGGATGCTCAGGCCGGGGCGCAAAGACAAGGAGCACTCATCCATATACAGTGGGGAGAAACAAGTATTTGATACACTGCCCGATTTTTCAGGGTTTTCCATACTTACAAAGCCATGTAGAGGCTGTAATTTTTATCATAGTGTACCACTTCAACTGTGAGAGAAAATCCACATGTATGATTTTTAAGTAATTATTTGCATTTTATTGCATACCATAAATTTGATCAACCTACCAACCAGTAAGAAATTCGGCCTCTCACCAACCTGTTAGTTTTCTTTAAAGAAGCCCCTCCTGTTGCTCCACTCATTACCTGATTACTGCACCTGTTGAACTCAATTACCCTGTATGAAAGACACCTGTCCACACACTCCAATCAAACAGACTCCAACCTCTCCAAAATGGCCAAGACCAGAGAGCTGTGTAAGGACATCAGGGATAAATGTAGACTGTACTAGGC
Source organism: Salvelinus sp. IW2-2015 (assembly GCF_002910315.2). Lineage (NCBI taxonomy): Eukaryota > Metazoa > Chordata > Actinopteri > Salmoniformes > Salmonidae > Salvelinus > Salvelinus sp. IW2-2015. The sequence continues at coordinate 30,630,299 of NC_036859.1, forward strand.
TGGGATGGGCTACAGGACAAAGCCAAAGCAGCTTGGTGAAGGCAACAACTGTTGGCACAATTATTAGAAAATGGAAGAAGGCTCAAGATTGACTGTTCAACACGCCTCGGTTCTGGGGCTCCATGCAAGATCGTCACCTCGTTTGGGGCATCAATGATCATGAGAGCAGGTGAGGGATCAGCCAGAACTACACGGCAGGACCCTGGTCCAAATGACCTGAAGAGCGCTGGACCACAGTCTCAAAGAAAACCATTAGTAACACACTACGCCGTCATGGATTAAAATCCTGCAGCGCACGCAGGTCCCCCTTGCTCAAGCCAGCGGCATGTCAGGCCCACGTCTGAAGTTTGCCAATGGAACATCTGGATGATCCAGAGGAGGAATGGAGAAGGTCATGTGAGTCTGCATGAGACAAAAATAGAGCTTTTTGCTCTAAACTCCACTCGCCGTGTTTGGAGGAAAGAAGGATGAGTTACAACCCAAGAACACCATCCCAACCGTGAAGCATGGAGTGGAAACATCATTCTTTTGGGGGATCTTTTCTGCAAAAGGGGACAGGACGACCGCAACCGGAATTGAGGGAGGATGGATGGGGCCATTGTATCTGCGAGAATCTGGCCAACAACCTCCTTCCCTCAGTAAGAGCATTGAAGATGGGTCGGCTGGGTTCTCTTCCAGCAATGCACAACGGACCCGAAACACAAGCCAGGGCAACTGAAGGAAGTGCCTCCGTAAAGAAGCATCTCAAAGGTCCTGGAGTGGCCTAGCCAGTCTCCAGACCTGAAACCCAATAGAAAATCTGGAAGGGAGCCGAAAGTCCGTATTGCCCAGCGCAGCCCCCGAAACCTGAAAGGATCTGAGAAGGTCTGTTAATGGAGGAGTGGGCCAAAATCCCTGCTGCAAGTGTTGCAACCTGGTCAAAGAACTACAGAACGTATGATCTCTGTAATTGCACACAAAGGTTTCTGTAGGAATATTAAGTTCTGCTTTGTTCTGATGGTATCAAATACTTATTGTCATGCAATAAAATGCAAATTATTGAACTAAAATCATACAATGTGATTTTCTGGACATTTTGTTTATAGATTTCCGTCTCTCACAGTTTGAAGTGTACCTATGATAAAAATTACAGACCTCTACATGCTTTGTAAAGTAAGGAAAACTTTGCAAATCGCAGTGTATCAAATAACTTGTTCTCCCCACTGTATATATAGAGAGAGAGAGACGCTCATGAGCGAGAGAGAGAGAGAGAGAGAGAGAGGAGAGAGAGAGAGAGAGAGAGAGAGAGAGAGAGAGAGAGAGAGAGAGAGAGAGAGAGAGAGAGAGAGAGAGACTCATGAGCGAGAGAGCTCATGAGAGAGAGAGAGAGAGAGGAGAGAGCTCATGAGCGAGAGAGAGAGAGAGAGAGAGCTCATGAGCGAGAGAGAGAGAGGAGAGGAGAGAGAGCTCATGAGGAGTCTATTGCAGTGATGCCCGCTGTAAGATGACATCCCACTGTTGCCTGAGGACGCATCGGCCGCTTTATTATAAGTCGTGCTACACTTTGAAGGAGTCGTGCTACAGTACAGCTTTGACAAAGAAACCAGAGACTGATATGTTGGCCACTGTACTATAGGGAAACATAGGGAAACAAATAGGGAAACAGTGAGTACAATTCAGATGGATAACAGATAACTGATAATACTTACTGGGTCAGGGGTGGCAACAGACTAAATTCATCAGTAACAGCTAAAACGAGTTTTAATTTAGGAAATCTGTTCACAATATTCCCACAAATATTTGTATATATATTTTTAATAGCTATTTTCAAATATAATCTATTTTGGGGTTTGGTTGTGGTCAATTTGCAGTGTACAAATTATTATAATTATGTTCAGCCCCCCCAACAAAAATCATCCCGCAACTGAATCTAGTTGCCTACCCCTGTACTAGGTAAATGCAACAAATTTCATGTCTGTCTCAGAGTTTGCCGAAATGACTAATTCCCAAATTGACTCAAGTCAAGGGAAATGTCAGTTATACATTGACGTAACCTTTCCTAACATTAGACCTGGATAGCTATGGCGTCATTGGAGGAGACTGCACATACACAGAGCGCCCATCACGACAACACACAGTGCTCCTATCACTACAAACCACAGTGCTCCTATCACAACAAACCACAATGCTCCTATCACAACATCACACACAGAGCGCCCATCACAACATCACAGAGCGCCCATCACAACATCACACAGAGCGCCATCAAACATCACACAGAGCGCCCATGCACAACATCACACAGAGCGCCTCAAACATCACAAGAGCGCCCATCAACATCACACAGAGCGCCATCACAACATCACACAGAGCGCCCATCACAACATCACACAGAGCGCCCATCACAACATCACACAGAGCGCCATCACAACAAACACAGCTGCCAACACAAAAACCACAGTGCTCTTATCACAACAAACCACAGTGCTCTTATCACAACAAACCACAGTGCTCTATCACAACAAACCACAGTGCTCTATCACAACAACCCACAGTGCTCTTATCACAACAACCCACAGTGCTCTTATCAAACAACCACATGCTACCTATCAACACCAAACACAGTGCTCCTAATCACAAGCAAACCACAGTGCTCTTATCACAACAACCCACCGTGCTCTATCACAACAACCCACCGTGCTCTTATCACAACAAACCAGTGATCATATCACAACAGCCCACAGTGCTCCTATACAACCCACAGTGCTCCTATACAACAACCAGTGATCCTATCACAACAGCCCACAGTGCTCCTATCACAACAACCCACAGTGCTCCTATCACAACAACCACAGTGCTCCTATCACAACAACCACAGTGCTCCTATCACAACAACACAGTGCTCCTATCACAACAACCACAGTGCTCCTATCACAAAACACAATGCTCCTATCACAACAAATCACACAGAGCGCCATCACAACATCACACAAGAGCGCCATCACAACATCACACACAAGAGCGCCCATCCCAACATCACACAGAGCGCCCATCACACACTCACACAGAGCGCCCTCACAACATCAACAGAGCGCCCATCACAACATCACACAGAGCGCCCATCACAACAAACCCACAGTGCTCCTATCACAACAAACCACAGTGCTCCTATTCACAACAAACCACAGTGCTCCTATCACAACAAACACAGTGCTCCTATCACAAAAAAACCACAGTGCTCTATCACAACAACCCACAGTGCTCCTATCACAACAACCCACAGTGCTCCTATCACAACAACCCACAGTGCTCCTATCACAATATGCAGTTGTTGAGAAATCCTCTCTCTATTTCACAGCTATTAGGAGTAGTCCACTTGCAGGTAACTGCCACATTAAAATAAACACCAACATAGCGTCTTATGGGCTACCAAGAGCCATCAGAACAACTTCAATGCACCAAGGCATTGATTCACACAAGTTTTGATTCAACAGGTGTCTGGAACTCTATTGGAGGGATGCGACGCAGTCTTCCACAAGCAATTCCATTATATGGTGTTTTGTTGATGGTGGTGGAAAATGCTGTCTCAGGTGCCGCTCCAGATTCTCCCATAAGTGTTCAATTGGTTATAAATCTGGTGACTGAAACACACAAACACACCCTTTAACCCCTATGCTCCTTTGAGAACCCTGTTTCAAAGTCACTGAGATTCTCTCTCTTCTAGCCATGGTAGCCAAATAATGGGCAACTGGGCATTTACATACAGTTGAAGTCGGAAGTTTACATACACCTTAGCCAAATACATTTAAACTCAGTTTTTCACAATTCCTGACATTTAATCCTAGTAAAAATTTCCTGTTTTAGGTTAGTTAGGATCACCACTTTATTTTAAGTATGTGAAATCCCAAATAATAGTAGAGAGAATTATTTATTTCAGCTTTTATTTATTTCATCACATTCCCAGTGGGTCAGAAGTTTACATACACTCCATTAGTATTTGGTTGCATTGCCTTTCAATTGTTTAACTTGGGTCAAACGTTTTGGGTGTCTTCCACAAGCTTTCCAAAATAAGTTGGGTGAATTTTTGGCCCATTCCTCCTCACAGAGCTGGTGTACATGAGTCAGGTTTGTAGGCCCTCCTTGCTCGCACACGCTTCTTCAGTTCTGCCCACACATTTTCTATGGGATTGAAGTCAGGGCTTCGTGATGGCCACTCCAATACTTGGCCTGTGATGTCCTTAAGCCATTTTGCCACAACTTTGGAAGTATGCTTTAACTTCCTGACTGATGTCTTGAGATGTTGCTTCAATATATCCACATAATTTTCCTGCCTCATGATGCCATCTATTTTGTGAAGTGCACCAGTCCCTCCTGCAGCAAAGCACCCCCACAACATGATGCTGCCACCCCCGTGATTCATGGTTGGGATGGTGTTCTTCGGCTTGCAAGCATCCCCCTTTTTCCTCCAAACATAACGATGATCATTATGGCCAAACAGTTCTATTTTTGTTTCATCAGACCAGAGGACATTTCTTCAAAAAGTAAAACCTTTGTCCCCATGTGCAGTTGCAAACCGTAGTCTGGCTTTTTTATGGCGGTTTTGGAGCAGTGGCTTCTTCCTTGCTGAGCGGCCTTTCAGGTTAGGTCGATATAGGACTCGTTTTACTGTGGATATAGATACTTTGTACCTGTTTCCTTCAGCATCTTCACAAGGTCCTTTGCTGTTGTTCTGGGTTTGATTTGCACTTTTCGCACCAAAGTACATTCATATCTAGGAGACAGAACGCGTCTCCTTCCTGAGCGGTATGACGGCTGCATGGTCTCATGGTGTTTTTACTTGCGTACTATTGTTTGTACAGATGAGCGTGGTACGTTCAGGCATTTGGAAATTGCTCCCAAGGATGAACCAGACTTGTGGAGGTCTACAATTTATTTTCTGAGGTCTTGGCTGATTTCTTTTGATTTTCCCATGATGTCAAGCAAAGAGGCACTGAGTTTGAAGGTAGGCCTTGAAATACATCCACAGGTACACTTCCAATTGACTCAAATGATGTAAATGAGCCTATTAGAAGCTTCTAAAGCTATGACATAATTTTCTGGAATTTTCCAAGCAACAGTCAACTTAGTGTATGTCAACTTCTGACCCACTGGAATTGTGATACAGTGAATTATAAGTGAAATATTCTGTCTGGAAACAATTGCTGGAAAAATGACTTGTGTCCTGCACACAGTAGATATCCTAACCGACTTGCCAAAACTATAGTTTGCCAACAAGAAATTTGTGGAGCGGTTGAAAAATGAGTTTTAATGACTCCAACCTAAGTGTATGTAAACTTCCGACTTCAACTGTACATGACCCTAAGCATGATGATGTTAACTGCTTAACTCAGGAACCACACCTGTGTGGAAGCACCTGCTTTCAATACACCTTGTATCCCTGATTTACTCAAGTGTTTCCTTGATTTTGTCAGTTAACTGGATCAAATAATAGAAAGCAAATGCATGACATTATAGAGGGCGAGACTAGATGGGTTCAACCAACATGAATATTCCAGTGATTAGAGGATACACGATATCAATTACAATGGGTAAGTAAAGCACCACATTACACACGGTCGCACGCACACCAAGGTTATTATAGTACACCAAAACTGAAACTAAATTAAAAACTAACATTGGTGAMAAACTATTTAGTAAGATAAAATTAAGAAAAACTTTGGAAAAACAAAAATTAGGGAATGGGGTTACCTAGTGAATTGTACAACTGAATGCATTCAACTGAAATGTGTCTTCCACATTTAACCCAACCCCTCTGAATCAGAGAGGTGCAGGGTGCTGTGTTAATCGACATCGGCGCCCGGAGAACAGTGGGTTAACTGCCTTGCTCAGGGTCAGAAAGACTGATTTTTTATCTTGTCAGCTTGGGGATTTGATCCAGTGGCCCAACGCTCCTACCCCCCAGGCTACCTACCGCTATACTAAAACTGCTATCTTTTACAGCAAAACTAACAACAACAAAATAAAAAACATCATAAATGTTGTTAAGTTTAACTTTTTTTCCCATTCTAAACTTTGGGCAAAAATCTAATGGGGTTTTCAAGCTTTTTTTTCTAATAGGGTTTTCAAGCATTTTTTTCTAATAGGGTTTTCAAGCATTTTTTTCTAATGGGGTTTTCGAGCTTCTGAATCTGGAGGGTAAATGCTGCCTGTAGATGGCGATGTTTCATATAGGCCTAGCTTGTGCATCACTATAACTAGCTATCAGTTGCCAAAAGGGAAGAAATCCGAGGGCGAGCGTGGAGCATGATCGTGAACCAAAGGCGTGAACAATGGCGACATCAAACCCAACATCAGCAGTGGTTGGTCGCAAATGGCAAAGCACCATATGGGATTATTTTAAGTACATTTCTGAAAAGGACAAAAGCAATTGTCAGAAGATGGCAGTGTGTGTGGAACAGAGATAAATAACAAAAACCCAACCAACCTCAAAGTTCATCTAACAGCACTTACAAAGAATTTCAGGATGAAGCTGACTGCTAGCCTCCCGTTGATCAGGCCACTTTCTGTCCCAAACACCAAACACTAAAACTGAAACTAAATTATAGAAAAACTAAATAGAAATGTAATATGTCAAGTAATAAAAACTATAATAACCTTGGTGCACACGCACACCACAGGGAGTGTGAACATGAGAACCAGCTCTGTACACTGTGTCAGGTTACTACTGGACATAACCAGAATCGCAAAGCCTATAAAAAAAACAAGGCCTTCATTATCTTGGCTAAATTTAGACAACAGAATAAAGACGGGTGCTAAAATGGCTTTGCCGCTGCCCCCAGGTAATGAGTGTTGTGTGTGTGTGTGTACACATTTTACTATACTTGTGAGTACCTCACAACAATAGTTAACAAACTAAAATTCAGAGAAGTGAGGAAATGTTGCCATTCTTCTCTATTTTAGGTTTAGGGGTTAGGTTTAGGGTCAGAATTAGGTTTGGGTCAGAATTAGGGTTGGTTAGGGATTAGTTAGGGTTAAGGTCGTAGGTTGTTGGTCCCCAAAAAATACATCAAGTATAGTAAAGACATAGCTTGTGTGTGTGTGTGTGTGTGTGTGTGTGTGTGTGTGTGTGTGTGTGTGTGTGTGTGTGTGTGTGTGTGTGTGTCTCTTTGAGAGAATTAAAGTGCACGCAGAAAGTTGAATGTGCTTGTGAAAGCACACCAGCAGCTAGCAGCCTTACTCAGCTAAGACAAAAAGATTGACAAAGAAACGTTTGACTCGACACATTGAATGGCTTTTTTAAGGAACATTGAGGCACTTTCTAAAACCTGCCTACTAAGTCTATACAGTATACCAGTAGTCAAAAACACTGGCCATGAAAAGATAGTGTGTGCAGGCTTTTGCTCAAGAACAGCACTTACACTCCAGATTCAGCTGAAAAAGGTCTTGATGATTAGAATCAGGCGTTTGAATGGTGTATTGGAACAAAGCTTCTCCATGTTGTCCTCAGGGTAACACTGTAGAGTGCAATCAGTTTTCAAATGGTACAGTAGACCTACCATTTGTCAAGACCCTAGCCAATGGAGGCTACTCTGTCGTGCTAGCTCTGAGGGTATAAAGACTGGGTATTCTCCTACCTCTTCCAAACCTTAAAAGCATTTCAAACTCACTGCAACAGTGTGGGCAAGACTATGCCTTTACACTTGTTAACAATGAATTTCTATTTTCATTAGAGGATCTGAATAGTTCTCCATGTCCTTGGTTTGGCGCTTTGCTCTTATTGTCTTTCAGCTGTAATCTCTTTTGAAAATGGACAGAAATTGGACCAGTGTGAAAATCAGGATCTATTCATCCTAAGGTGTTCCATATGGTTCCTTGCAAAAGTACTCAGACCCCTTAGATTTCTTCACATTTTATTGTGTTACAAAGTGGGATAGAAATGGATATGGATGTGACTTTTTTGTCAACAATCTACACAAAATATTCTCATGTCAAAGTAAAATCAAATATATCGATAAATAAAAAACTCATAACTAAAATATAGTCGTAGCATAAGTATTCTGCCTCTTTTGTTTAGGCAAGCCTAAATTAGTTCAGGAGTAAATTTGGCTTGACATATCACATAAGTTCCATGGACTCACTGTGTAAATAATAGGGCATGACGTGATTGTTTAATGACTCTGTCCTCCATACATACAACATCTGTAAGGTCCCTCAGTCAAGTATTGGTTTTCTCTCAGCTTTACATCGATGCCAAAGGTGTTTCTTACATGTATTGACTCAGATAGCTGAATACTTATGCAACAACTATATTTTAGTTATATATACTACCTTAAGCGCCTATTGACRGTAGTAAGGCCTATCTTCTAGCTGGGAGTCTTGCTCTAAACGTTAACACACCAAAAAAATATATCATTTTTCTTCCACTGACATAGGAGTATTGTGTGTAGATCACAAACAAATGACATCAATAATAATCCCACTTTGTAACACAATAACAGTTGGATAAATTCAAGGGGTCTGAATAMCATTGCAAGGCACTGTATATCCTTATGCTTGTCACATACACAAGGCTTGGTGTCAGGGGTGGTCGGTGCCTCCCTTCCTCCTCTGAGGAGCCTCCATTGCTTGGTGTATGGTTTAAGCCCTGGTCTTACCTGAAGCGAGGAGGCTTAGCGAAGGACAGATTAACATGCTACAATGTCACTGTACCCTAGAGCTTCGTTGACAGTCTGCTTCTGCTTAAACCAATTTGTCGTTGTCTTGTTAAGGCAGCAGTGCACAACTCTTCGATGGGCCACAGTCCTGCTGGTTTAATTTCTCCCTGGAACGTATATGATTAAAGACTGTTATTGTTTGGCTAGAGCGTTTACCGACTTGGTCACTCAGGTATAACAGAAAAGGAGGAAAACTAGCAGACACTACGGCCCTTGAGGACCGTCCAGAGCCGTGGACCACTATTCCACAGTCAACAATGGAGCATTGAGAGCGAGAGCAAAGTCTTCCAAACTTCCAAATACTCCTRGCAGACTGTTCAGAGAGAGTGCAGACCTTTAGACAGTAGACTTCACTCCATCTGTTTGAGGGATGCACTCGTTCCTGCGTCTGACAGACTTCATCTATGACATCCACTGTCTGGCCCATTAGCTGGGGGAAAAAWATATAATTTGTTCTTCTGCAGAGAAAAATTACTATTTGACGGAGGGGGAAGTATTGGATTGTTCGGCTTCATCATTGTAATTATTGCTTGAGCAATTTCTGGAGCCTGATTGACAAACCGAGGGACTGAACATATCAAAGTGGTCCCTTTCGGAGTGAATCCAATTAATTTGAGCTCTTTAGTGCTCTGTAACCTGGGGACTTTTCTAAAGCAGCGCCCGTCTCGGGAGCTTAGGGGAGACGGAGTCACCAGCAGAACTAAGAACTCTCCTTGGTGGAGCACTGAATGGTTTTAGAACTCTCCTTGCTCTCCTTGGTGTAGCACTGGATAGTTCTAGAACTCTCCTTGGTGTAGCACTGGATAGTTCTAGAACTCTCCTTGGTGTAGCACTGGATAGTTTCTAGAACTCTCCTTGGGGTAGCACTGGATGTTCTAGAACGCTCCTTGGTGGAGCACTGGAATGGTTCTAGAACTCTCCTTGGTGGGAACACTGGATGGTTTCTTAGAACGCTCCTTGGTGTAGCACTGGATGGTTCTAGAACCTCCTTGGTGTAGCACTGGATAGTTCTAGAACTCGGTCCTTGGTGGAGCACTGGATGGTTCTAGAACGCTCCTTGTGGAGCACTGGATGTTCTAGAACGCTCCTGGTGGAGCACTGGATGGTTCTAGAACGCTCCTTGGTGGAGCACTGGATGGTTCTAGAACGCTCCTTGGTGGAGCACTGGATGGTTCTGAACGCTTCCTTGGTGTAGCATCTGGATGGTTCTAGAACTCTCCTTGGTGTGAGCATGGATGGTTCTAGAACTCTCCTTGGTTAGCACTGGATGTTCTAAACTCTCCTTGGTGTAGCACTGGATGGTTCTAACATCTCCTTGGTGTAGCACTGGATGGTTCTAGAAACTCTCCTTGGTGTAGCACTGATGGTTCTAGAACTCCTCCTTGGTGTAGCACTGGATGGTTCTAGAACTCTCCTTGGTGGAGCACTGGATGGTTCTAGAACTCTCCTTGGTGGACACTGGATGGTTACTAGAACTCTCCTTGGTGGAGCACTGGATGGTTCTAGAACTCTCCTTGGTGTAGCACTGGATGGTTCTAAACTCTCCTTGGTGAGCACTGGATGGTTCTAGAACGCTCCTTGGTGAAGCACTGGATGGTTCTAGAACTCTCCTTGGTGTAGCACTGGATAGGTTCTAGAACTCTCCTTGGTGTAGCACTGGATGGTTCTAGAACTTCTCCTTGGTGGAGCACTGGATGGTTCTAGAACGCCTCTTGGTGGAGCACTGGATGGTTATTAGAACGCTCTTGGTGGAGCACTGGATGGTTCTAGAAGCTCCTTGTGGTAGCACTGGATGGTTCTAGAACTCTCCTCTCCTTAGTAGCACTGGATGGTTCTAGAAACGTCTCCTTTGGTGGTAGCACTGGATGGTTCTAGAACGCTCCTTGGTGGAGCACTGGATGGTTCTAGAACGCTCCTTGGTGGAGCACTGGAGGTTCTAGAACTCTCCTTGGTGGAGCACTGGATGTTCTAGAATCTCCTTGGTGAGCACTGGATGGTTCTAGAACTCTTCCGTTGGTGGAGCACTGGATGGGTTCTAGAACTCTCCTGTGTAGCACTGGATGGTTCTAAAACCTCCTTGGTGTAGCACTGGATGGTTTAGAACTCTCCTTGGTGTAGCACTGGATGGTTCTAGAACTCTCCTGGTGTAGCACGGATAGTTCTAGAACTCTCCTTGGTGTAGCACTGGATGGTTCTAGAACTCTCCTTGGTGGAGCACTGGATGTTATAGAACGCTCTTTGGTGGAGCACTGGATGGTTCTAGAATGCTCCTTGGTGGAGCACTGGATGGTTCTAGAACTCTCCTTGCTCTCCTTAGTATAGCACTGGATGGTTCTAGAACGCTCCTTGGGGAGCACTGGATGGTTCTTAGAACGCTCCTTGGTGGAGCACTGGATGGTCTAGAATACTCCTTGGTGTCACTGGATGGTTCTAAAACGCTCGTTGGTGGAGCACTGGATGGTTCTAGAATTGCTCCTTGGTGGAGCACTGGATGGTTCTAGAACTCTCCTTGGTGGAGCACTGGATGGTTATAGAACTCTCCTTGGTGGAGCACTGGATGGTTCTAGAACTCTCCTTGGTTGTAGCACTGGATGGTTCTAAACTCTCCTTGTGTAGACTGGATGGTTCTAGAACTCTCCTGTTGTAGCACTGGATGTCTAGAACTCTCCTTGTGTGAGCACTGGATAGTTCTTAGAACTCTCCTTGGTGTTGTAGCACTGGATGGTTCTAGAACTCTCCTTGGTGGAGCACTGGATGGTTATAGAACGCTCTTGTGGAGCACTGGATGGTTCTAGAATGCTCCTTGGTGGAGCACTGATGTTCTAGAACTCTCCTTGCTCTCCTTAGTATAGCACTGGGATGTTCTTTGAACGCTCCTATGGTGGAGCACTTGGATGGTTCTAGAACGCTCCTTGGTGGAGCACTGGATGGTTCTAGAATACTCCTTGGTGGTGGACTGGATGGTTCTAGAACGCTCGTTGGTGGAGCACTGGATGGTTCTAGAATGCTCCTTGGTGGAGCGCTGGATGGTTCTAGAATGCTCCTTGGTGTAGCACTGGATGTTATAGAACAGCTATGAGAGAATAATGAGAGCCAGCTTCCCCTAAACAGCCCGGTAGAAGGTTCAAGAAAAACACTTGTAATAAGGCAGATGCTCTAAACTAAGAATTTCAGATCAAATCAATCAAAGTGTTTCTTAAAACTCCCTGAGTTTTGTAATCTGAGTGATTAAGTCCTGAGTGATTATTAGTGTAGCTAGTCTTTGTTTAATGAAAGGATGGATCATAGAATTCATCAAAAGGAGAAACTCATCAGACAACTTAAAATCAAATTAAGGGGTGGGAGAACTGCACAAGTGCTGGGTGATTCAAAGTTGTAGAAATGAGCTCCAGATTGACTGCCCTTCCTCACAAGACCCATGAAAACACATTGCTATTACACTGCCATCACTTGGTTCCACAGATGACAAATTATAAGAAAATCTCCCCTCATTACACATCACCCTATAGTCATTAACTATTAATTTGGCCAGGTATGATGACGATGGCATCAATTAGCATGACAATTACAGTACATAAGTACTCAAGATACCCTTAGTGGGTGACTCACGAAGGCATTATTTTGTAACATCGCAGCAGCATCTATTCATCTATTAATGTGAGCTGGCAAACTGATGAGGCGAGTCAGGTTTAGCAGCTAGCTCATTTATCAGACCACGCCTACCGTAGCTTGTTTATTAGGCCACACCTACTGTAGTGGGAGGGGAGCCACATCTAATGGGAGCGCTATACGACATGACACCCCTTAATGACAGCTATTGGACAGTGGTTCATGGTGAATTTATTGTCTGTCCCTTTAGAGGCCCCTTTAAGTGYTGATGCAGCCAGGGCTCTAAATTAACATTCTCCATTGGTACAGTAGCACTGATGCTCCCACCTTAAAAAAGTTATTGAGCGCCACATGAAATTTAGGAGCATTATATGAATTCTAGCTACTTTCGAATCACATGTTGTGCCCTAGAAACAAATATTTTTATTTATTTAACCTTACAATGACGGCCTATGAAAAGTGGGTTAACTGCCTTGTTCAGGGGCAGAACGACAGATTTTTACCTTGTCAGCTCGGGGTTTCGGTTACTGGCCCAACGCTCTAACCACTAGGCTACCTGCCGCCTAAATACAGTTGAAGTCGGAAGTTTACAAACACTTAGGTTGGAGTCAGTATAACTTCTTATGGCTGCAGGGGCAGTATTGAGTAGCTTGGATGAAAGGTGCACAGAGGTGCCCAGAGTAAACGGCCTGCTCCTCGGTCATAGTTGCTAATGTATGCATATTATTATTAGTATTGGATAGAAAACACTCTGAAGTTTCTGAAACTGTTTGAATTATGTCTGTGAGTATAACAGAACTCATATGGCAGGCAAAAACCTGAGAAGTTCCACTTCCTGTTTGGATTTGTTCTGAGGCTGCTAGATTTTCAACCAAGCTCCCAATGAAATTACAGCGAGATATGGATGAGTTTTCACTTCCTACGGCTTCCACTAGATGTCAACAGTCAATAGAACTTTGTCTGATCACTCTAATGTGAAGGTGGACCGAAGGAGACAGGAATGAGTAATCACTGCCATGAGGTGACCACGCGTTGAACACGCGCGTTCATGTGAGAGGCAGCTCCGTTCCATCGCTCAACTGAAGTCAATGTAATTCTCCGGTTGGAAATTTATTCAAGATGTATGTTAACAACATTCTAAAGATTGATTCAATACATCGTTTGACATGTTTCTACTGACTGTTACGGAACTTTTGGACATTTCGTCACGTTATAGTGGACGCGCTTTGTGACTTTGGAATTGTTTACCAAACGCGCTAACCAAAGTAGCTAATTGGACATAAATAATGTACATTATCGAACAAATCAAGCATTTATTGTGGACCTGGGATTCCTAGGACTGCATTCTGATGAAGTTCATCAAAGGTAAGGAAACATTTATCATGTATTTTCTGGTTTCTGTTGACTCCAACATGGCGGCTAATTTGGCTATTGTTCTGAGCGCMGTCTCAGATTATTGCATGTTTGCTTGTTCCGTAAGTTTTTTAAAATTTTAAATCTGACACAGCGGTTGCATTAAGGAGAGGTATATCTATAATTCCATGTGTATAACTTGTATTATCATCTACATTTATGATGAGTATTTCTGTTGAAACGATGTGGCTATGCAAAATCACTTGATGTTTTTGGAACTAGTGAATGTAACGCGCCAATGTAAACTCAGATTTTTTTATATAAGTACGAACTTTATCAAACAAAACATGCATGTATTGTGTAACATGAAGTCCTATGAGTGTCATCTGATGAAGATCATCAAAGSTTAGTGATTAATTTTATCTCTATTTCTGCTTTTTGTGACTGCTATCTTTCGCTGGAAAAATGGCTGTGCTTATTGTGGTTTGGTGGTGACCTAACATAATCGTTTATAGTGCTTTCGCTGAAAAGCATATTTGAAATCGGACACTGATGGGATTAACAACAAGATTACCTTTAAAATGATATAAGACACATGTATGTTTGAGGAATTGTAATTATGAGATTTCTGTTGTTTGAATTTGGCGCCCTGCACTTTCACTAGCTGTTGTCATATCGATCCCGTTAGCGGGATTGCAGCCATAAGAAGTATAACTAGTTTTTCAACCACTCCACTCATTTCTTGTTGACAAACTTGACACAAGTAATTTTTCAGACAGATTATTTCATTTATAAGGAGGCCTACTGTATCACAATTCCAGTGGGTCAGAAGTTGACATACACTAAGTTGACTGTGCCTTTAAACAGCTTGGAAAAATCCAGAAAATGATGTCATGGCTTTAGAAGCTTCTGATAGGCTAATTGACATCATTTGAGTCAATTGGTGGTGTACCTGTGGATGTATTTCAAGGCCCACCTTCAGATTCAGTGCCTCTTTGCTTGACATCATGGGAAAATCTAAATAAATCTGCCAAAAATTGTAGATCTCCACAAGTCTGGTTCATCCTTGGGAGCAATTTCCAAACGCCTGAAGGTACCACGTTCATCTGTACAAACAATAATAAGCAAGTATAAACACCATGGGACCACGCAGCCGTCAGACCACTCAGGAAGGCGACGCGTTCTGTCTCCTAGAGATGAATGTAGTTTGGTGCGAAAAGTGCAAATCAATCCCAGAACAACAGCAAAGGACCTCGTGAAGATGCTGGAGGAAACAGGTACAAAGTATCTATATCCACAGTAAAACGAGTCCTATTTCGACATAACCTGAAAGGCCGCTCAGCAAGGAAGAACCCATTGCTCTAAAACAGCCAGACTATGGTTTACAACTGCACATGGAGACAAAGATCGTGCTTTTTGGAGAAATGTCCTCTGGTCTGATGAAACAAAAATAGAAATGTTTGGACATAATGACCATCGTTATGTTTGGAGGAAAAAGGGGGATGCTTGCAAGCCGAAGAACACCATCCCAACTGTGAAGTACGGGGGTGGCAGCATCATGTTGTGGGGGTGCTTTGCTGTAGGAGAGACTGGTGCACTTCACAAAATAGATGGCATCATGAGGCAGGAAAATTATGTGGGTATATAGAAGCAACATCTCAAGACATCAGTCAGGAAGTTAAAGCTTGGTCGCAATGGGTTTTCCAAATGAACAATGACCCCAAGCATACTTCCAAAGTTGTGGAAAATGGCTTACGGACAACAAAGTCAAGGTATTGGAGTGGCCATCACAAACCCCTGACCTCAATCCTATAGAACATTTGTGGGCAGAACTGAAAAAGTTTGAAGAAACCTAGAAACCTGACTCAGTTACACCAGCTCTGTGAGGAGGAATGGGCCAAAATTCACCCAATTTATTGTGGGTAGCTTGTGGAAGGCTACTCGAAACTTTTCACCCAAGTTAAACAATTGAAAGGCAATGCTACCAAATACTAATTGAGTGCATGTAAACTTCTGACCCACTGGGAATGTGATGAATGAAATAAAAGCTGAAATAAATCACTCTCTACTATTATTCTGACATTTCACATTCTTAAAATAAAGTGGTGATTCTAACTGACCTAAGACAGAGAATTTTTACTAGGATTAAATGTCAGGAATTGTGAAAAACTGAGTTTAAATGTGTTTGGCTAAGGTATATGTAAACTTCCGACTTCAACTGTATGTAACACTGTAAATACGTGAGTTTATTATAAAAGCTAAAACGTTAATACCTGTCATTGAAATTACAGTCATTTGTGGAATATTAGGTTTCTACATTATGTACACCGACGTGCAAGAGCTCTGTTATTCATTCATTCCTATGATCATTGTGCAACACCCGGCCTCACCCCACTAGAACAGACGTGCAAGAGCTCTGTTATTCATTCATTCCTATGATCATTGTGCAACACCCGGCCTCACCCACTAGAACAGACGTGCAAGGAGCTCTGTTATTCATTCATTCCTATGATCATTGTGCAACACCCGGCCTCACCCCACTAGAACAGACGTGCAAGAGCTCTGTTATTCATTCATTCCTATGATCATTGTGCAACACCCGGCCTCACCCCACTAGAACAGACGTGCAAGAGCTCTGTTATTCATTCATTCCTATGATCATTGTGCAACACCCGGCCCTCACCCCACTAGAACAGACGTGCAAGAGCTCTGTTATTCATTCATTCCTATGATCATTGTGCAACACCCGGCCTCACCCCACTAGAACAGACGTGCAAGAGCTCTGTTATTCATTCATTCCTATGATCATTGTGCAACACCCGGCCTCACCCCACTAGAACAGACGTGCAAGAGCTCTGTTATTCATTCATTCCTATGATCATTGTGGCAACACCCGGCCTCACCCCACTAGAACAGACGTGCAAGAACTCTGTTATTCATTCATTCCTATGATCATTGTGCAACACCGCGCCTCACCCACAGAACAGACGTGCAAGAGCTCTGTTATTCATTCATTCCTATGATCATTGTGCAACACCCGGCCTCACCCCACTAGAACAGACGTGCAAGAACTCTGTTTTCATTTCATTCCTATGATTCATTGTGCAAACACCCGGCCTCACCCACACTAAGAACAGACGTGCAAGAGCTCTGTTATTCATTCCATTTCCTATGATCATTGATCTCCTGAAGAAGGTATCCCTTTTTCTTTCTTTCTGTGCCCCCAAATGTTTGGATATACACTGAGTGTACAAAACATTAGGAACACCTTCCTAATATTGAGCTGTACCCTACACACACACACAATTTGTCGGGGCACGGACACTTCAAAGTGTCCTTAGCGTTCCACAGGGATGCTGGCCCATGTTGACTCCAATGCTTCCCACAGTTGTGTCAAGTTGGCTGGACGTCCTTTGGGTGGTGGACCATTCTTGATATACACAGAAAACTGTTGAGYGTGAAAAACCCAGCAGCGTTGCAGCTCTTGACACTCTCAAACCGGTGCGCCTGGCACCTACTACCATACCGCGTTCAAAGGCACTTAAATCTTTTTTCTAGCCCATTGACCCTCTGAATGGCACACAAACAATCCATCTCAATTGTCTCAAGATTTAAAAATCCTTCTTTAAATCTGTCTCCTCCCCTTAATCTACACTGATTAAAGTGGATTTAAGAAGTGACATCAATAAGGGATCATAGCTTTCACCTGGTCAGTCTATGTYATGGAAAGATCAGGTGTTCCTAATATTTTGTACACTCAGTGTACTGGTAAAGGTACCAGGTTGTTAGCTGGTAGTACTGAGCGATTAACCAACATTTGTTATTTTACATTTTTTTCGGGGCCCAATGCGCAGTTTCTCTAGAGATAAATCAGGACAAGTCTGAACTGTACAATGTAGTAGGGGGGTTGTAGTTTCCAACAGGCCAATATTCTACATACAATACATGACCAAAAGTATGTRGACACCTACTTTTCAAACATCTCATTCCAAAATCATGGGCATTAATATGGAGTTGGTCCCCCCTTTGCTGCTATAACAGCCTCCACTCTTCTGAGAAGGCTTTCCACTAGATGTTGGAACGTTGCTGCAGGGACTTGCTTCCATTCAGCTACAAGAACATTTGTGAGGGCGGGAMCTTATGTTGGGCGATTAGGCCTGGCTCGCATCCCAATGGTGTTTGATGGGGTTGAGGTCAGGGCTCTATGCAGGCCAGTCAAGTTCTTCCTCACAGATTTTGACAAGCCATTTCTGTATGGACATCGCTTTGTGCACGTGGGCATTGTATTGCTGAAACAGGAAAGGGCTTTCCCCAAACTGTTGCCACAAAGTTGGAAGCACAGAATCGTCTAGAATGTCATTGTATGCTGTAGCGTTAAGATTTCCCTACACTGGAACTAAGGGGCCTAGTCCGAACCATTAAAAACAACCCCAGACCAGTATTCCTCCTCCACCAAACTTTACAGTTGGCACTATGCATTCGGGCAGGTAGCATTCTCCTGGCATTTGCCAAACCCAGATTAGTCCGTCGGACTGCCAGATGGTGAAACGTGATTCATTCCTCCAGAGAACGCGTTTTCACTGCTCCAGATTCCAATAACAGCGAGCTTTACACCACTCCAGCCGACGCTTGGCATTGCTCATGGTGATCTTAGGCTGCTCGGCCATGTAAACCCATTTCATGAAGCTCCCAACGAACAGTTCTTGTGCGGAGGTTGCTTCCAGAGGCAGTTTGGAACTCGGTAGTGAGTGTTGCAACTGAGGACAAATGATTTTTACAAGCTCAACACTTGGGGGTCCCGTTCTGTGAGATTGTGTGGCCTACCACTTTGCGGTTGAGCCGTTGTTGCTCCTAGACACTTCCACTTCACCATAACAGCACAGAAACAGAAATTTGACGAATTGACTTATTGGAAAGGTGGCATCCTATGATGGTGCCACGTTAAAAGACACTGAGCTCTTCAATAAGGCCATTCTACTGCCAATWTTTGTCTATGGAGATTGCATGGCTGTGTGCTCAAGTTAACACACCTGTCAGCAGCGGGTGTGGCTGAAATAGCCACATCCACAAATTTGAAGGGGGGTCCATATACTTTTGTATATATAGAGTTGTTTAGCGCAGAAAATGTGGTAATTAACTACAATGACCATAATTAATTGTGCGCCTACTGTCCAGCCTGGAAACGGAGAGAATAAAGTGGGATAGAGAAGGATGGAGAGGGATAGAGAGGGATAGAGAGGAATGAAGGAGGGATGGAACTACTAAAATAGTAATTTTGTCAGACAGTATAGGCAGCAGCTCTATAGAGATGGGAGGTTTTCCACTGTGTGTATCGGGTGTTAAGTGAGTGTATCGAGTGTGTGTGCGTTGAACAAACTGGCACAAAGATAGATAGCAGCAGTCTGGTAGCAGCAGTTGTGATGTGTGTGTAGCATGAATGTGTGTGTGTGAGAGAGAGAGTGCATGTGTGTTAAGATGTGGAGAGTGCAGKTGGTCAGTCCAGTTTAAGTGTTCAGCAGTCTGATAGCTTGTAGATAGGCTCAGAGACAGTAACGGAGTGAACAGCTCGTGGCTGGTGTGTGTGGGGGTCCTTGACGATGCTGCAGGACTTCCTCAGGCACCGTTTCAAGTAGATCTCCTGGATGGGTGGGAACATGATCCCAGTGACGTAGTGGGCCGTCTTCACCACCCGCTGGAGGGCCTTGCGGTCATGGACGGAGCAATTGCGTACCAGGCTGTGATGCAACCGGTGAGGATGCTCTCGATGGTGCAACGGTAGTATTTGGAGAGGACCCAGGATGGCATGCCAAATTTCTTCAGCCGCCTTAGGAAGGAGAGGTGCTGTTAACAAGAGTGAACTCCCTCTTCTTCGTCTCTTCCTCCTTCCCAAGGTCATAGAATCGCCTCACAGTCTGCTAATACTGCACCCATGGCAATCACGGTGGCTTTCCTACATACACAGTAGAGTACTGTGAAGAGACACACACACACGTTCTCCCCCGAGGCTACCATTAGCGATTAGCGTGGAAAAGCACCCAAGCGTCACGTTATACCAAAGCATCCAACAGCATCCAATTCCATGCCTTTTGCATTCAATGCACATACAGTAAACACATCTATCATGACCTACAGAGTCCTGCAGCTACAGAATGACAATACCAAATTGGCCGCATCGGGGTGTTCAATGATTACTTTTTGACATTGCAATTAATGGGGCACCAGGTAGCCTAGCGGTTAGAGCGTTAGGCCAGTAACTGAAGGGTCGCTGGTTTGAATACCCGAGCTGACAAGGTGAAAAATCTGACGATATGCCCTTGAGCAAGGCACTTAACCGCAATTTGTCCCAGKRGCACCGTACTACTACGGCTGGCCCTGTAAAACAACACATTTCCTATACAGTGTATGTGACAATATAAAAATGATAATGGAGTTGATCGTCCTCCTCTGGGTCTAATTTAGCTGGGTCACCTTGGAGGCAGTTTGTTATGGATTTAATGTCTCAGGAATGATTTATGAGAAGACATGTCTACAAACACACACAGATAGACATATAGACACCTGCTGATAAACACACACAAGTGCAAATAGAACTGTAAACGGGCACACACACTGCCACAAGACCAAATTATTTGCTGAGTTAATATTTGACCAGCTTCCCAGTTCTGCCATTGGGATATTTACAGAGGCAAGCTGAGGCTTTGAGGCGCTCTTCAAGGACAAATGAGAACTGATCCCCAGTATGGACAGAAGTCTCTCCTCTTCATCCCCAGTATGGACAGAAGTCTCTCCTCTCATCCCCAGTATGAACAGAAAGGATCTCCTTCTCATCCCAGTATAAGACAGAAAGGGATCTCCTCTATCCCCAATATAGACATAAAAGGATCTCCTCTCATCCCCAGTATGAAGAACGTTCTCTCCTCTCTCCCCAGTATATGACAGAAAGTCTCTCCTCTCATGCCCAGTATAGACAGAAAGGATCTCTCCTTCTACATTCCCCAATATAGACAAAAAGGATCTCTCTCATCCCCAGTATGGAGACAGAACGTCTCTCCTCTCATCCCCCAGTATGACAGAAAGCTATCTCCTCTCAATCCCCATTATAGACAGAAAGGACTCCTCTCATCCCCAATATAGACAGAAAGGATCTCTCTCATTCCCCCAATATAGAACCAGACAAAAAGGATCTCCTCTCATCCCAGTATGGACAGAAAGACTCTCCTCTCATCCCACAAGTATAGACAGAACGTCTCTCCTCTTCACCCCAGTATAGACAGAACGTCTTCCTCTCATCCCCAGTATAGACAGAAACGGCTCTCCTCTCATCCCCAGAATAGACAGAAAGGATCTACCCTCTCATCCCCCAGTATGGACAGAACGTCTCTCCTCTCATCCCCAAGTATGACAAGAAAGGATCTCCTCTCATCCCAGTATGGGACAGAAAGACTCTCCTCTCATCCCCAATAGACAGTAAAGGGATCTCCTCTCATCCCCCAATAAGACAAAAGATCTCCTCTCATCCCCAGTATGCGACA
This sequence comes from Salvelinus sp. IW2-2015, assembly GCF_002910315.2. Classification (NCBI taxonomy): domain Eukaryota; kingdom Metazoa; phylum Chordata; class Actinopteri; order Salmoniformes; family Salmonidae; genus Salvelinus; species Salvelinus sp. IW2-2015. Next base: position 30,651,486 of record NC_036859.1, read on the forward strand.
GAACGTCTCTCCTCTCATCCCCAGTATAGACAGAACCTCTCTCTTCATCCCCAGTATAGACAGAAAGGATCTCTCCCTCTCATTCCCAAGTATGGACAGAAAGCTCTCTTCTCTCATCCCCAATACGGACAGAAAAGCTCTCCTCTCCCATAGGACATAAATCTCCTCTCATCCCAATAGACAGAAAGGACTCTCCTCTCATCCCCCAGTATGGACAGAAACTCTCTCCTCTCATCCCCAGATAGACAGAAAAGGATCTCCTCTCATCCCCATATACGAGACAGAAAGGATCTCCTCTCATCCCCATATAGGACAGAAACGTCCTTCCTCTCATCCCCAGTATAGACAGAAAGGTCATCTCCTCTCATCCCCAGTATAGACAGAAAGGTCTCCTCTCATCCCAGATAGACAGGAAAAGGGCCTTTCTCCTCTCATTCCCCAATACGGACAGAAAGGTCCTCCTCCATCCCAGTATAGACAGAAAGCCTCTCCTTCTCATCCCAGTATAGACAGAAAGCTCTTCCTCTCATCCCCAGTATAGACAGAAAGCCTCTCCTCTCACTCCCAAGTTAACGAACAAGACAAAAGGCATTCTCTCCTCTCATATCCCCAGGTATGCGACAGAAAGGATCTCCTCTCATCCACAGGATAGACAAAAGGATCTCCTCTTCATCCCCCAGTAATAATAAGCACAGAAAGCTCTCCTCTCATTCCCCAGTATAGACAAGAAAAGCTCTCCCTTCATCCCCAGTATAGACAGAAAGCCTCTCCTCTCATCCCAGTACGGACAGAAAGCTCTCCTCGCATCCCAGTTGACAGAAAAGGATCTTTCCTCTCATCCACCAGATAAGACAAAAAGGATCTCCCTCTCATCCCCAGTACGGACAAGAAAGGATCTCCTCTCATCCACAGGATAGACAAAAAGCGATCTCCTCTCATCACCCCAGTATAGACAGGAACGTCTTCTCCTCTCCATCCCCATATAGGACAGAAAGGATCTCCTCTCATCCCCATACGAAGAAGGATCCCTCTATCCCTAGTATAACAGAAATCTCCTCTCATCCACAGTAGACTAGAAAGAATCTCCCTCTCATCCCCCAGAAGACAGAAAAATCTCCTCTCATCCCACAATATACCGTGACAGAAAGGATCTCCTCTCATCCCCAGTATAGACAGAAAGCTCTCCTCTTCATCCCAGATAGAGCAGAAGATCTACACACACAACACCATATAGGACAGAAGAACTCCTCTCATCCCCAGACGTTGAATTGACAGAAAGGATCTCCTCTCACCCCAGTAGACAGAAATGGATTCTCCTCTCATCCCCAGACAGACAGAAGGATCTCCTCTCATCCCCAGTATAGACAGAAAGGATCTCCTCTCATCCCCAGTATAGACAAAAAGGATCTCCTCTCATCCCCAGTATAGACAGAAAGTCTCTCCTCTCAATCCCCAGTATGACAGAAAGCCTCTCCTCTCAATCCACCAGATAGACAAAGAAAGGATCTCCTCTCATCCCATGTATACAGACGTCTCCTCTTTGCATCCCCAGTATGGACAGAAAGGATCTCCTCCATCCCCCAGTATAGACACAGAAAGAGATCTCCTCTCATTCCCAGATAGACAAAAGGATCCCTCTCATCCCCAGTATATAAGAAAGCGCTCTCCTCTCATCCCCAGTATACAGAAAGGATCTCCTTCTCATCCCCATATAGGACAAAGGATCTCCTCTTCATCCCCCAGTATTTAGACAGAAAGGATCTCCTCTCATCCCCAGTATGGACAGAAAGGTTCTCCTCTCATCCCCCAGTATAGACAGAAAGGATCTCCTCTTCATCCCCAATATAGACAGACTCTCCTCTCATCCCCAGTTATGGACAGAGAAAGCTCTCCTTCTCATCCCAGTATATAGACAGAATAGGGATCTCTCCTCTCATCCCCAGTATAGACAAGAAAGGATCTTCTCTCATCCCCAAGTATAGAACAGAAAGGATTCTCCTCTCATCCCCAGTATGGATAGAAGGATCTCCTCTCATCCCCAGTATACATGACAAGGGTCATAGAAAGGATCTCCTCTCATCCCCAGTATAGACAGAAAGTCTCTCTTCTCATCCCCAGTATGGACAGGAAGTCTCTCCCTCCTCATCCCCAGTATAGACCAGAAAGGATTCTCCTCTCATCCCCAGTATGGATAGAAAGGATCTCCTCTCATCCCCAGTATGGATAGAAATGCTCTATTCTGATCCCTGTACATCACAGTGTTAGATACTAGTTACAGTGTAGGTGAGAGAGGAATGGCTGGGGCTGATTACAGATTCATCAGGACTCATGTGGTTTAACAGGACCAAGGCACTTTCCATTGGCCAGGAATACAGTAGCAATCACATGCTCATTTGCTGGCTAACATTTCCTGCAGACCCGAGGGAAATTCACATACAGTAGCGTTATGCAAACAATTACAGAATTTTCTGGGAAAACTTGCATAGACATAGAAGCATAGTTAAAGAGTGCTGGAGTCCTTCCGCAGCAGTGGTAAACAGCTTCTGATACACCATGCGTATTGCTGGCTGAAACTTTCCTGCAGCATGTGAGAATAACAGCATATGGCCACAACCGACAGGGAGCCTGAGCAGATCCTTCCGCCAGCATGGTAAACAGCTTTGTCAACACCGACAAGTGCTGGAGTCCTTCCGCAGCATGGTAAACAGCTTGTCACACCGACAGAGAGCTAGGGTCCTTCCGCAGCATGGTAAACAGCTTTGTCACACCGACAGAGCTGGAGTCCTCCGCAGCACGGTAAACAGCTTTGTCACACCGACAGAGAGCTGGAGTCCTTCCGCAGCAGGTAAACAGCTTTGTCACACCGACAGAGAGCTGAGTCCTTCCGCAGCATGGTAAACAGCTTTGTCACACCGACAGAGAGCTGAGTCCTTCCGCAGCATGGTAAACAGCTTTGTCACACCGACAGAGAGCTGGAGTCCTTCCGCAGCATGGTAAACAGCTTTGTCACACCGACAGAGGCTGGAGTCCTTCCGCAGCATGGTAAACAGCTTTGTCACACCGACAGAGGCTGGAGTCCTTCCGCAGCATGGTAAACAGCTTTGTCACCGACAGAGAGCTGGAGTCCTTCCGCAGCATGTAAACAGCTTTGTCACACCGACAGAGAGCTGGAGTCCTTCCGCAGCATGGTAAACAGCTTTGTCACACCGACAGAGAGCTGGAGTCCTTCCGCAGCATGGTAAACAGCTTTGTCACACCGACAGAGAGCTGGAGTCCTTCCGCAGCATGGTAAACAGCTTGTCACACCGACAGAGAGCTGGAGTCCTTCCGCAGCATGGTAAACAGCTTGGTCACACCGACAGAGGCTGGAGTCCTTCCGCAGCATGGTAAACAGCTTTTCACACCGACAGAGAGCTGGAGTCCTTCCGCAGCATGGTAAACAGCTTTGTCACACCGACAGAGACTGGAGTCCTTCCGCAGCATGGTAACAGCTTTGTCACACCGACAGAGAGCTGGAGTCCTTCGCGCAGCATGGTAAACAGCTTTGTCACACGCAGACAGAGCTGGATCCTCCGCAGCATGGTAAACAGCTTTGTCACAACGACAAGGATGCTTGGAGTCCTTCCGCAGCAGTAAACAGCTTTGTCACACCGACAGAGAGCTGGAGTCCTTCCGCAGCATGGTAAACAGCTTTGTCACAACCGACAGAGTGCTGGAGTCCTTCCGAGCATGGTAAACAGCTTGTCACACCGACAGAGAGGCTGGAGTCCTTCCGCAGCATGGTAAACAGCTTTGTCACACCGACAGAGAGCTGGAGTCCTTCGCAGCATGGTAAACCAGCTTTGTCACACCACGAAGGGCTGGAGTCCTTCCGCAGCATGGTAAAACAGCTTTGCACACGGCAGAGGAGGCTGGAGTCGCTCCCCCAGGGCATGGTAAACAGCTTTGTCACACCGACAGAGAGCTGGAGTCCTTCCGCAGCATGGTAAACAGCTTTGTCACACCGACAGAGAGCTGGAGAGAGGCTGGCACGCTTGGGGACGCTGTGTCACAGTGGCCTCACTGGAAATGGATGTGTCTCGTGTGGAAGTATCCATCAACCGGGGCCCGCTGTGTGTGTGTGTGTGTGTACAGTATCCATGTGTGGTGGTTTTTGTCGAGCCTGATAGTCCTTTTTCGTCGACACAGTGCAATATAATGCCAATGGAGGTCTCTCCCTCTCCAACGGGAGTCATACAAACACAGACACAACCAGTAAATAGTAAGGCATTCAATAAGGTTAAGGAAGGTATAAACAAAGGTTAAACAAAGGTTATGGAATTGAAGCAATCAAGGCTAGCCCAGCTAACTGGAAGCATGGGACAAGGTCTTGGCATCACCATTTATGAGTAAGATTGGGCTGAAAGATTTCCACATTCAGTCAGAACTACTCACTTGATTTTGCTAATGTAAATTCATAGGCATGGCAAGGCTGGGGGCTACTCCAAGATTACATAAAGCATTTGGAATCCATGTTTGTAATTCCTTTGTGATACTATCAGAGGTTGGCAATATAAAACAGCTTTTATAGCCTACTGTTCCCCAATAATAACAAACAATAACAAATTAGGGAGAAACTGTCATAAACACAAAGAGGATACAGATGCGCTCTCACACACACACACACACACACACACACACACACACACACACACACACACACACACACACACACACACACACACAACATTCATAAATATCCTCAATAAAACAAAACACAGGCGGTGGAACACACACTGCAATAAAGACATGTCGGCGACATCTCAGAACACATTGCTTCCTCCTCTGCCAACAACACGAGACTGGGGATCCAATATCATCCACAACACCAGCTTCCTGCTCTTCCTGCCAGCCGTGTCAAGAAACATCCAGTGCCCAGCACCCCTCAGAGACAGAGCAGGAACGGTGAGAGGGGTAATATAAACTTTGTCACATTATTTTTAAAGCCCTCGATGGCCACAGGTTTTCCCCCTCCCTCCCTATTACAGCAAATCTGTTAACAGTTACAGTTTCCTGTAGGAGTGATGTTGTTGGTTCTGTAAAGGTAGCCTGTCCCTGGGATGCCCTTCACCAAGCAGGACTGAAGTAGCCTGGTCCCAGACAAAGTTGTTCATGTTTTATGAGTCATATGTACGGGATACTCATGGTACCATCCAACAAAATGCTTACTAGATCCGTTTGTGCTAGTGTCTTGCCCTTGGCGTTACATTGACCATAAGAGTTGGCAAGGCAGCGCAGAGACTGGGCTAGGGCTGAAGTCGGCATATATCTTATTCCATCCGATTATTCAGCTTGTATTTTATTTCAGGACTTCATTCTAGTTATTTATTCTATATTGAACGCTTTAGGCCGCTAACGATGTCTGACAGGTGCTATGAAGAAGGGGGGAGGGGTGGGTAACAGTGGTATTGTTCTCATCATTAGGCTTATGGGGGGTGAGTAACAGTAGTTTGATAGGGAATTAAAGCACTTCACAAAAACAGAGGGAAGTCAGACACCCTGTGGAGAATAAAATACAATTTTAAAAAATCAACCAAATTTAAGACACAGCATGCACAGGATTGATGTTTGAGAGAGTGAGAGAGTGAGTGAGGGAGAGAGAGACAGCACAAGAGCGAGAGAAAAATGTACGTGGGAAAGATGGAGAGGGGAGAATGGGGTAGCCAGATGTGAGAACTAACCGGATCAGAGTCTGGGTCACCTTCATATTCAGGAGATTATGACAGCTTCCATCCATCTTCCTCTTTCCCACTCTCTTGCTCATAAATGAAGCGTGTGTGCAAACAGAGTCTGTGCGGTATTGTGTGCGTGTGTGTGTCCGATCCACCCCCTACCAACTTGAGTCCTCATTACCAGAGAACACACTGACTGTGCAGTTTCTGACCTAACAGGGTAGAGCGAGGGCAGGTCAGAGCAGAGTGAGACAGAAAGGGGGTAAAGAGAGACCGAGAGGGTAGAGCGAGACCGAGAAGTTACAGAGAGACAGAAGGTAGAGAAACAGAGAGAATGCAGGTGAGAGAAGAGAAAGAGAGAGATTAGATGAAAGAGGATACAAGGGGGTGAGTGGTGAGATAAAGTTAGGTGAAGAGAGGTGGGACAAAACAGAGAGAGAGAGATACAACAGAAAAAGAGAGGGTTTAAAACTCTAAAACAGCTATGACTTGTGTAAAACATGCTGAGAGGGAAAGCTTGTAGTGTAAACACAGACTAGAAGTGTACACACACTTTACTTGTCAGCTGAAGACAAATGTATTTATAGTCTAAATTCGGAGAGGGTCTTACACACCTCTCTTGTAACCATGGCTGTAAAACGTAATTGGGGGGGGGGGCAAGTGTACGCACACACACAAACACACTTCTGCTGTAATGAAGGCTGTAAAATGTTTGACACGGGTGTGTGTGTGGAGTGTAAACAGAGTGGAACACGAGGCTGGAGTGTAGAGCCAGCTCACCTGCACGAAGGCGAGGAGCAGGGTTGGGCAATATCAACCTTTGTCCTATTGTGATTCTGTATTCATAAAACAATAGTGATATGATGCTATCGCCCCCTATTGGCCAACCCCCCCCAATAAAATCCAAAAAGTATAATCTGCTAAAACCACCGCTGGGCTATAGCGTGGAATCGCATGCTACAACTGGACCAATCTTGACAAAAGATAATGTTGTTGAAAGCCTGGGTAGAGGCTAAGTCAAGGTTTCCCAAACTCGGTCCTGCCCCCACCCGGTGTACATTCGTTTTTGCCCAAGCACTTCACAGCTGATTCCAATAATCAAAGCTTAATGATGAGTTGATTATTTGAATCAGCTGTGTAGTGCTAGGGCAATAACCAAAACAGGCCAGGGCAATAACCAAAACAGGCCAGGGCAATAACCAAAACGGGCTAGGGCAATAACCAAAACGGGCTAGGGCAATAACCAAAACAGGCTAGGGCAATAACCAAAACGGGCTAGGGCAATAACCAAAACAGGCTAGGGCAATAACCAAAACAGGTCCCCAGGACCGAGTTTAGGAAACACAGGCAAATCTTTTCTAATATTCCCTTATGGTGTAGATTCAGAATGTTTGTTTTTTGACATTTATTTAACTAGGCAAGTMAGTCAAGAACAAATTCTTATTTTCAATGACGGCCTATCGGGGAACAGTGGGTTAACTGCCTTGTTCAGGGGCAGAACGACAGATTTTTACCTTGTCAGCTCAGGAATTTGATCCAGGAACCTTTCGGTTACTGGCCCAACGCTCTAACCACTAGGCTACCTGCCGACCCAAGCATGGAACAGGCTGTAAGTTGTAGAAACATCTTAAGGATGATCAATATAAACAGGATGCACGGGAGGTCAATTTTGAGTCTCAAAGCAAATGGTCTGAATAATTATGCAAAAAAGGTATTTGTTTTTTATTTTGAATACATTTGGGGGAAAAAATAATAATGTTTTCCATTTGTCATTATGTGTGTAGATTGATGAGGGAAAAATGTATTTTAATCAATTTTAGAATAAGGCTGTCACGTAACAAAATGGGGGAAAAGTCAAGGGTTCTGAATACTTTCCGAATGCACTGTAAGTATATACATGTACAGTGGGCCCCAAAATTACTGACACCCCTGACTGGCAATGCACAAACAATGCTTTAAAAAATGTACAATATAATTAGAGATAAACTCAAAATACCAACATGTGAGAAATACTGGACTTTATTAATGTTTCAGTGGAACCAACCAAAATCATACAATTATTTAATACAAAATAAATTGAACCAAAATCAAGGTTTCATAATTATTGGCACTCCTCATTTAGTACTTAGTATAAATCCACCTCTGGCAAGGATAACAGCATGGAGTCTTTTCCTGTAATGTTTGACAAGGTTAAGGAACACATTTGGAGGGATTTTGGACCATTCCTCTATGCAGATCCTTTTCAAGATCCTTCACATTCTTGGGTTTGCGGGTTCAACTGCCCTCTTCCACTCAGCCCACAGGTTTTCGATTGGATTGAGGTCCGGCGACTGAGATGGCCGTGGCAGAACATTGATTTTGTTGTCACAGAACCATTTCTGTGTGGATCTTAAGGTATGTTTCGGGTCATTGTTTTGTTGGAAAGTCAACCTACGGCCAAGTCCCAGCCTTCTGGCAGAGGCAACCAGATTGTCAGCCAAAATTGCCTGATACTTGGTGGAATTCATTATGCCATCAAATCTTAACCAGTGCCCCTGGACCTCTGGAATTAAAACAGMCCCAAAACGTCACTKACCACCCTCAATATTTCACCGTGGGTATGAGGTGCCTCTCCTTGTATGCATCTCTGTTTCGACGCCAAACATGCCGATGCTGTATCTGACCAAAACTTTCAATTTTGGTCTCATCTGACCAGAGCACCTTCTTCCAGTCATAATTTAAATGACGTTTGACAAACTCCAAGCGTTTGCGTCTGTGTCTTGTGGTCAAGAAAGGGCTTTCTTCTGGCAACCCTTCCAAAAAGCCTGTGGTTGTGGAGGTGGCGTCTGATGGTGCTTCTTGAAACCTGGTGACCCCAAGGCCTGCAATTCTTTCACAGTGATTCTTGGGGATTTTGTTGCTTCTCTCACCATCCTTCTCCCTATCCTGGGGGGCAAAATGCATTTGCGTCCTCTACCCATGAGGTTTTAAACTGTTCCATATCTTTTGCATTTTTTAATAATTGCCCTGACAGTGCTCAGTGGTATATTCAATAATTTGTGGATCTTCTTGTAGCCATTACCAGATTTATGAAGGTCTGGTAATGGCCTTCAAAAGAACTGCCAGTTMTTTTGTTTTCTTCATCGTGTTGGATGACAGTGGGATATTGCATGTGTGTTACCTCATTTGTATACCCTAGTGAAACAGTGATATAATGGCTCAATATAGTTCATTAAGACTTAAACAAACTTAAATAAGTGGAATTAAATTTGTGGTTTAATTTTGGTAGATGTTAATTACAATAATCTTTAAGGGTGCCATTAATTGTGAAACCTTGATTTGGAGGACATTGATTTTTAAATAAATCAATAYATTATTTTGGTTGGTTCCATTGAAACATTAATAAAGTATTGTATTTCTCACATGYTGGTATTTTGAGTTTCTCTATAATTATATTGTTTATATTTGTTTAAGCATTATTTGCACATTGCCAGTCAGGGGTGCCAGTAATTTTGGAGCCCACTGTATATATATGTAGATAGGGCAGATATAAGTAGGTAGGGTAGATATAAGTAGATATACACTACCGTTCAAAGTTTGGGGTCACATAGAAATGTCCTTGTTTTGAAAGAAAAGCAMAWTTTTTCACCATTTGAATAATATCAAATTGATCAGAAATACAGTGTAGACATTGTAATGTTGTAAATTACTATTGTAGCTGGAAACAGCYGATTTTTYTWATGGAATATCTACATAGGTGTACAGAGGCCCATTATCAGCAACCATCACTCCTGTTTTCCAATGGCACATTGTGTTAGCTAATCCAAGTTTAAAATTTTAAAAGGCTAATTGATCATTAGAAAAGCCTTTYGCAATTATGTTAGCACAGTTGAAAACTGTTGTACTGATTAAAGAAGCAATAAAACTGGCCTTCTTTAGACTAGTTGCGTATCTGGAGCATCAGCATTTGTGGGTTCGACTACAGGCTCAAAATGGCCAGAAACAAAGAACTTTCTTCTGATTCGTCAGTCTATTCTTGTTCTGAGAAATGAAGGCTATTCCATGTGAGAAATTGCCAAGAAACTGAAGATCTCTGTGAAAGATAGGCTGGGCCAGGAGGAGTGGGAGACAGACTCAGAGCAATAGGGAGAGAAAAGAGAGGCCAGTGGTTGGAATGGTGACACCTTATGGCCTGGGAAAGGACAGAGACGGGCCTTAGGCATCATCAGACGCCACCTAGACTAGCTTAATTAGCCTGCTCCACACAGACTCTACAGCAGCAGTTAGCCATGACCGTAGAATAAGGACTGTTGAACGCGTTCCAAGTATCAGGAAGGCTATGTGGAAAATGAATAATATACACCAATCACAGACTTTTGAGTTTGTCGTCTGTTTTGCCATGTACAGTAGTAGCAGCAGCGTATGTAAATTGTCCGGGGGTCGATTTTATTAATTGTTCAGCAGTCTTATGGCTTGGGGGTAGAAGCTGTTGAGGAGCCTTTTGGTCCTAGACTTGGCACTGTGGTACTGCTTGCCGTGCGGTAGAAGGGAAGACCGTCTATAACTTGGGTGACTGGAGTCTCTGACAATTTTATGGGCTTTCCTCTGGCACTGCCTATTATGAAGGCCCTGGACGGCAGGAAGCTTGGCCCCAGTGATGTACTGGGCCTTTTGCACTACCCTCTGTAGCGCCTTACGGTCAGATGCCGAGCAGTTGCCATACCAGGCGGTGATGCAACCGGTCAGGATGCTCTCAATGGTGCAGCTGTAGAACCTTTTGAGGATCTTGGGACCCATGCCAAATCTTTTCATTCTCCTGAGGGGGAAAAGGTTTTGTTGTGCCCTCTTCACGACGGTTTTGGTATGTTTGGACCATGATAGTTCATTCGTAATGTGGACACCAAGGAACTTGAAACTCTCGACCCGTTCCACTACAGCGCCGTCCATCTTAAATGGGGACCTGTTTGGCCCGCCTTTTTCTGTAGTCCACGATCAGCTCCTTTGTCTTGCTCACATTGAGGGAGAGGTTGTTGTCCTGGCACCACACTGCCAGTTCTCTGACCTCCTCCCTATAGGTCGTCTCATTGTGTCGTCAGCAAACTTAATGATGGTGTTGGAGTCGTGTTTGGCCACGCAGTCGTGGGTGAACAGGGAATACAGGAGGGAACTAAGCACACACCCCTGAGRGGCCCCAGTGTTAAGGATCAGTGTTAGCAGACGTGTTGTTGCCAACTCTTACCACCTGGGGMTGCSTGTCAGGAAGACCAGGATCCAGTTGCAGAGGGAGGTGTTTAGTCTCAGGGTCCTTAGCTTATTGATGAGCTTTGAGGGCAATAGCGGACTGGCCACCGGGAGCACCGGGAGAATTCCCGGGTGGGCTGGTCAACCTCTGGGCCAGTTGTTATACATTCATGATGCATAACAATTTTGTCTTTCTTTTTTCCATTTTAAATCCCTTGTGTTCCTAAAAGGCATTGTTTCATCTCGAGCCCATTGTTAGTGCCTCTTTTAGCACCTGGTCTTTGTTTCTACGGCTGTGGGATTGGAAACCATGCTGAATTTGCTACAAGAGAGCTTCCAGGTTCACAACTTGTTAAAACGGACGCTTTAGGTGCATCACTTCAACACAAGTTATAGTATAGTACATGAAGCATAAGTCACTTTAAGTCAATAAGYCCACAAACTGGAGACCTAAAAAGAGCTTTGGGGTTTCACACAGGCGGTAACATTTGGTGTTAGAAAAAGGATCCAGAATAAGCTTTCGCTAATTGCTACACTACTGGGAACCAAACAAACTTAAAATGTGGAGAACCCTGAGGTACAAATACAGTAACCTAAGTTTCGCACACAGAAATGTCCTTGAGACTAAGTTAGATGCACTTTCTATGCTTAGCGGACTGATTTCAATGCTGTGGGGAACTGGAGCTTTTAGCKAGCCAAGTGCAATGTCATAGAAGGTCAGCTTGGGGGCAAGACATGAAGTAACAAGAGAGCAATAAATGTTGACAGAAATAAATTAATTTATACAGAAATAAGTATTAATAGTTTGATTTAATCTCTGGGTTATTGAATCTCACAGGGTGGTTACGTCTGCTCTGGGCAAAGTACGGTAACAGCCTTGTTTCAATCCAGATATGATTACATTTTTATCATCCACCTTACCCAACCCTATGACATTTGTCTTACATAATTTTTTGTGGCTTGTACAGTATGTTATGCAATATTCATTGACACAATTAAATCCAAGAAATCATATATGGAGCAATATCAGACACCACTTGGGTCCAGTTACTTGTCTACAACAGTTAAAAACCCACCTTAAAGAAACACATCATGAATCTGTCAAGAGACAGATCTTAAATGTAGTCTCTAGTAAGCATTAAGTCTCCTCTGTTGACTGCTTTTTTACTTTTTACTAAGCGTAACTGTCTTACACTCTCCTTTAACGTTTTCCTCTCAGAGGTTTATGTACTTTAAATTAACAGCTGTATCATGTTTAATGGATCTCAACTTGCATTGTATCTTGATCTAAAAGAGGTGCATTTGACTCCCAAGGGGAAACATTTCATTTAGAAGATGAAAAGAGAGAGCGTGAGAGAGGAGGACGCTCAAAGTGGGGGAGGGAAAGAAAAATGGTGTGTAGATGGGAAGAGAGAGAGAACAGGTAAAGACAAAATGAGAGGAGAAGGAGAGAGGATGGAGGAAAGGACAGAGCACTCCCGTGAGAGGAAACATATGAAATACGAGTGAGAGAGAGAGAGATAAATATATATATATATAGATATATATACCTACATACATACATACATACATACTGTCACGTTCCTGACCGGTTTTCTGTTATTTTGTATGTGTTAGTCGGTCAGGGCGTGAGTTTGGGTGGGCAGTCTATGTTATGTGTTTCTATGTTGGCTTATGGGTGACCTGATATGGTTCTCAATTAGAGGCAGGTGGTTTTCATTTCCTCTGATTGAGAGCCATATTAAGGTAGGTGTTTTCACATTGTTTGTTGGGGGTGGTTGTCTCCTGTGTCTATGTTTGTCGCGCCACACGGGACTGTTTCGGTTTGTTTGTCCGTTCGTTCTTTTGTGTAGTCATTTTTCCTGTTTGTGAGTTCTTCGTTGTATGTAAGTTCGCATGTCCAGGTCTGTCTACTCCGTTTTGTTATTTTGTTAGTTATTCAAGTGAAGTTCGTTTTCGTTCCTTGTTTAATAAATATCATGTCATATCACAATGCTGCGTTTTGGTCGAATCCCTGCTCCTCCTCTTCGGATGAAGAGGAGGAGGAAATCCGTTACACATACATACATACATACATACATACATACATACATACATACAGTTGAAGTTTACATAATCATGAGATACCTTTTAAATCCAAGATGGCGTAGCAGTCAGACGTCTTTGTCTTGTCCCATGTATATATCTTTTTCTTCGCATTCTTTTTAATATTTTTCCTAAACCTCAACTTCAAAATACTCTCCTGCAACCCGCCTCACCCAATGTGGTGTGAATGTTTTTTTTCTAAAGTATTTCTATTTACCTCTAAACTGGAATCCCTCAACTGAAGCTAGCTAACTAACTAGCTACCAGCTATCAGTCAGCTAACCACTGCTAACGGTCATCAGCTAATATTTAGCTCGGAAAGCTCTCGCCAGTTCGTACAACGCGTTTCAAACCACAACATACCGGACCTATTTTTCTCTCCATATCCCTGGATTCCTACCGCAAACTCTAAACCTTTTCATCTGGATCATCGCAGCTAGCTAACCGCAACCAGGGTAGACTACGTTTCCGTCCCAGAGCAAGCACCAACTAGCCTGGAGCTAGCCCATGCTAGATCCATCTCCCGGCTAGGGCTCCTGGGCTACTCCTGAAGCCCACTCCTCGACTACAATACCCGGACCCCTTCTACTGCCGGTACGAGGCACGGAACCCCGCCGATCCTTCACGACTGGAATACCGACATAATCTGCCTGAGGATCCCAACAGGCCCCTCAGGCGCGACGTCCCCTGAAGGCCCATTCTGCTAACCGCGGCCTGCTAGCTATCTAGAGCATATTGGACTGTTAGCTGATTCATTGGCCAGTTTCTTGGACCACTATACCCATTTTGCCAATTGGACTTGGACCCCTCTGCTACTTGGAACCCTACTAATTCCACGACTGGTCTATCGACGTCACCACACRAGGAGGCAAAAACAGACTGACCCCCATCGCGAAGTCCCTCTAAGGCCCTTATGCTAGCTTGCTAGCCCCGGCCTGCTAACTGTCTGAATCGCCGTGTCCCCAGCCAGCTCAACCACTCACTGGACCCATACGATCACTTGGCTACGCATGCCTCTCCCTAATATCAATATGCCTTGTCCATTACTGTCCTGGTTAGTGATTACTGTCTTATTTCACTGTAGAGCCTCTAGCCCAGCTCAATATGCCTTAACCAACCATGTTGTTCCACCTCCCACATATGCGATGACATCACCTGGTTTAAAAGTCTCTAGAGACTATATCTCTCTCATCATTACTCAATGCCTAGGTTTACCTCCAATGTACTCTCTTCCTACCATACCTTTGTCTGTACATTATGCCTTGAATCTATGCTATCGTACCCAGAAACCTGCTCCCTTTACTCTCTGTTTCGGACGATTTTGGAAAATGTGTTATCGTGCCCTCTTCACGACTGTCTTGGTGGGTTTGGACCACACAGTTGTGGGTGAAGAGGGAGTACAGGCGGGGACTAAGCATGTACCCCTGGCTACTGACTGGTAAGCTATGGGCGGTAGTCTTTTAGGCAGGTTACTTTCGCTTCCTTGGGCACAGGGACTATGGTGGTCTGCTTGAAACATGTTGGTATTACAGACTCGGTCAGGGAGAGGTTGAACATTTCAGTGAAGATACTTGCCAGTTGGTCAGTGCATGCTCTGAGTACACGTCCTGGTAATCCATCTGGCCCAGCGGCCTTGTGAATGCTGACCTGTTCAAAGGTCTTGCCCACATCGCCTACTGAGAGCGTGATCACACAGTCATCCGGAGCAAGCATAAAAGGCATTTAACATTTAACTGGTAGGCTTGCGTCACTGGGCAGCTTGTGGCTGGGTTTCCCTTTGTAGTCCGCAATAGWTTGCGAGCCCTGGCACATCCAACGAGCGTCAGAGCCGGTGTAGTTGGATTCAATCTTAGTCCTGTATTAACATTTTGCCTGTTTGATGGTTCGTCTGAGGGCATAGCGGGATTTCTTATACGCGTCTGGATTAGTGTCCCGCTCCTTGAAAGCGGCAGCTCTAGCCTTTAGCTCGGTGCGGATGTTGCCTGTAATCCATGGCTTCTGGTTGGGATATGTACGTATGGTCACTGTGGGGATGACGTCGTCCAGCACCATTTCAACATCATCAAATCACCTATGCTTAGTCTAATACAGTGACAACTAAAATATACCAAAAATAATTTTGTCCATCAATGTAAGCTATATTTGACGTGGCCGTCCATGGTACTGATTTATGTGTGAGTGCAAGTAGAATGTATGTGTGTGCAAGTAGAAAAAACACCCTACTTGTAGAGAAACGCCAATACCATGCCCTTTTTCATGTTGCCTAAACGGTCTGACTCTGTCATGCATGCTTTTAGTTTTTGTTGTCCTAGGCTACCAGGCTAAAATGCTTGCTCGCTAGCCTAACTTCCTTTAATGGGAAACGATGCGCCAAGCCAGCTAATTAACATTAGCCTAACATTACTACATCTAGCTACATGTTGAACTTCCATCCTCTCAGTGCCAGGGACACAATGTATTAATTTATGGTTGGATCACAATCACCGTTATAATCATTGGTCAGTAAGGAGAATTAAGAAAGTCCAAATCCCTTTCTCCATCCATGGCTATATTAGGCTAGCCAGCTACCGGAGGACAACGACACAACAGGATGCAACAATTAACTAATAAAGGCCCAGGATGCAGCAAACAAGTTTTGTCAATGACGTTTGGCTTCTAATGTGATTTGATTGGACTGAAGCTAAATCCAAACTGGCTTCCCTTGACACTTTTTTTTGTACGCCAGGACCATTCTCAGTTGAGCTCACTCAGTTTAGCTCAACATTGATTGGCTATTATTTTATAATTTTGTATGGAAGACCAAACGCTCGCTGGCTTCACTTGCATTCAATGCTACGGGCAGCAACAATGTCATACTCTTTTGGACCAGACAGCATAGATGGGCTACACATACAGAGAGAGACAGAGGGGAGCTGTTTCATTCACTTGGATGCTTTCTCCGGTGAGATACATTCAGCCTCTTGTGAATTGAAGGAAATGTGTGAAACACAGTGAGACAAAATATTAATTTATTTAGTATGTTTTTTTTCTTGCCTGGCTTACCTTGTCATACATGAATACACACCGCTGACGATGCTAGCTCATGTAGCAGAGAGGACAGAGAAGGCCATGGCGCCGCATAATGCAATCTCCTCAAGTCTCCTTGGGGCGGCAGGTAGCCTAGTGGTTAGAGTGTTGGACTTGTAACCGAAAGGTTGCAAGATTGAATCCCCAAGTTGACAAGGTAAAACAAATATGTCATTCTGCCCCTGAACAAGGCAGTTAACCCACTGTTCCTAGGCCGTCACTGAAAATAAGAATCTGTTCTGAACTGACTTGCCTAGTTAATTAAAGGTTAAATACAAAAATTAATTAATAAGTGGCTATAAACAGCTTTTGGTCACCTTTGTTTGGGTTAGAGCATATAGGACATGATTTCTTACACTGTCTGCCAGAGCATGTTGTTTCAGAACAGTGTGGATCTGGTCAAACACTTCCTGCCCGAGTCTATTCATTGAAGAGCTAAGTCAGAGTAGGGTTGGTGTTGAGTCTGACTGGGTAATATGAGGCAAATTTGTTCAAGAAGCATACTGGCCCATCTTCTTTACCGCCAACATGGGTTTGGCTTGGTACATCACACAACAGTGTTCTTCAATCTTGATCCTGGAGACCCACAGGGTGTGCATGTTTTTGTTCAATGCGAAAACATCTGATTAAACCAATCAAGTGCTTGATGAGCAGTGAGATTAGTTGAATCACACCCTGCACACCCTCCAGGATCAAGATGAAAGAACACTATAGCCTACTGATGGAATGGGGAGAATGTATATATTTAACAACAGAAATATAGAGTGAAAAAACTGCATCAAGCCATATCCTCTGCTGGAGTGGTGCATGTGTGCAGATGGATAGAGAAGAGGTAAAGTAGTAGAGCAACTGTGACATCAGCCCAAGGAGAAGTCTACAGAGAAACTGCAACCATGGTTACCGTTTACTTTCACACCAAAATACTTGAGTGAGACTACTAAGAGAATTTATAAACTATGGTTTCCTCTACATTTTTCTTAGAAACGAAGGTCCCTAAAGCAACATTCAAAGCTGTAACTAACTACCAAAACATTCAATTCAAACTCCATGGACTGATTCGTTCAGTTTGTGAGTGACGGCTGTCTGTTTCCATGGAAAATCTACTAGCCTACTAGGTGAGCAAATATGGCAAAACGGATTGGGGGAAATGGAACACTCGGGAAGAAAGAAATGGAGGGAAAATCATGTATGAAATCACGTAGGTGTTCCATCACATTCTGTCTCCCCCACTGTCTTTCAACACGTTAAAAGCTCTTTTTAATTCTCTATAAACTCTACATTTATCAGAGTTCAAGCAGGGAAGAAGTGTTCTTGGGCACACAATATAATGACTACTGTTAAAGGCACCAGTGCAATCAAAAACATGAATAGGCTGTATTTTATATATATTTCCACACTATGAGGTTGGAATAGTACTGTGAAATTGTGAAAATTATGATAATGCCCTTTTACTTTAAGAGCTGTTTGAAAAGACCGCCTGGCGGTAAATGAGTTGATAGACCAATAAGAAAGAGCGTTTCAAACCTCTGCCAATAACAGCTAGTTTTCAGTTTTAATCTCCCTACCCAGACCACTCCCAGACAGTCCAAGCTTGAGAAAATGCTCTTAGCTATGCTCTTTGACCATTTTAATTTAAAACAATCACAGTAAGGTAGTTAACTGTTACCCAGAAAGAATTTGATATGGAGATAAAAACGGCTGCATTGGGCCTTTAAGCACATCTCCCATTGTCTGCCTCAGGCACTGAGAACAGTCTGGAGCTAAACATAGTAAAACGAGTGACCTCTTTCCTGTACACAAAGCAGCTAGATGTGTTCCCACAAAGCAGTGTGGTCTGGAGACTCTCTGTATAGTTGACAGGTTTTTGTGACACAACACCCCACAGGCAGAGTGAGAGTGAAACTGTACTGGTAGGTGGGATCTACTCTTTCTGAACTAAGGCAAGCTGGTGGCACAGTGAGCACTGAATCTCCCAGTGAGGATGCCTTTATTGTCATGTATAGTCACGGTCAAGTGTGGCTTATCTGTCGTATAACAGAAGAGGAGAAGTGTTTTAATTGAGCCTCCTGGCTTTCCGTAGCCAGTCTCTCACCTGAGCCCCGCGTTGCTTCCAAAGGGATGGGGGCTGCCCCCATCATTATAACTAAACAGCTGTGGAGCCAGATGATGCTTACATTACATACACACACCTGCTACCTAGCTCATTGTCGGACCTCAGGAAGACTAGCTGTCGCCATTGGCATTGGCCAATTGGGGATCCAAATAAAATAGAAAAACATATTTCTACAATGAAGCAAATAAACAGTGAATGTATAATTGAATATCACAACATATGCAGTGTGTGTGTGTGTGTGTGTGTGTGTGTGTGTGTGTGTGTGTGTGTGTGTGTGTGTGTGTGTAGGTCCACATGTCCCATCATCGTCTCTCTCCCTCCCTGTCTCTCTTTTTTCCTCCTTATGAATGCACCAATTAGCTTTGCTTGGATTCCCTGTCGTTGCTTCAACGCTGACTACTTAATTAACTCTGTCTGATGATGGGCGGCAGAGAGCAAGAGAGAAATGAGGAAGGATTAGATGAGTGTGTGGGTTGAGGTGAGAATGTAGCCGAGTGAAGGGAAAGAGAGAGGCGGAGGAGAGATACAGAAAGAGCGAGAGAGACGGAAAGGAGGAGACGCAGACCAAGACACCTCAACTTCTTCCTTAAGTATTCCATATTCACTAGTCGTAGTCAGTCTCTAAAGTTTCCTTACGTATCTTCAGATCTAAAGTACTAAACATTCATGTGCCTGTCTTTTGCATATCCTATCTATGATGCCACAACTCTACCTTATACTTCCCTTCCAGCATTAGTTAATTCAGGTAAACCTACTTACAGTAACTATGCTAGGTGGCATTTGTAGCCTCTAATATGCAACTCCGCAGTGCTACAATGCGTTGTAGCTAAATGTAATATTACCTACGCTAATGCAATGTTGGAAGCGCCATAGAAACCATTTGGTCTCTCCACATGTTGGCCCTCTCTTCTGGCAGTTGACGCCATTGGCTTTGCTTTCCTTCCTATTTACTCTTTTTTTTCCTGAGCTAGAAGTGGAATCTCTATACAATAAGGATCCATTTATGCCCAGTTGAGGTTTAGACGATTTATAGATCACTGAACATAACAGGCAGTGTGTCTCTGTGCCCCAGACTGGCCCAAGCTGTGACCCGCCAGTCAGGCCGTAGGCGAGTTAGCATTGAGGGATGAGTAAACACCAACAGTGTGCTACTAAACCGTATGTAGGTCAATGGGTTAGCGCTTAGCGCTGGGCTATGCTGGTATTAGCCTCAGGCGCTAGCTCTCCCCGTAGCCTAGAGCAGGGTTCCCCAACTGGTGGCCCGTGGGCCGAATTTTGCCAAAGGGTGATTTTACATAAGACTGTAAAAACACCAGCAAATCAGCTCCAAGTTACTGAAATTTTGGAATTCCATTCCAAAGTATTTCCACGCATAATATAAATATATTTGATCGTATAAAAATGTAGCAAGGGTTGAAATTATTATGTTTTAGTCAAATATGATATATTTTTGGGCTTCTTGCGGTCAATTTGCAGTAATTATTTTACAGCCCAAACCATCCGCTCAAGAAAAAAAATCAGCCCGCGGACAAATCTAGTTGATGATCTCTGGTTTAGAGTATCTCTGGGCTACTAGCCTAGCCACCATTAGCGGTAGCAGCTTCTCTCCAGAGCCCTGGCACATGCGATAGGGGCTGCATGGAGGCAAAGAGCTAAAACACGCAACAGACTGTCACAGGGTCTTACTACCCAGCTTTAATACACACAATAAAGTGTTATGTAACACAGTTGTAATAAATGAGACTCTAATACACATAGTCCATACTTCAGGACCATGAGTGTTTCCTGATTACATGAGAAAACCAGGCAAAACTCCTGGCCCTATTGTTATCAAATCAAACTTTGTCACATGCGCCGAATACAACAAGTGTAGACTTTACTGTGAAATGTCTTTACTGTGACATAATAAGGATAACAATAATGAGGCTATATACAGGGGGCACCGGTACTGAGTCAGTGTGTGGGGGTACAGGTTAGTTAAGGTAATTTGTACATGTAGGTGGGGGTGAAGTGACTATGCATAGATAATAAACAGTGAGTAGCAGCAGTGTACAAAAGGGAGGGTCCTAGACTTGGCGCTCCGGAACTGCTTGCCGTGCGGTAGCAGAGAAAACAGTCTATGACTTGGGCGACTGGAGTCTCTGACAGTTTTATGGGCTTTCCTCTGACACCGCCTATTATATAGGCCCTGGATGGCAGGAAGCTTGGCCCCAGTGATGTACTGGGCCATTCGCACTACCCTCTGTAGCGCCTTACGGTCAGATGCCGAGCAGTTGCCATACCAGGCGGTGATGCAACCGGTCAGGATGCTCTCAATGGTGCAGCTGTAGAACTTTTTGAGGATCTGGGGACCCATGCCAAATCTTTTCAGTCTCCTGAGGGGGAAAAGGTTTTGTCGTGCCCTCTTCACGACTGTCTTGGTATGTTTAGACCATGATAGTTCGTTGGTGTGGACACCAAGGAACTTGAAACTCTCGACCCACTCCACTACAGCCCCGTCGATGGTAATGGGGGCCTGTTCGGTCCGCCTTTTCCTGTAGTCCACGATCAGCTCCTTTGTCTTGCTCACATTGAGGGAGAGGTTGTTGTCCTGGCACCACACTGTTAGTTCTCTGACCTCCTCCCTATAGGCCGTCTCATCGTTGTCGGTGATCAGGCCTACCACTGTTGCGTCGTCAGCAAACTTAATGTGTTGGARTCGTGTTTGCCACACAGTCGTGGGTGAACAGGGAATACAGGAGGGGACTAAGTACACACCCGAGGGGCCCTAGTGTTAAGGAGCAGCGTGGCAGACGTGTTGTTGCCTACTTTTACCACCTGGGGCGGCCCGTCAGGAGGTTCAGGATCCAGTTGCAGAGGGGGGGTGTTTAGTCCCAGAGTGCTTAGCTTAGTGATGAGCTTCATGGGCACTATGGTGTTGAACGCTGAGGTTTCATATCATATAGAAGGGGGTGTTTTACACTGATTCTCCTCTCCGTCTACGTCTCTTGTGTGATAATTTAAATGGTGTTGGCATATTGGCACAACCTTAAATATTTAGAGTGAGAAATGAATTTCTCTCATATTTATTTTGAGAGAGAGAGAGATCCCTTATGTTTGTGTGTGTTTGGCCACAAACTATCCCATAGACTGGGGAAGGCTGCCACATCTATGCCCTCTGTCCCTCTCCAAAAAGGACTGCCAACTCCAATCTTCCACTCGGATTCACACATTCCTCTCTACCACCTGTCTTCTCCTTCTCTCCACATCTTTTCTCCCTCCGTCCCCATCTTTTCTCCCTCTGTCTCTTTCCCACCTGCCTGCCTCGCTCTCCAAATATCTCTCTCCCTCATTATCCCTCTTGCATTTCTTTCCCTCCCTGACGCTCCCTCTCTCCATGTATGTCCTTCTCCTATCAGTAGATCAGAGAAGCTGGCTGTAACTCCAACGTGCTAATCAATCAATGAATCAAATGTATTTCTAAAGCCCTTTTTACATCAGCAGATGTCACAAAGTGCTTATACAGAAACCCTTCCTATAACCCCAAACTGCAAGCAATGCAGATGTAGAAGCACAGTGGCTAGGAAAAACTCCCTAGAAAGACAGGAACTTAGGAAGAAACCTAGAGAGGAACAAGGCTGTGAGGGGTACAATGGCCATTAAGGCCAGATTGTTCAAAGGTTCATAGATGACCAGCAGGGTCAAATAATATTCACAGTGGTTGTAATGGGTGCAACAGGTCAGCACTTCAGGAGTAAATGTCAGTTGACTTTTCATAGCGGAGCATTCAGAGGTCAAGACAGCAGGTGTGGTAGAGAGAGTGAGAGAGCTGGTCAAACAGCAGGTCCAGGATAAGTTAGCACGTCTGGTGAATAGGTCTGGGTTCCATAGCCACAGGCAGCAGAAACTGCATCAGCAGCACGACCAGGTGGACTGGGGACGGGGACAGCCAGGAGTCATCAGGCCAGGTAGTCCTGAAGAATGATCCTAAGGCTCAGGTCCTCCGGGAGGGGGGAGAGAGAGAGAGATCCTTCTAAGCTCCAGGGTAATAAGTGGCTCGGGGCGAGCTGTGAGCGTGGTGGCTAGCATGGGCCTCTCCCCTCTCCAGCATTTTAAATTACTGCTGATCCTGCATTTGTCAAATCACACAAGGGGCTTTATTTTTGTCTGGCGTTAAGGCGGCGCTAGTGTCAAACGCATGTTAGTTTGTCAGTGTAGAAACTGCCGCATTGSCATTTTCCAGCCCTAACGCCAGGTTTGGGAATTTACCTGTCTTATATCAGCATGCTTGCGCTCAGATGGGAGGGGTGGAGATATTTTAGGTGTGGTTTTAATGGTAACACAGTTGGTTAGGGCATTATTTTGACAGCAGAAACGCAGCCTATCCAGCTGTGACGCACACTGCCCATATGGGCATGGAACAAGAGTAGCCTAAAGTGAATTTGTTGCCTGTATACTTCGTATTTAGAAACATAAACTAATGTTTTTTCCCATTTCATTTGATTTGGTTAAAAACCAAGCGTAGAAGTCGTGACTGTAGTAGTCAAGACTGTTGATAAAGGGTTTGGCTCCTGAGACCGATTGGAAATAAATCTTAATCACCAA
This sequence comes from Salvelinus sp. IW2-2015, assembly GCF_002910315.2. NCBI lineage: Eukaryota > Metazoa > Chordata > Actinopteri > Salmoniformes > Salmonidae > Salvelinus > Salvelinus sp. IW2-2015. Next base: position 30,674,265 of record NC_036859.1, read on the forward strand.
AGCTTTATTCAAATATAAAGTTAGTAAAACAGTGAACTGACATTYCCTTTTTATCTATGCATTTTTTAGCCATGCAGGGCCCATTTTGGATGCCTCCATGATGTAGGCTACTTTCCATGCCCATCATGAAATGAGAACTTCTCGCTTTGATCTCATAACAATCCAAGATGGCAGCCAATCAGTCTGTCCCTTGAGATCAGAGTTTTAAGACACACTTTTGATGTGAAGGTGGATGCTGTATATAACAACTATTATTTTTAGATCTCAGTCTCTATTTTACGAAATTTGCTTGTACAAAGATTTCTGATTGATTTCTGATTGAGAAGCCTTACACCTTTTTGGAGTTAGAGTGCGCAGAGTCAGGAGCGTCTGTCTGCGCGCAAGGCCTGCTACGCGAGCGCAGGTGAGCACTGATGGCTAGGAGTGGAGAAGCGATTGCCAGATTGGAAAACCTGATGCGCCGTGGGAAAATCTATGTCGTTCTACATAACGTCTACTGGTCGTTGCACACCTGTGCTGAAAGACCTCCTAAAACCGGCATTATGTATCTGTTAGTGTGCCTGCTCTTTACTCAATGCTATCCTGGATTAAATAGGCTGAATGATCAACGGGTGAGTGAATTATCCTCTCCTTATGCCCTACAATTTGCAAACACTCCGACGAGACCATCATGTCAATACCACCAGGAACTTGGTCTCTCTCTGCAGCTACATTTGTTCCACTCTCAAACGCATGTGGGCCTACACTTGATGGCATCCTTCCATAATCTCAAACTCTTGAATAACTTTTTTTCTGTGTAGAAAGACTCCGTTTGTTTTATTGACAATGGTGCTGGCTCCGCCAAGTCCTCACGCATTGGACAACTGAGATGTATTGTTGTGCTTTTATTGTTGATCTCTGGTAATATGGGACCAACCCCTGGTCCGGTAGACACCATGCAATCTATACCGACTCCCTAGGAGCAGGTTTCAGCATGTTAATGTCAGAAGTTTCCAAAAATAGACATGATTAGAATATGGGCCAAAATGACAAATGCAGATATAACGGTTTTATCAGAAACTTGGCTAAAGAACTCTGTGTTAAATTACTTGATTTCTATTGATGGGTACACGGTTTTTAGAATGGATCGGATGAGTAGAGGGGTTGAAATTTATGTGAAATCCAAGTTTAACACATCTGAAATTCTCTCAATTACCAAAGCCAAACACTTGAATTGCTTGCGGTTAAAGTGAACGTATATAAGGACTCCCACGTCACTGTAGTTGGCTGCTTCAGACCGCCCTCGGCTTCRGGAGATGCACTTAACTCTCTTTCTGATGTCCTGCACAAGCTAAATGACTCTAAATTCATTATTTTAGGAGATTTGAACTGGGACATGCTTACATCTGTATCGGACTCTTTTAAAGAACTGTGTGACTCTCTGAATCTCGTGCAATTTATTATTTTACCTACAAGACCGAATCCCAGAGCACCTAACAAATCAACGCTTATTGGACATTATTCTAACGAATACCTCTCACAAATACACATCGACTGGGATATTCTGTAATGATGTCAGTGATCACTGTGCAGTCGCATGTGTTAGAAATACAAACATGACCAAAGCCAAACCCCGTTATATTTTTAAAAGACATTTTAGACAGTTTTATGAGCAAGCCTTCTTACCATAAAATTGACAGAGTAAGTCTGATTGCCAATGTTGACACTGCCTTGGACTATTTTTATATTAAATTTGTGTCCATTTGTGATAAGCATGCCCCTGTGAAGAAATGTAGAATCAGTGGAAGGGACAATCCCTGGTTTTCAGATAACTTGGCAGAATTAATTAGAAAGAGAAATATCTYTTGGGCTCAAGCTAGACATACAAATGCCTCTGTTGACTGGGCCTCCTTCAGAGCACTAAGAACCAAAACGCACAAGATTGATCAGGAAGTCCAAATCAGATTACTATCTAAATGCAGTCACAGAGAACCTAAACAACCCTAGCAAGTTCTGGAAGCTAATCCAATCAGTGTCAGGTTCTAATGTATCCTCTGGCCTTCCTGACCATTTAATGATGGATTCTAATGAAGTGAAAGATAAAGTGTTTGATAATGGTGGGACCCAGGCCTCTAATGTAAGCTCTGTTAAAGTAAACTATGATATAGGCCCTCGTGAACCATTTTAACTTTGAGCCTGTTTCTTATGCTGAGGTCTATAAAGCACTAAAGGCAATAGACACTAAAAAGTTTGCAGGTCCAGACATCCTGGATCCCTACCCCTTAAAATGTAGCAGCTGGTATTATTACTGAACCTGTGGCTCACAGTCTCTTGACCAATTCCATACCCAGCATTTGGAAATCAGCTTATTTCCTCCCGCTACTAAAGGGTGGAGAACCCTCAGATGCTAATAACTATCGTCCTATCTCTAAACTCAGTCATTCAAAGTCAAAGTCTATGAATCCCTAGCGAACTCACAGTTAAAAAAACATCTTAATTGAAAAGAACATACTGAGCAGGGATCAGTCTGGCTTTAGATCGGGGCACAGCACCACAACTGCAGCTATGGCAGTGGCAAATTACATCATAAATGCACTTAATAAAAAGCAACATTGTGCTGCTCTGTTTGTTGATTTATCAAAGGCATTTGATTCAATTGACCATGATTTGTTTCTAGCTAGACTCAAACATTGTTTTCAGTGAAGCGGCAGTAAATTGGTTTGGAACTATCTTTCTGACAGAACACAATGTGTATAAACTGACAATCACACATCTAGCTTTGTTGAGATTGATAGAGGTGTGCCCCAGGGTTCCATTTTAGCTCCTGTGTTGTTCTCAATTTTTATTAACCAGCAAAGTAGCATCTATATGCAGATGATAAGAGTCATATATTCATGTGCTCCTCTGGTTCAGGCTGTTGGCCTCCCTTTATGGTCTTAAACTGGTCTTGAATGTACAAAAAACAAAATTCATGACCTTTACCAGAGCTCGCAAAGAACATCCAGCCAACTTGACAAAAACCGTGGGACGCTTTGGAGTCAACATGGGCTAGCATCCCTGTGGAACGCTTTCGACACCTGGTAGAGTCCATGCCCCGACGAATTGAGACTATTCTGAGGGCAAAAGTGTGTGCAAACTCAATATTAAGAATGTGTATGTTTGCATGAAGGTGTATGTTTGCATGAAGTAGACTACCAGGAGTTTAACCATACTGTATATTGCTACCTTATCCCTGTTGTTCACCATAGCCCCCCTATATGGGTGAGTGATGAGGAAGTACAGCACAGTATCAGCTTATTACCAACTCGCATGCTGTGAGATAACGACCACATAGAGACAAACACCATTGTAAATACAACCCATATTTATGCTTATTTATATTCCCTTTTGTAATTTAACCATTTGTACATCATTACAACACAGTATATATACATAATGACATTTGTAATGTCTTTATTATTTTGGAACTTCTGTGAGTGGAATGTTTACTGTTAATTTTTATTGTTTATTTCACTTTTGTATATTATATACCTCACTTGCTTTGGCAATGTTAACATATGCATCCCATGCCAATAAAGCCCCTTGAATTGAATGAGAGAGAGGGAGGGAGAGAAAGAGAGAGAGAGGGAGGGAGAGAAAGAGAGAGAGAGGGAGGGAGAGAAAGAGAGAGAGAGAGGGAGAGAAAGAGAGAGAGAGAGACTAACTTATGATGTTTGGGTACTTCATTTAAAATGCATGGATGTTAATGGGATATTTACACTAAAACTCCAGTAAGGATTGATCCCTTAGTAAATAAGGTCATAACTCAGGTTGCATACCAGCCATGCATCCGGAGTACCGGGAGTTCTACTTCTATGTGAAACCGTGTGAATTACAGTAGCGTACTGTGATTAACTACTCTGGCGCAATGGGGCCATAGCAGAAAAGATGAGAAAAGCCAAACAGCTTTTTAGAAGATACAATGGTGATCAATCTCTTATTATTTTATGTTCTATATTGTCCAACAATAACTCATAAATAACCCAATAAACTCCATTCCATTCAATGACGCGAAAAGAACTATTAACGTAAAGTCATTACTGTACTGCCAAGCACCCCACCCACACACACACACACACACACACACACACACACACACACACACACACACACACACACACAGAGAGACAGAGAGAGTGTCAGTGTGTGTGAGCGGTGGAGACACCATCAGTAGCAATGGCTGAAACACGAGACGTATGTGGCAGGGTCTACAGTCAATCACGGATTACAAAAAGAAAACCAGCCCCGTCGCGGACATCGACATCTTGCTCCCAGACAAATTAAACAACTTATTTGCTCGCTTTGAGGACAATACAGTACCACTGACACGGCCCGCTACCAAAGCCTGTGGGGTCTCCTCCGTGGCCAAAGTGAGTAAAACATTTAAACGTGTTAACCCTCGGAAGGCTGCCAGCCCAGACGGAATCCAAAGCCGCGTCCTCAGAGTATGCGCAGACTAGCTGGCTGGTGTGTTTACGGACATATATATTCAATCAATCCCTATCCCAGTCTGCTGTTCCCACATGCTTCAAGAGGAAGCATGTGGTCCACAGATGATGCAATCGCCATCACACTGCCCYATCCCATCTGGACAAGAGGAATACCTATGTAAGAATGCTGTTCATTGACTACAGCTCAGCATTCAACACCATAGTACCCTCCAAACTCGACATGACGCTGGGTCTTGACCCCGCCCTGTGCAACTGGGTCCTGGACTTTGACGGCCGCCCCCAGGTGGTGAGGGTAGGAAACAACATCTCCACCCCGCTGGTGGAAAGTTATTCGGCGCACACATCACAGACAAACTGAAATGGTCCACCCACACAGACAGCGTGGTGAAGGCGGCGCAATAGCGCCTCTTCAACCTCAGGAGGCTATAGAAATGTGGCTTGTCACCTAAAACACTCACAAACTGTTACAGATGCACAACCGAGAGCATCCTGTCGGGCTGTATCACCGCCTGGTACGGCAACTGCAGCGCCCACAACCGCAAGGCTCTCCAGAGGGTATTGCGGTCTGCACAACGCATCACCATCACCGGGGGCAAACTACCTGCCCTCCAGGACACCTAGAGCACCCGATGTCACAGGAAGGCCAAAAAGATCATAAAAGACAACAACCACCCGAGCCACTGCCTGTTCACCCCACTATCATCCAGAAGGCGAGGTCAGTACAGGTGCATCAAAGCTGGGACCAAGAGACTGAAAAACAGCTTCTATCTCAAGGCCATCAGACTGTTAATCAGCCATCACTAGCATTGAGTGGCTGCTGCCAACATAGACAAATCTCTGGCCACTCTAATACATTTAATAAATGTATCACTAGTCACTTTAAATAACGCCACTTTAATAATGTCTACATATCCTACATTACTCATCTCATATGTATATTGTKCTGCCATCCTGTTAGAAGGTAACAGATGATTTTATTACAGTGGTTAAGATGGATTTTCATCGTGTTCCATGATGTTTATCGCCCCCTATCGGAGCTTTCTGGTCCTTAGAAAGACTGTAGGGAAACAGGAAGTAGAGTAGTTGTTCTGCACGCAGAGAAGCAGCTAAAAACAACGCTACGGTGCAGGGCTTTCAGTGCAGTTATTTCTTGTCACGCTTCAGCCTCGGAAAATATTTGTTTGTAAATTCGATTCAAGCATATTGCTTGTGATGATAATTTTGTTATTGATAGAATTGCTATCTTATCAATGTTAGTTGGTTGCATTTACTCACACATATTGCCTTGCCTTTCATGTATGCCAGCAGCTGTATTACTTTGCTCGTGCGTCATGTAAATGGAATTGTAAAACATGCAATACTGTAGTTTTGTTACAGTATTAGCCAATTACCAYATGAGTAACAGTTAGCCAATTACCATATGAGTAACAATTAGCTATATGGTTTGGCATCATGCCAGATACATGGTACCTTTGCACGTGCTTTGTATTTATGCAACTTCAACTTGAAATGTATAATGTACAGCGGCAGTATGTCGATGTGAATTGAAAACTAAAGTATATTATTTTCTGTATTTTGCAGCTTCACAACATAAATGTTTTCAATATATTCATTCAAGAAAAGTCACGCCTTGGGAGTTTAATTGAAGAATTAGTTGTTAGCTATCTGTCTAGTTTTGCATGGGAATGCAATTCCAGGGCAGAATATATATACTGTATTCAATACCATCTACTGGATCTTGCCTATGCCGCACGGCTGTCGCTCATCCATAAATTTATATGTACATATTCTTATTCATCCCTTTACATTTGTGTGTATAAGGTAGTCGTTGTGAATTTGTTAGATKACTTGTTAGATGTTACTGCACTGTTGTAACTAGAAGCACAAGCATTTTGCTACACTCGCATTAACATCTGCTAACCATGTGTACAGTTGAAGTCGGAAGTTTACATACACCTTAGCCAAATACATTTAAACTCAGTTTTTCACAATTCCTGACATTTAATTAGAGTAAAAATTCCCTGTCTTAGGTCAGCCACTTTATCTTAAGAATGTGAAATGTCAATAATAGTAGAGTGATTTATTTCAGCTTTTATTTCTTTCATCACATTCCCAGTGGGTCAGAAGTTTACACACACTCAATTAGTATTTGGTAGCATTGCCTTTAAATTGTTTAACTTGGGTCAAACGTTTCGGGTAGCTTTCCACAAGCTTCCCACAATAAGTTGGGTGAATTTTGGCCCATTCCTCCTCACAGAGCTGGTGTAAGTGAGTCAGGTTTGTAGGCCTTCTTGCTTGCACACACTTTTTCAGTTCTGCCCTCACATTTTCTATAGGATTGAGGTCAGGGCTTCGTGATGGCCACTTCAATACCTTGACTTTGTTGTCCTTAAGCCATTTTGCCACAACTTTGGAAGTATGCTTGGGGTCATTGTCCATTTGGAAGACCCATTTGCGACCATGCTTTAACTTCCTGACTGATGTCTTGAGATGTTGCTTCAATATATCCACATAATTATACTTCCTCATGATACCCCCTATTTTGTGAAGTGCATCAGTCCATCCTGCAGCAAAGCACCCCCACAACATGGTGTTACCACCCCTGTGCTTCACGGTTGGGATGGTGTTCTTCAGCTTGCAAGCATCCCCCTTTTTCCTCCAAACATATCGATGGTCATTATGGCCAAACAGTTCTATTTTTGTTTCATCAGACCAGAGGACATTTCTCCAAAAGCACGATCTTTGTCCCCATGTGTAGTTGCAAACCGTAGTCTGTCTTTTTTATGGCGGTTTTGGAGCAGTGGCTTCCTTGCTGGGCAGCCTTTCAGGTTATGTCGATATAGGACTCGTTTTACTGTGGATACAGAAACTTTTGTACCCGTTTCCTCCAGCATCTTCACAAGGTCCTTTGCTGTTGTTCTGGGATTGATTTGCACTTTTCACACCAAAGTACGTTAAACTCTAGGAGACAGAACRCGTCTCCTTCCTGAGCGGTATGATGACTACGTGGTCCCATGGTGTTTATACTTGCGTACTATTGTTTGTACAGATGAACATGGAACTTTCAGGCATTTGGAAATTGCTCCCAAGGATGAACCAGACTTGTGGAGGTCTACAAAAAAAAAATCTGAGGTCTTGGCAGATTTGTTTTGATTTTGGATATAGTGAATTATAAGTGAAATAGTCTATCTGTAAACAAATTGTGGAAAAATTTGTGTGTCATGCACAAAGTAGATGTCCTAACCGACTTGCCAAAAACTATAGTTTGTTAACAAGAAATTTGTAGAGTGGTTGAAAAACGATTTAATGACTCCAACCTAAGTGTATGTAAACTTCCGACTTCACTGTATGTGACCAATAAAATTTGATTGGATTTGTGCGCAGCATTTTTGTCTCAGGCTTCTGTGTGTGTGTGTGTGTGTGTGTTGTGTGTGTGTGTGTGTGGGGTGTGTGTGTGTGTGTGTGTGTGTGTGTGTGTGTGTGGTGTTGTGTGTGTGTGTGTGGTGTGTGTGTGTGTGTGTGTGGTGTGTGTGTGTGTGTGTGTGTGTGTGTGTGTTGTGTGGTTGTGTGTTGTGGTGTGTGTGTGTGTGGTGTTGTGTGTGGTGTGTGTGTGTGTGTGTGTGGGTTGTGTTGTGTGTGTGTGTGTTTGTGTGTGTGTGTGTGTGTGTGTGTGTTGTGGTGGTGTGTGTGTGTGTGTGTGTGTGGTGGTTGTGTGTGTGTGTTGTGGGTGTGTGTGTGTGTGTGTGGGTGTGTGTGGTGTGTGTGTGTGTATATGCGTTCTACGTGTGGCTCAGTTGGTAGAGCATGGCGCTTGCAACGCCAGGGTTGTGGGTTCATTCCCCACGGGGGACCAGGATGAATATGTATGAAACTTTCCAATTTGTAAGTCGCTCTGGATAAGAGCGTCTGCTAAATGACTTAAATGTAAAATGTAAATGTCTACCAGCTTCCTGACACACGTTCCTGGCACCAGAGAGGAGACCCCATCAGTAGCAAAGCACCTAACAGATTCAGCCCAAAGGATCATACACACACACACACACACACACACACACATGGCTCCCTGTTTGACAGACGCTCTCCCTTCTCACAGAAATCACCTTTACCTCATATACACACACACAAGACATATGCCAGTCACATCTCGCTGGTCATGACACTGGGGCTCTGTGAGCATCCCTGGACGGGACAAAGGCACATGATAAAATTACACACATTGAGTACATACATAGTGCCTGCCTGTGTCTCAGCCAAAGCCTACTGTGTGTAACATTCAATACAGACACTGACCAGCAGAGTCCCTCTATCCCTCCACCCATTCCATCCTCCATCCTCCCTCCTTTACCCTCCTCTGCCTGCTCTGAAAGATCAACACAATCAGTACTTTCAGACCTTTCACTCACACCAATTCAACACACTCTGTCCACACACACTCTGTCTACAGATTCCCATGGGGACAAGAAAACATACTGTGTACCAAGMCACACACACGAACAAGCACAAAATCACACAAAGGACATGCACCCACAGAGACAAATTAACACACACACGCACACACACGTCATCCCAGCGGCAGACAGACATCCATGATGACTTCATGACAGTGAGTCATGCGTGCTAAACAGCAGATGCAGCTAGCTTTATTCAAACCTCATCTCAATTCCAACATTTTAATCATCAGTTGTTGGCAGTGCTCAAAATGTGCATCTATTTTTTGAATGAAGTTAAATCTGATTTGAATTTCTATTCCTGAAAAGAAAAAAAACTGTAGTACGACAAACACACAACACACACCTCTGGAGGGCAACTGGATTTCCCATCTCCACATTTACTAATTTATCTCCCCAAAAATAGCATCACACGGGATCTACCTTCCGCATTGTTTAGCAGTAAATTGAAAGCATTCTTATCACACGCTGCGCATCTGCACACAAAACCTGCATAAACATATCAGGCTGCAGTTCCATGCAGACACACATATTCACACACACCATGTCTCATCCTTAAAGTGAACCGTTATACATCTTCTCTTTAGCGGAGGCTTTCAACCTCCGACTGTACACAATCAAAACAATTCTTTAGAACGACTACCTTTCAAGGACAAGAGCTTTCAACATTCATTCCACTTTTTCCAGACTAAAGCTTGGAAGCACACAACTGCCGTAACCATTTCCAAGCATAGAAAATACTTTTCAACTGGTGCTTTGAACAGGCTTAGAGATTCTCAGACCTAGGCCATTGCTGTTCCTATCCGTGAAATCCTACCGGTGTGTCTGAGGTTTTTCCACAGCAGGACCGGTAAATGTGAACGGTTAAGTTAAACCACTTTGGATTATAAATGGGCTGCTTTAAACAGGGCCTAACCTAGGAAAAGACCAACATAAGCCAATGTCCACTGTGGCACAAAAAGGGACAAGGAACCAAAGATGCACAACACCAGATTTGTAACATGGGGTCTCATGTAATGTGCTCAGGTGGTGTGAAAACAATAGGTTTCACTACCTAAAAACCTGAGAACTTCAAAGAAAGGTCAGTGTGTTAGCAGCAGAGATGTGAAGTGACTCGTCTAGCATGAAAAGACGCAACAAACCTCAGACACACCGGCAGGATTGTCAAAGGCACACCTGCTGGCAGTACTTAGCACCTATGAACAGCGTCAGCAGTAAATCTATTTTGTGTTCACACAGCAAAGACCTTGGAAGTCTTCAGCCACTTAGCCTTGTTAAAATACTCCAAACCAGAAGGTGGCAGTAGCGTTGTTTGGCAATGATTATCCATGCGTATTGCTTATGGTCTAGATTCCAAGTTATCTGTACTAATCTTGCTATTTTGTAGAAAGATGACTTAGAAACTATTTAATTCACTCTCCATAATCCCATACTGCCAGTGCCAGCCCATAGCCAAATGATTAGCTAGCTAATGTTAGCATATTCGCTAGCTAGCACAATATAGCTAGCTAATGTGGCTAGCTAGCTAATGTAGCTAGCTAGCTAAGGACACTGCACTAACCTGGCAGCTAACACAGGCAGCTGTTTCATGGAAACTAGCAAATCCATAGACTAAGGAGAAGAAGGCGGAGTCAACCATGTCCGGAAGTGACTTCACCATTCATTTTTCGGATTCATGTTCACTCAAACATTGTTTTAAGCTTTGTTTTACTATTGATAGTTACAGCTGATTTCGGGATTGTATATAAATCCGGTCTCCTTTAATATTTGTCATCTGATGTATTCGTTTCAGTCTCTGAATAGTTTATCATACTTTTCGCCATCAGCTCCTGATATCAGGGCATATAATCTACAATTCGTGTCCTGAATTAGCCTAATGTGCATGTGCATCCAGCTATATCCTGTCCGAGTTTGTTTTCCCTGATTAACAAGAAATGTGTGGTTGAAAAACGAGTTTTAACGACTCCAACCTAAGTGTATGTAAACTTCCGACTGTAAGATGGTAATACAATGGTAATACAATAGTAATACAATAATACCTGGGGGTACAGTAATGGTAGAAAAATTGCTAAATATGCTTCCTCTACACCTCTTCATACCACTGATCTGAGAAGCATGGTGGGAGGTATTTTAAACCAAAGTGATCATGAAGGGGAACAGATGAGGAAAGCAAAGCCCTTTGAAGGCAACATAGAACTTTACCTTGCGTCATTATTGGATGCTTTCCTGGAAAAGATACAATGACTGTTCAGAATACGAGAGGGCAGATCCTGAAGCAAAGCAGAAGCTACAGTATCTGATTCGGTCGTTATAGGCCGATGTAGAGATAGTGTAGACACTGAAGTCATTTAGCTTGGCAATGAACAGGGTTCTTTGTTTCCTGCACTGTCAACATTTTATTTAGATGATTTGCTAACAACACATAGTCATATCACTTTGAGATATTACATAAGATAGTGTAGAAGCATTATATCCATTCCAAATGATCAAGGATATATAAAAATAACACTTCATAAGACTTCTATGATGGTCTTATATCGACCAGATATTAACCTGGTTAAGCTAGGTGGCTTGACCAATGGTCCCTTTACATAATGAGCAATGCTGTCGATGTTGAAGTGCTGAGTCCTTGAGAACACCAACATACTCCGAGGCCCAGCAGCTCCGTGTTGTTTCTGGTTACATAAGACAACACGTCACACATTTTTTTTACTTGAGGAATACTGCACCAAACTATTTAGTTAGATGTATAACTGCACAATGAAACCATTCTTGGCAAAAACATCAACATTTATTACAGATATCTTTAGATTAATTCTGGGGGTTTTGAGGAAGTGAAAAAAGGTTTCCGTGTCTTCAGTGTCTCATGGGGGAAAACATCATTAACCAAAAGCAGAATCGGTCAGGAAACACACCTCCAAGACTGAAATCTAATTTTTCCAATTGGCGTGTTCATTCACTCTAACCATTCTCCCTCCATATAATATAGTTCTCATCCCATAGTGCGTGTGTGTGGCGAGAATCGCCGGGTGTTCCTCTGGTCTCAGGCTAAACACTGTTTCTTTGAAGAACATGTTTAAACTCCCTCTCCCCACACACCTGCAACGACTGTTTTTATTACAATTTTGATCTGACTCTTGGGTCTGCAAAGTTTAGGGTTCAAAACTGAACTTGGATCCACGTTAAGTAGCAACGATACTTAAATATGAACTTCACCGAACAAAACATACATGTATTGTGTAACATGAAGTCCTATRAGTGTCATCTGATGAAGATCATCAAAGGTTAGTGATTAATTTTATCTCTATTTCTGCTTTTTGTTACTCCTCTCTTTGGCTTGAAAAATTACTGTCTTTTTCTGTGACTTGGCTCTAACCTAACATAATCGTTTAGTGTGTTTTCGTAGTAAAACCTTTTTGAATTTACAACAACTGTATCTTTAAAATGGTGTAAAAAACGTGTATGTTTGAGGAATTTAAATTATGGGATTACTGTTGTTTTGAATTTGGCGCCCTGCACTTTCACTGGCTGTTGAAGAGGTGGGACGCTAACGTCTCACGTACCCTAGAGAGGTTAACAAGCTATAGTTTTGGCAAGTCGGTTAGGACATCTACTTTGTGCATGACACGTCATTTTTCCAACAATTCTTTACAGACAGATTATTTCACTTATAATTCACTATCACAATTCCAGTGGGTCAGAAGTTTACATAATCTAAGTTGACTGTGCCTTTAAACAGCTTGGAAGATTCCAGACAATTCCATCATGGCTCTAGAAGCTTCTGATGGGCTAATTGACATCATTTGAGTCAATTGGAGGTTTACCTGTGGATGTATTTCAAGGCCTACCTTCAAACTCAGTGCCTCTTTGCTTGACATCATGGGAAAATCAAAAGAAGTCAGCCAAGAACTCAGAAAAAAAATTGTAGACCTCCACAAGTCTGGTTCATCCTTGGGAGCAATTTCCAAATGCCTGAAAGTACCACGTTCATCTGTACAAACAATAGTATGCAAGTATAAACGCCATGGGACCACGCAGCCGTCATACCGCTCAGGAAGGAGACGCGTTCTGTCTCCTAGAGTTGAACGTACTTTGGTGCGAAAAGTGCAAATCAATCCCAGAACAACAGCAAAGGCCCTTGTGAAGATGCTGGAGGAAACAGGTACAAAGTATCTGTATCCACAGTAAAACGAGTCCTATATCAACATAACCTGAATGGCTGCTCAGCAAGGAAGCCACTGCTCCAAAACCGCCATAAAAAAGACAGACTACGGTTTGCAACTGCACATGGGGACAAAGATCGTGCTTTTGGAGAAATGTCCTCTGGTCTGATGAAACAAAAATATAACTGTTTGGCCATAATGACCATCATTATGTTTAGAGGAAAAAGGGGGAGGCTTGCAAGCTGAAGAACACCATCCCAACCGTGAAGCACGGGGGTGGTAACATCATGTTGTGGGGGTGCTTTGCTGCAGGAGGGACTGGTGCACTTCACAAAATAGATGGCATCATGAGGCAGGAAAATTATGTGGATATATTGAAGCAACATCTCAAGACATCAGTCAGGAAGTTAAAGCTTGGTCGCAAATGGGTCTTCCAAATGGACAATGACCCCAAGCATACTTCCAAAGTTGTGGCAAAATGGCTTAAAGACAACAAAGTCAAGGTATTGGAGTGGACATCACGAAGCCCTGACCTCAATCCTATAGAAAATGTGAGGGCAGAACTGAAAGAGCATGTGCGAGCAAGGTGGCCTACAAACCTGACTCAGTTACACCAGCTCTGTGAGGAGGAATGGGCCAAAATTCACCCAACTTATTGTGGGAAGCTTGTGGAAGGCTACCCGAAACGTTTCACCCAAGTTAAACAATTTAAAGGCAATGCTACCAAATACTAATTGAGTGTATGTAAACTTCTAACCCACTGGGAATGTGATGAAAGAAATAAAAGCTGAAATAAATAATTCTCTCTACTATTATTCTGAGATTTCACATTCTTAAAATAAAGTGGTGATCCTAATTGACCTAAAACAGGGAATTTTTACTAGGTTTAAATGTCAGGAATTGTGAAAAACTGAGTTTAAATCTATTTGGCTAAGGTGTATGTAAACGTCCGACTTCAACTGTATATAATGACGCAAAATACAAGGCAAGTCTAGACCTCTACTTATTAATTCCTGTGAGAGACAGTAGAACAAGAGATTAAAGAGGAGAGGACACTTACGATCCAGTCCGTTGACGTATCTCATGCTGATCTCGCAGTGGCCCCACACGGCGCTGACGATGGGGTACAGCTTCTTCCCCTTCAGGCCTCTGAACGCCACTCCCAGGTACTGTCCGTCCACCGTGAAACTCAACGTGCCCTCGTCCATATCCAACACCACTAGAAGAGCGTCCGGCAACACGAAAGCCTCCTCTGGCTCTAAGAAACACGGATATGAAGGTAGGGAAGCCTGGGCCCGGTTCTTACTGTCATGGTACAGTCGGTTCCTGCCCAAGTCCCACCCCCAGGACTCTGAGTCACTGCCCACTAGCGCCATGTAGCCGACCGAGTGTAAGGGGGCGTCAGCGGTGGCAACTCCCACCACGGCATGTGTTCCTCGCTGTCTCACTGGCCAGTGGATCCGCCAGACGTGAAGTCCCCGCGTGTAGCCCACTTGGCCGCGGATGCAGTCGGTGCTCTGGGCTACGGGGTGGCGGTGGAAGGTCAGTTTGTCCTCCTCCTTGATGAAGACGTTGAGCGAGCGATCCTCTGGGTTCCAGGCGTGGCGGAGCTGTAGGTCTGGAGGCGCGGCGGGCATGTCTAGAAGTAGGTCCAACCGGGGTGGCTTGTGGAAGTCGGGGCCCCGCAGCTCGGGGTGGAGGAGCCGGCGGTGGGCCGAGGGACGGAACGAGGGTGAGCCGCCCTCGCCGCGACTGTCCACTGACTTGATGCCGCCAGAGATTTTCTGGCCCATGGTGGCGGTGAGAAAGGGGGAGTGGAAAGGGGGAGGAAGCTGTTAGTTTGGGTCGGTTTGGTCCTCCGTCGCCCCGGCGTTACCTCATCAAAGCGGATTTTCAGTGCAGTAACCAGTGGAACCACAGGGAGTGGTGATGATGCACTCCTGTTGCAGGCTCACGCCACAAATCCGCCTTCAAAAGGGGCCAACGAAGACACGCCTGCGAGGAGAGCGCAGAGAGAGGAGAATGTGAGTACATGTAAGGTTACAGATTGTTATGACTGCTCTGTTCTGGCAGGAATCACTGCCTCCCTGAAAAACACAGTCAAACAAAGTACTAGAGAGAGAGACAGACAGACAGACAGGGAGGGAGAGAGACAGACAGAGACAAAGTGTGAACGACAGGGAAAAAGATGGAGAGAAGTGGAAAGGCAGCGAGAGAGGGAGCGAGAGAGAGATAACAGAGTAGATCAGAGGGCAGTATGAAGGCTACTCCACAGCTCTTCATGCAAAACACAAACATGTGGGGGTGTTAACAGGAACAAATAAACTAAAAGGACGGGTGTACTGCAAACAAACACTTCCTGACTAACCTACCCCCTTTCCAGACTAACACACCCACACACACTGATCGAAGGCAGGCCTACTCTTTCAACATCTGCATTAAAGAGTACAGATGCCCACACACATACTGTTAACCCTCTACATTCGTACCCACATACAGGTTGAAAATGGCAGATTTGGACACTGATTTGGTTTTTCTTTCTTTCTCCTTGCATTTTGTATTTATATTGTGTGTATTTTCTGTAATTTGTGTAATTCAGGGTTCATCTGTAAAATAGACCTTGATCTCAGCATGACTCCCTGATAAAWTAAAGGTTAAATAAATAAAAAATAAGTGCCTAAATCGGAACGCAGTGGCTGTACATGAACATTCTCTAAATGATGTCAGCGCTCAGGCTCCGCGCTTCACAGCGCTGTATGAGTTGACTGACAGACGTTCTGAACTTCAGCACAAGACAAGAAGTTACCCCCGTCACTCCCGCTAATTAGGCAACTTTTGAAAAAAATGTATTTTCTGAGGGAAATGCAGTAAATTAAGAGGAATAATCTATGAGACATTGAAGATGATAATAAATACMGCGTTGATGTCATACGAGCAAGCCAAACATCCAAATGTGCACTTCACATTTCCATATCATAAAACTCATGTCATATAAAGTGTCAACGTTTATGATCAATGTTTTTTCTATTGTGAGAAAATTCATAGAGGAACAGGCACCTGAATGCACGCATGACTCTTTTCTATGCGCACCAAAATTCCAATCTGTTTCTCTGAATTGCCCTRTGAAAGCCTAACTCTGTAAGATCATAACTTAGCTATTCATGTTGGCAATAGAACAAGATTTCAAATGATGCCCACCTGACCCAGATTACGATTTATAATGGCCCGTTTTTGGATTGCATAAACAACTAATTGTGTGATGCGGAGGTGCAGGGCTGCGCTCCAAGCAAAACAACTACAAGTGTGCTTGCTCTAGTTTCTCAATGGCACAACTAGGAGAGTTCAAAAATGACTCTTCTTTGAGTCATAAAAGTGCATTGAATATGCTTTTCATTATTATTCTGTAAGAAATATATTTTGTGATGGGGGGGGGTCGTATCGCTTTTACAATATCACAATATTATTTGTGCTAGTTGGCTGTACCTGCACAAAAACTAAAAAAATGTTTCCCCCATGACTGATCAAAACGTATTTTCTCATGGCTCTCTTGTCCCTCTGCAGCAGACATATATATGATGAGTATTTATGTTTGGAACATCAAATCGCCATACATAGAGAATTGCAGTATATATATCGGCACCGAAGTATCATGGTAATATCGTGAGGTCCYTKGCAATTCCCAGCCCTTATCCATATTGGCCAATTCCCAGCCCTTATCCATATTGATCAATTCCCAGCCCTTATCCATATTGATCAATTCCCAGCCCTTATCCATATTGATCAATTCCCAGCCCTNCCCTTATCCATATTGATCAATTCCCAGCCCTTATCCATATTGATCAATTCCCAGCCCTTATCCATATTGATCAATTCCCAGCCCTTATCCATATTTGCCCATTCCCAGGAGTGTAAAGGGTTAAAGCATCCTGAGTGGTGTTCCTCTACAGCCAAGACTACAACTCAGAGGCGGCTAGCGTTCATTTAGATAATGCATTTTTAATGAGCGCATTTTAGAAAAGGAGCAGAGTTGGCAAAAACAGGAAGGGAAAAAAATGTCATAATTTATTGCCCCAATCCCTTGAGCTACCCGGGCCTAAAAAAACTCTTCAAACAAAGTCCCTGTTTGCCACAGCCAAAACATCATTAATCACAAGTGATGTGAAAAGGAACACTGAACTAGGAGATCATATAAGATTGGCTGATAATAAGTAAAAAATACTAGGGCTCTACATAACGCTAGCAGGCAGTTCCTGTTCCGACAAACACACACACAAACAGGTCCCACTTGGCTGCATGGATGCACACAAACAGACACACACACACAGACAGACAGTTCCTGCTCAGCTGAAGTGATGTATACATAACTTCCTGAACACAGGGAAAGGTACACTCATACCTCAGACTGGGAAGTGGCACTGACGCACCTCTTGGGGGTAAAGACACACAAAAGTATACACAGCTGACAGTTACAGTATATACTGAACGGTACTGTACTGTACACACAGATGTCAGACTGTGAAAGAGAGGTCTACTGTTGCTATGTAAGCTAAGGTAAGCACAGACACAAACACAGTAAAACAGTCAACACTCCGACACAGGGAGGGAAGACACAGCCTGAAAGAGAGAGGTCTGTCTATGTAAGTTAACAGGAAGGAGGGTGACCAGACAGCCCTGGCTCACCCCATCTCTCTCTCTCTCCCTCCGTCTTCCTCCCATCAAATGAGAAGAGGAATGACGTCATGAGAGCTGGCAGAGAGTGTGTGTGGCACCAGAGTTCAGTTTGTGCCTGTGTGAGTGTGTGTGTGCGCGCGCACACGTCCACTTATCCCCTCTCCCCCCAGATGGCTCCTCTACTCAGCTGGCCCAGAACCAGTTTGGGATGGCATGTGGCTGGCAACCTACGCGTTACACTCGTTGTCAAGGGGTTGCTTCACCACTGACCTGCGTCGCCACGGTCATCATTACCACGGTTACCCCTCTGAAGGGACCTGGACCCAGCGTTTGGCGTGAAGAGCTACAACATGACCATCTGCTGTTTACACATGCCCTCTCTTCCCCTATTTGTCTCATGTCTCTGGCACACTTCATGGTTCCCCCCAGACTTCTGCCGACTCATTTAGGAGAGTGCTTTTCTCTGTCATCATCCCTTTGTTTAGCTGGGTTAGACAGGTGTGGCAGTTAGGGGAGCAGACAGCAGAGGTGTCAGGCACACACACTCACACGCATGGCAATTGAGAATATGTTTTGTTGTTACACTGACATGAGCATGGCTCTCCCTCAAAGGAGGTTAGGATGGGAAACATCTAAAAATGGGGTTTCTCTTGAGGAGAGAGAKAGAGAGACCGACCAAAGGCACAGACCAAAAGTGACCAAGATAGAACCAGATAAAGAGATGTTTGATGGCAGACTAGTTGGGTAGGTTGTACCTACCCAACTAGTGTCAAAATTGAGTCAATGTCAAAATTGAGTTGTTTTAGAATTTTTACAAATTAATTTAAAAAATGAAGAAAGTCAATAAAGTATTCAACATTTGTTATGGCAAGCCTAATAAGTTCAGAAGTAAAGATGTGCTTAACGAGTCATATAATAAGATGCATGGACTCACTCTGTGTGCAATAATACTGCTTAACATGATTTTTGAATGAACACATCTCTGAACCACACACATACAGATCATTGTAAGGTCCCTCAGTCGAGCAGTGAATTTCAAACAGATTCAACCACAAAGACTTGGGAGGTTTTCCAATGCCTCACAAAGGGCACCTATTGGTAAATAAAAACATTAGTACAAAAAAACAGACATTGAACATCCCTATGATCATGGTGAAGTTACTAAATACACTTTGGAGGGTGTATCAATACACCCAGTCACTACAAAGATACAGATGTCCTTCCTAACTCAGTTGCCTAGGGGAAGGAAATCGCTTAGGGATTTCACCATGAGGACAATGGTGACTGTGATGGGGGGGGGGAAATGGGGAAAAAACTGAGAATGGATCAACAACATTGTAGTTACTCCACAATACTAACCTAATTGACAGAGTGAAAAGGAGGAAGCCAGTACAGAATAAAAATACTCCAAAACATACATCCTGTTCACAAAAAGGCACTAAAGTAATACTGTAAAAAATGTGGCAAAGCAATTCACTTTTTTGTCCTGAATACAAAGTGATACATGTATGTTTGGGGCAAATCCAATACATTACTGAGTACCACTCTCTATATTTTCAAGCATAGTGGTAGCTGTATCATGTTGTAGGTATGCTTGTAATCGTTAAGGAGTGGGGAGTTTTTCAGGATGAAAAATAAACAGAATGGAGCTAAGCACAAAATCCTAGAGGAAAACCTGATTCAGTCTGCTTTCCACCAGAGACTGGGAGATTAATTCACATTTCAACAGGACAATAACCTAAAACACAAGGCCAAATCTACACTGGAATTGCTTTCCAAGAAGACAGTGAATGTTCCAGAGTGGCTGAGTTACAGTTTTCACTGAAATCTTCTTGAGAATCTATAGTAAGACCTGAAAATGGTTGTCTCGCAATGATCAACAACTAATTTGACAGAGATTTTGACAAGAATAATGGGTAAAAGTTGCACAATCCAGGTGTGGAAAGCTCTTAGAGATTAACCCAAAAAGACTCACAGCTGTAATCGCTGACAAAGGTGCTTCTACAAAGTATTGACTCAGAGGTGTGAATACTTATGTAAATTAGATATTTCTGTATTTCCTTTTTAATACATTAGCAAAAATGTCTGAAAACATGTTTTCACTTTGTCATCATAGGTATTGTAGTAGATGGATAAAAACAAAACAAACAAATCGCAACCATTTTGAATTCAGGCTGTAACACAACAAAATCTGAAATAAGTCAAAGGGTATGAATGCACTGTACACACACAGTCTCACACACACACAGTTCATCAGGCTGACATTCTTCTCACAGTCATTACCTAGGAACAGCCACACACACACAGTCCTAGGGAAAACTCCTCACTCCCCATCATAATGTCTGGGACATGAACAAATGATCAAACAAAGTCTGTGAGCTTTACAGGAGGAAGAACCTAGACCGGTCTGTTAATGGGAATCCAAAACAATACATTTACACAGACAAACACACGCTTGTAGCAACCCTGGTTCCAATTAGAGGTGTGTGTGTGTGTTGCTAGGGGTGAACTGCAGTGAAGACTATACAAACTATTCCAAACAACCTTTAGTGTCTACATAGTTGAGATTCATTCCTTGTGAGGATATGCCAGGGGTAGGTAGATTGTATGCAGTATGTCATTATTTAGTGTTATTATGTCAAAATATAGACTGAATTCCACAGAATGATTGGTCTTTATGAGAGAAGAAGTTATACTCAGTCTGAAAGCGGCCCGTTACTCCCATTAGACCATATAAAGAGAAAAAGAAATGTGGGAAATCTCCCTCCCTCTTCCATTTATTTTCATCCATCATTCCCTCTCTCCTGTTAGGCTAAAGAAACTCTTCCTTACTCTATCCCTCCTCCCACCTCTTTCCCCTCCATCCCTCTCTCTGTAGCAGCAGTAGACCATCAGCGAAAGGTAAAAACAGAACTAACACCCTGTAAATTGGTACAAATTACATCACGCTGCCAACAAAATGGGCCAGTCGATTTGCAGTGCTGCAATCAATGAAAGCCTGACAGGCAGAGACATCTGCTTTACACACACACACACAAACTGTGATAGGCCTGCGTGTTTTGGAAGGTTAGCCTTTAAATGGCGATTTTAATGGTCAGGAGCACTTGGTTAAAAATCGCACCAATGTATCAGTTTGAATTCAGTTTAGATAGTTTTAAATGGCCTGATATATTGCAGCCACAAACACACAGCAGGCATACATAAACATGGACATCGAAACCATACACACAGATAGGCACGTAGTCATTGACACACACAATAGATTTTTCTTGCAATTCTTACATATAAATTTAATTGGGAGAAAGGATGTTTGACAGTTCTATTTTTTTATTTTTACGATGAATGTCTTTTTAGAAGCCAGCAGCACCAATGTGTCGGCGGAAGCACCGTTTAACTGACGACCGAAGTCAGCCTGCACAAGGAGTCGCTAGAGCGCAATGAGCCAAGTAAAGCCCACCCCGGCCAAACCCTCCCCTAACCTGGACAACGCTGGGCCAATTGTGCACCACTCTATGGGACTCCCGGTCACGGCCGGTTGTGACACTGCCTGGGATCAAACCTGGGTTTGTAGTGACACCTCAAGGACTGCGACGCAGTGCCTTAGACCGCTGCTCCACTCCGGAGAGCATCTTATAATCATAACTAATTTAAATATGTAACGCCTCAAAACCGCCATCACGTGCGCATTATGCGGCTTTGTTTACAAACTGTAAGATAGCTCAAGCTAACTAAACCCTTTTCATCTGTGTTGTGACTTTTAGCTAGCTAGCTACTGTACTTACCAGCATGGCAGAAAAAGCACACTTTGTTGTGACTGGATGCCATAAAGTTTATTTAAAGTTACACTATTTTCTGAAGAATTAACATTTGACAGCAGTGGCTGCTTTTCATTTCAGGCTGCACTGAAAATTACGATCATGTAAGTGCAGTGCACATTTAGAGCGAAGTTGCTTTATCAACTGGTGAGGACATTCGATAGGTCTTGCCAGGAAGCTAAACCTGAAGACGGATGCTGTGCCATCATTGACAGTGGATCTTGCAAGGGCTGACCATAACATAAGTATCAGAGTTTGATGAGTCTGACTCGGTGGCTGTGGCTGGAACTGTGGCTGTTTTGACTTGTGAACGATATATTTTCAGTAACACACCTGATAAGTCACTACGACGCCAGAATTGGCAGTGCAGCATTTAGGGTGATACGGCCTCTGCAGAAGTCAGGACATTCATACTTCTTGAGCTTCACAGAGCAGCACAGAGCTGTTGTGAAGAAAGTTGTCAAGGAAGTGAGTGTGTGTTTATACCGGACCTCCCACCCCCACCTACCATCAACCAATCACGTCAATGCGAAGCTATACGGAGCCTCCGCATGGTTACAACATTTGGGTGGCGCACAGCGATGCGGTACAGACCTCAATTTGGCCTCCGCATGCCTCTGGAGGATCCGCAATTGCATCTCACAATCCATATGGAGCCTCCGACCACATTTTCGGATCAAGCAAAAATTGGCTTTCAGCCCCCTACGTTGAGTCTGAGTACTGCCAGCACACAGCCAACACGCAGGAATGTTGACCATAAAAGGAGTTTGTTGGGTATTATTATCACACTTTCCATCTCCTTTTGTCTTTCCACTATCATCAAGCTGTAATGATAGACATTTTAGAAAATTCAACAGCTTCCAAGGCAAACACACCAGCAGGAATGCTGTGATACAAAATCAGTTTTCCCAAGGCAAAGAAGACGGGATATGCTGTGAAGCCTGTGACAACAGACCCAACATACTGTAAGTCATATTGGTTGACCTGTCATATATTGCTTGTCTGTTTTTTGCTCTTGGAGCGCATTGAGAATCTATGAGAAGCGCTATATAAATGTGATAAATTATTATTTTTATAGTTATTCATTTCAAATCAATTACGCATTTCAGGCACATCAAATTTAAAAATACAAACATTGAAAAGTTTCACAAATAAGTGCACAACCAAATATTGCATATTTGAAATTGAGCACTTCAAAAATACCAGAAAACACATCGTAGAATGAGTAGATCACTACATCAATAAATTGATAGCATCATAACTCAGAACAGTAAATAAAAGGAAATTAAATTCACTCCCCATTTAACAAACATTTCCCTTTTCAAAAACATCACAAGCTACGTAGAAAGGCTCCTGGATCTCCTCCCCAGCGAGGTCACCCTTGATCCAGCACCGTATGTGGGGAATCTGTGCGTGCTGCCCATCACAGGACCCCTGTCTGCCCAGTGTGAGAGGCCTGACAAGGAGGAGGCCACAGCTGGATTTGTCTCCCGCTTTAATCTTGGGGAAGACTGAAGCCAAGTGAGTGACTGAAGCCAAGTGAGTGACTGAAGCCAAGTGAGTGGGTGACTGAAGCCTGCTTGATTGATGCGGGGTACCTGGGTCCCCTTCCTCTGCAGCTCCCCTCCCCATCAATCTCTGTAGTTGGCTGCAATACCTAAAGTCTGAGTAATTCACTTTTACTTTATATCAAATTTTGTTACTTTGTATTGTTATTTTCAAGCATTCTGATGGGAGACGAGTGGCTCAAAATTGCTTTTTTTAATCATATGTCTCGTCATGAGTGTTCATGTTGATAAATATTTGTCTATGCTGGCCTAATGTAAATGATCAAAAAATTGTCTGATAAATACATCATTCTGAACATATTGTCATTGATGATGCTAATGCAGAGGCACCAATACATTTTCTAGTACACTTTTGTTATGCTGTTTTCATGTATATTCCCTTATGTCTAAGCTGACTCAGAGTTCATTCATTATGGTGAAGTGTATCAGTGAACTGTATTCTGTAATTAGTTACAAAACAATAGAAATGTAATTGTGTATTGCTGCTGTTTGTCTCATATCCAACAATCTTTGATCCGCTCTGTTGACCATGAGAGCATTTTGCAGAGAAAAAGGGTTGAGGTACACTATTTAGGCTCGGAATGACATGTAGCCCATTGTTTACCTGGTTATCAATTGATGTGGCTCATTGTTTACCTTGTTACCTGGCAACGACCACAAGGGTGTTTCAAAGAGCTGTCAGTCAAGGTGAGCTCATGAATATAGGCTCCCTGCCCATTCAGCCTGTATTGTCAGGCTTCCTGATAGTTAGAGATGATAGAAAAGGTACAAGTTATTCAATTTTGAGAATTTTGATAGCATAAAAATATGATGGCTTATTTCTTTAGTCATTCAAAGGCTATTTTTACTTGGGCAATGACTGTGCAAAACCTCTAATACTTAATACATTAATGTGAAAACCTTCCCAATATTGAGTTGTACCTGCTTTTGCCCTCAGAACAGACTATATTCGTTGGGGCATGGACTCTACAAGGTGTCAAAAGCGTTCCACAGGGATGCTGGTGGCCCATGTTGACTCCAATGCTACCCAGAGCTGTGTCAAGTTGGCTGGATGTCCTTTGGGTGGTGGACCATTCTTGATACACACGGGAAACYGTTGAAAAACCCAGCAGGGTTGCAGTTCTTGACACAAACCGATGCGCCTGGCATCCTTCAAAGGGCACTTACGTTTTTTGTCTTGTCCATTCACCCTCTGAATGGCACACATACACAATCCATGTCTCAATTGTCTCAAGGCAAAACAATTATTCTTTAACCAGTCTTCTCCCCTTCCTATTTTTTACTTAACCAACAATGAAGTTTTAAGAAAAATACATGTTAAGGGCTTGTAAGTAAGCATTTCACTGTAAGGTCTACACCTGCTGTATTTGGTGTATGTGACAAATAACATTTGATTTAATCTACACTGATTGAAGTGGATTTAACAAGTGACATCAATAAAAAAATCATAGCTTTCACCTGGATTCACCTGGTCAGTCTATGTCAATGTTTTGTACACTCAGTGTATATTTCAGAATCTAGACGTACTCCATGTTAGAGCATTCTATAAAGGCGGCCACATGCTTTCCAGACTAAACAGTTTGGAAGAGTTTGTGCATACAGAACATTCAGAAAGTATACAGAGCCCTTCACTTTTTCCACATTTTCCACAACGTTACAGCCTTATTCTAAAATTGATTCAATCGTTTTCCCCCCTCATCAATCTACACACAATACCCCATAACGACATAGCAAAAACAGGTTTTTAGACATTTTTGTAAATGTATTTACATAAGGATTGAGAGCCTTTACGCAGTACTTTGTTGAAGCTCCTTTGCAGCGATTACAGCCTCGAGTCTTCTTGGGTATGATGCTACAAGCTTGGCACACCTGTATTTGGGGAGTTTCTCCCATTCTTCTCTGCAGATCCTCTCAAGCTCTGTCAGGTTGGATGGGGAGCGTCGCTGCACAGCTATTTTCAGGTCTCTCCAGAGATGTTTGACGGGGTTTGGCCTGGCCACTAAAGGACATTCAGAGACTTGTCCCAAAGCATAGGGTCGTTGTCCTGTTGGAAGGTAAACCTTCTTCCCCAGTCTGAGGTCCTGAGCACTCTGTTTTCATCAAGGCTCTCTCAGCATCCTAAATGAGATGCTCAAATTCACTAGTGCAAAATGTCAATTGGCTATATTAAAACTGTTTAATTTGATCCTGAGTGTAGGTTATTTCCCTGACATCTGGAATCAAGGACTCATAACCCCAATCTTTAAGAACAGAGACAAATATGACCCAAACAATTACAGAAGCATTCGTGTAAACAGTAACCTGGGGAAGGTTTTCTGTAGTATTATAAATGTAAGAGTTCTAAACTTCCTTAATAAGCACAAAGCCTAATTGGATTTATACTAAAACATTGCACGACTGATCATATTTACACCCTGATAGATAAACATGTCCACCAAAACTTTACCAAAATATATGTTTTCTTTATCGACTCCCAAAAAGCATTTGATTCTATTTGGCATATAGGACTGTTCTACAAAGTCATTGAAAGTGGTGTAGGGGGTAAAACATATGACATAATTAAATCAATGGCAATATGTGCAGCATTACAATTGTCAAGAAAATAACAGAATTCTTCAACCAGGGGCGGGGCCTTCGCCAGGGTTGCAATCTGAGCCAACCTGATGCTCTGTATTTCTGCTCCGTTTGTCTTTCCCTCCGGACTAGTCTCCCAGTCCCTGCAGCTAAAAACCATTCCCACAGCATGATGCTGCCACCACTGTGCTTCACCGTAGGGATGGTATTCACCAGGTGTGGAGCGGTGCCTGGTTTCCTCCAGAGGTGACGCTTGGCATTCTGGCCAATAGTTCAATCTTGGTTTCATCAGACCAGAGAATTTTATTTATCACGGTCAGAGTCCTTTAGATGCCTTTTGGCAAACTCCAAGCGACCATCATGTGCCTTTTACTGAGGAGTGGCTTCATTCTGGCCACTCTACCATAAAGGCCTGATTGGTGGAGTGCTGCAGAGATGGTTGTCCTTCTGGAAGGTTCTACCATCTCCACAGAGGAATTCTGGAGCTCTGTCAGAGTGACCATCGGGTTCTCAGTCACCTCCCTGACCAAGGCCCTTCTCCCCCAGTTTGGCCAGGATTGTTGGTGGTTGCAAACTTCTTCCGTTTAAGAATGCTGGAGGCCACTGTGTTCTTGGGGACCTTCAATGCTGCAGAAATGTTTTGGTACGCTTCCCCAGATCTGTGCCGTGACACAATTCTGTCTCAGAGTTCTACGGACAATTCCTTTGACCTCATGGCTTGGTTTTTGCTCTAACATATATACACAGTTGACAGTGTATATAGACAGGTGTGTGCCTTTCCAAATCCTGTCCAATCAATTTAATTTACCACAGGTGAACTCCAATCAAGTTGTAGAAACATCAAGGATGATCAATGGAAACAGGATGCACCTGAGCTCAATTTAGAGCTTCATAGCAAAGGTATGTAAGTAAGGTACATATTTTTGGGGGGGCAAACATTTATAAAAACCTGTTTTCCCTTTGTGATTATGGGGTATTGTGTGTAGATTGATGAGGATATTATTATTTATTTTTTTAAACAATTTTAGAATAAGGCTGTAAAGCAACAAATTGTGGAAAAGGTGAAGGGGTCTGAATACTTTCCGAATGCACTATACAGGTCTAAAAAGGGCATAAAATGGCCCATTTCATCATGATTTTCTCAATTGTTTGTGATACAAATGTAAGAGCATGTCAAACATCCTTCCTCCCAACAAAGTTAGTATGTGAGATACCCTGAATATTTATGGCATGGAATCGCCAATTTCTGATACTCACTATAATGCTTTAAAGGTCTATAGCACTAAGGGGAATGTTATTAACGTTACAGTGATGAAATATCTCCTCGCCGACACCCACACAAAGTACATTCATTTATTTTTCACAAACACACCCGTGGCCACATCCATAAACCTCTCAAGGAGCACGAAAGATTTAGATGGCAGATTCACAGCCCGGGCTGCAGCCAGTAATGACATTTAATATATGGTAGCTTAACATGACACGCCACTGCACACCTTACATTTTTCACCCGTTCCTGTTCAAGCAAGCATAGACTGAATGTCTTCTGTGTTCTGAAAGGAGGATGAAATAGTTTGAATGCTAAATAAATGTAAAAAATATATATATGACACATTCATACATGAATAAACTCATAAAAGGGTACAACACACATGCCTATGTTAGGGACGTCACATTGCTTTCTTTGCCCATACCACTTCCTACCAATTCGGCCAATACCTGGCTGGAACTGGGGACCTCTGCTTTGCTAACACATGTGACTGCCCTCCTTGACAACGTTCCAACCATTTGAGCCACCTGAAAAGGTACCAGTTGGATGGCTCTCCATCTGTGACATTTCAAGCTAGCTGTGGAGTGATCTTACAGTACGTTCTTAACTCTGTTACACACATACACAGGCCTACCAAACCAAAACGCAGATGGGACACTTGACTCCATAAAAAGCTCTCTTCTCCCAAGCATAATGTTAGCCAGCGGTCAGGGACTTCTCAGATAAAAAACACAGATAAACAATAGAGACTAACACTGCATGTGCCAGAGAATCCCCCCCACAACCTCTCTACTGCTCTCTAATCACCTTCTCACCCTGAAAGAGAAGGGGAGAGAGTGAGAGACACAGAGGAGGAGAGAGGGAGGGATAACAAGCCAAGCGAGAGGTCAGCAGCTGACAAAAGAAAAGGGATGAAGTCAGACTGAAGCCGTGCTGTCTAACCCATGGGGGAATGACTGCGCATGTCTCCATGAGACGCCATCTTAACGGACTTCATTTGGCTTCACTGCGCTATTGGGTTGTCATATAGGAATTAATGGGGTCACGTGATTGATGGCTTTGTCCATTCATATATACAGTCATTGGTCTAACCATCCCAGCAGCACAGCTCAGAGTTCACCCCCTGCCCCTCCAATCTAAACATGGTAGAACAGCAGCAAAATGGGGGGGCGGAGAAATTAGTCCCAAAAAAATCTGTTTTAAAAATAGATATCAGGATTCAGGATTAGCTATACTTAATGTAAGTAATGGGGGGAAATCCCAGGATGCTAATGGGAGAATTCCCGACACACATTGAGCGGAAGAGAGTCGTATCCTGTCCAGCTGGGGCCTCTGGGCCATTAAAGACAGGAAAAGACAGGAGAGAGATGAGAGGAAACACAGTGTCTGGGAGAAGCTGGCCAGTCGTGAGAGATCTGCATGGAGGATGCCAAAACACACACACGGTCACACACAGCAACACACACTAACACAGAGGTTTTAATTATAGAGTATATAGATAGAGTGTAACAAACAGTAAACAGTGTCACGCGGTATCATCCTCTATCAGGGATACATACATAACGTCACTTTCACACAACCCAGCAACTTCCTCTTCACCGTGCTCTCCCTCTTACACACGCGCACTGCACTCACACAAGCCACTTACAGAGGTAACAGTAGCGTAGCTCCCCTCTGTGCAACTCCACTCTGTCTCTTGTGCCTGTTCCTCCTCAAAGCCGAAATAAAACAAACCAAAAGAGAAGAGCGGTGACAAAAGCTCTTCCGCTCTCCTTTGTGGAAAGAACTGAAGGAGAAAAAGAAGAGGAGAACAGAAGCAGGTCGAGTCCTGCTGAGGGAAGCCTCTCCCCAGAGAGGTAACCCCCTCTCTTGCCTCCCTGGCAGAAGCTAAGCCATTCGTTATCGCTACTGCTCCTGCCCTCGGCGACTCTTCCTCGCTGCTGTGGCGTCCTTCGCTACGGTGTCCGTCACTATCGAGCACTCCTGTTCTTCGGAGTAAGTTTCAGTTCAGCACACACACAGAGCGAGAGACAGAGAGAGAAACGAGGAGGATAAGAGGGAGGGCTGGCTGCCTCATGCTGAAAGCAGATCCCCTCTGATCTCATCAAGCAGGGTTACCGACGGCAACCAGACAGACGGGCAGCTGAGGGGACACACCCATTTCATTTCCCCCACCCCCATCTGAGCCCAACCCCTTCTGCCAAACAGATACACATGGCACACACATACTAAATATATGTACAAACTGATAGAATACCACACATCTACAAGCATATAGCCTAAATTAATACATAGTGCACAATAATTTTTTTTAAACATAGTAATATGGCATATACAATCAATACAAACACACATTTGACACACATAGAATCTAAACACACATTTGCACATACAATGTAACACCAACATACATTGCATACACACATACAGCTGTCTACAGTATAGACACGTATAGCTTTCATTATTTTAGTTTTACAGCTTTTTCCTGTCATATCAGACAGGTCCAATGAGGTGGTGGTGATGGTACACAATTGCCCCCTTTCATTCTAGCCGTCCCACCTCGGCCTACTACTATGTAGCTAGGTAATTGGGAAGTGCGTAGCACTGTAGAAACACACCCTCGCCACAATCAACTGAGCCAGACCTAATTCTAACCCAATTTATCTTTCCCCCACATATATACCATGGCTGGGAATAGCCAGGGACCTCACGATACCATATTATCACAATACTTAGGTGCCGATACGCAGTGGCAGATTTAGGCATAGGCGACATGCGCAGCCACCCGGGGCGGCATCAGGTTGACCTCAGGTCTCCCCACTGGAAGCCTGAGGTCGGGGGAGCGGGGGAATCTATCAAATAGCGCACCTCTAACTTTGTACAGTACTAATGCAATTAGTTGTGCAATTCAGTTTGTGTGTTTCTTGTTTGAAGTGCAATAGTGTAATAATCAGGTTCTCTTCTGTATAAGTGTGTTATTCTTATTGTGTATTTGTGTGATATAGGATTTGTGCAATTTATTTTCATTTGTGTGTTTTTGTTAGCAATAGGGTAATAGTGTAATAATTCGATTCTCTTTTTAATTTGTATTTATATACTACAATTTGTTTATATTTGTCTTTGTTACTTCTTTTTGATATTTATGAGTGGGGGGTGGGCGAAGGGGGGTTCTCCCAGGGAGCCATACAAGCTAGAACCACCACTGGATACGATACTCATGATTCTATATGTATGGTGATTCGATTGCTATTTTACTGCGATTTGATGTTCCAAACATGTCGCTCACTTTATGTCTGCTGCAGAGACAAGAGAGGGGATGAGAAAATTTGTTTTGATCATTCACGCAAATAAAAGTTCTGAAACCATGTTGGCTCATTACTAAAAAAAGGAGAACAAGCTATAGGATGAAAAATACCACCTTATCATAATATACATAACCAATGCTTTTATGTGTGTTTCAGGATTCTGTTTTCATCTCCTTCCTCCTGAGCCCTGGCATTAATTGCCTCCTTGTTTTCCGCTCCAGAGCTTTTTAACACTTGGGAAGCCACATGAGGTCCAGGGACTTGGGGTGTGTGTGTGTGTGTGTGTGTGTGTGTGTGTGTGTGTGTGTGTGTGTGTGTGTGTGTGTGTGTGTGGTTATCTGCAGGACAAAGGGCCCTCCCTCTCTCCCCATAGAGAGAATAGGGGCCAAGGGCCCCCATCTGAGCAGCTTCTGACAATGGAGGGCAGAGGGCAAAAGTGTGTGTGTTGTATGTGTGATCCACCTCCTGCAACAAACGAGTCGTAGACAAAGCCTCCCAACTGTCCACACAAGGCCCAAGGGAGTGAGAAAGTGAGGGGAAGGGGAATGGATGATTGAGACAAAGAACTAAAACCTTGGTACTTGAGCCCTAAGGGTAAGGGTAGAGGATGATGGAGAGAAGGCGGGGGAAGAGGGGCGGTGGAGAAAAGAGCTATGCTCATTTGGCAGTCATCAAAGTGACCGTGGACGGATGGCAAACAAACAAATAAAGGAAAGGATCAGTTTGCAGAGGGGATGGTGAAAGGGATGGGGAGGAGAGGGGGAGAGAGGGGGAGGAGTAGCAGATATCCACTGCTTTTGTGCTGAACAGTCAGACCTCATTCCAGACGTGTGGACATAAATAATAGCCAGAATTGACATGGGGGTTGGGGGGGGGGGGGACAACAACTTTGGACATGAAACAGTCCAACTCCGCCTCTTTCTCAATTTTCAAACAGAAATAGGGTGCGTCTTTGGTGGTTCATCGATGTGTCATTCGAATTAGCTAGTTTGTTAGGTAAGCGAGCCAGCCACATTGCTAAGCGGGCCACTTGCTAAGCGGGCCACTTGCTAAGCGGGCCACTTGCTAAGCGGGCCACTTGCTAACTGGGCCACTTGCTAACTGGGCCACTTGCTAACTGGGCCACTTGCTAACTCCTCCAGTATGTGTTCATGCCATTTCAATGGATTTGTTTTTGGATGGAAAATGTAGAGATTGTTAAGAAATTACGCATCTGTAGCCAAATATCTTATCCATCCATTTGTTTTTAAGAATTAAATTACGATGTATTGATCAGTTACAGTGTTTAAAAAGGCTTTATTTCCTACCTCTATTCTCTCTGCAAACTTTTCTTTTCACATTTAGCAGCTGGCATTCTCTCGAAAGTGAGTCAATTATTTTTCACTGAGATTAAATCCTTTTAAACATTGCTGGGCAAAGAGAGGACAGCAGGTGACGACTTTTTCTCTGACAATCTTAAACTGACAGATTTATATTGTAATATTTTTATTATGCTAATTAGATTTCAGCGGGTGTGTGGACATTGACTCTAGGGGGTTAAAGTCGTTATTTTAAATACGATTTAACCGGAAGTGCACACAAGACGCTATTTACCTAAATTTTTTAAAATTAATATTCTTATTTTACTTACTCAAAAAAAAAAAAAACTACTGCAAAAAAAAAAACTACTAGTCGCAAAAACCATCAAGCGCTGTGATGAAACTGGCTCTCATGAGGACCGCCACAGGGAAGGAAGACCCAGAGTAACCTCTGCTGCAGAGGATAAGTTCATTAGAGTTAACTGCACCTCAGATTGCAGCCCAAATAAATGCTTCAGAGTTCAAGTAACAGATACAGCTCACCATCAACTGTTCAGAGGAGACTGTGTAAATCAGGCCTTCATGGTCGAATTACTGCAAAGAAACCACTACTAAAAGGACACCAATAAAGAGAGACTTGCTTGGGCCAAGAAACACGAGCAACGGACATTAGACTGGTGGAAATTTGTCCTTTGGTCTGATGAATCCAAATTTTAGATTTTTGGTTCCAACCGCTGTGTCCTTGTGAGAAGCAGAGTAGGTGAACGGATGATCTCCGCATGTGTGGTTCCCACCATGAAGCATGGAGGAGGTGGCGTTACCGTGTGGGGGTGCTTTGCTCATGACACCATCTGATTTATTTAGAATTCATGGCACACTTAATCAGCATGGCTACCAAAGCATGTTGCAGGGATATGCCATCCCATCTGGTTTGCGCTTAGTGGGACTATCATTTGTTCTTCAACACGACAATGATCCAACACACCGCCAGGCTGGATATGGGCTTTTTGACCAAAAAGGAGAGTGATGGAGTGCTGCATCAGATGACCTAGCCACCCCAATCTCCCGACCTCAACCCAATTGAAATGGGTTGGGATGAGATGACTGCAGAGTGAAAGAAAAGCAGCCAACAAGTACTCAGCATATGTGGGAACTCTTTCAAAACTGTTGGAAAATCCTTCCAGGTGAAGCTCGTTGAGAGAATGCCAAGAGTGTGCAATATTGTCATCAAGGCAAAGGGTGGCTACTTAGAAGAATTTCAAATATATTTAGATTTGATCAACACTTTTTAGGTTACTACATGATTCCATATGTGTTTTTTCATAGTTTATGTCGTCACTATTATTCTACAATGTAGAAAATAGTCACAAAAAAAAAAAAACTTGAATGAGTAGGTATGTTCTAACTTTTCACTGGTACTGTATTATATTAGTGCCTTTGGAAAGTATTCAGACCCCTTGACTTTTTTCACATTTTGTTCCATTCTTATTCTAAAATTGATAAAAGCGCCCCCCCCCCCCCCTCATTCTACACACAATAACCCATAATGACAAAGCAAATACAGGTTTTTAGAACATTTGGGGAGTATTTGTATTTGGGGAGTTTCTCCCTTTCTTCTCTGCAGATCCTCTCAAGCTCTGTCAGGTTAGATAGTGAGAGTTGCTGTACAGATATTTTCAGGTCTCTCCAGGGATGTTCGATCGGGTTCAAGTCCAGGCTCTGGTTAGGCCACTCAAGGACATTCTGAGACTTGTCCCAAAGCCACTCCTGCATTGTCTTGGCTGTGTGCTTAGGGTTGTTGTCCTGTTGGAAGGTGAACCTTCACCCCAGTCTGAGGTCCTGATCGCTCTGGAGCTGGCTTTCATCAACGATCTCTCTGTACTTGGCTCCGTTCATCTTTCCCTCGATCCTGACTAGTCTCCCAGTCTCTGCCGCTGAAAAACATGCTGCCACCACCATGCTTCACCGTAGGGATGGTGCCAGGTTTCATCCAGATGTGATGCTTGGCATTCAGGCCAAAGAGTTCAATCTTGGTTTCATCAGACCAGAGAATCTTGTTTCTCATGGTCTGAGAGTCTTTAGGTGCCTTTCGGCAAACTCCAACCGGGCTGTCATGTGCCTTTTACTGAAGAGTGGCTTCCGTCTGGCCACTAACATAAAAGGCCTGATTGGTGGAGTGCTGCAAAGATGGTTGTCCTTCTGGAAAGTTCTCCCATTTCCACAAAGGAACTCCGGAGCTCTGTCAGAGTGACCATCGGTTTCTTGGTCATGACCAAGTGCAGCTGAGCTCAATTTCAAGTATCATAGCAAAGGGTCTGAATACTTAAGTAAATAAGGTATTTATTTACTTATAAGGTTTTTTATGTTTAATACATTTGGTAAAATTTCTAAAAACCTGTTTTCACTGTCATTATGGGGTATTGTGTGTAGATTGATGAGGAATATTTTTTTTAATCCATTTTTGAATAAGTCTGTAACGTAACATTTGGAAAAAGTCAAGGGGCCTGAATACTTTCCGAAGGCACTGTGTATATATAGTGCATTTGGAAATTATTTAGACCCCTTGACTTTTGAGATTTTGTTACGTAGATTATTCCAAAATTGATTAAAAAGTTTTCCCCCTTCATCAATCTACACACACACACAAACACCCCATAATGACGAAGCAGAAACAGTTTAGAAATATGTTTTAACAAACACTGGTTCCGAGAAGGCAGCACACATACAGACAATACCAAGCCACTACTACAGCGGCCACTGCTAACAGACTACATAGACAAGCCCAATAGGGAGTGACAATATTATTGGGTACCAAAGGGGCGGCAGGTAGCATAGTGGTTAGAGCGCTAGGCCAGTAACCGAAAGGTTGCTGGATCGAATCCCTGAGTTGACAAGGTAAAAATCTGTCGTTCTGCCCACTGGATGTCGATTATGGCAGCCTCCCGAACCTCTCTGATTCAGAGTTGTTGGGTTAAATGCCGAAGACACATTCCAGTTGAATGCATTCAGTTGTATCCCCCTTTCCCTAATATGTTGAGTCATCAAAGTAATCCTATCTATTCTACAGTATACGTATCTATCTGTAAAGTGAGTGTCTATGAGAGTGACTGTATCTGTGTGGATGTTTGCTGCCAGGGGAGAACAGGGCAGGTAACTCAAGTCCAAAGCCAGGGATGGTGGCGAGTGAATGAGAGAGAGAGAGATGAAGGAAGTGAGAGAGGAAGAATGGCAGGGAACAGCATTGCTGCCTAGCCTCTCTGAAATATTCAGGGCCGAGTCACTGGACAGGGGCACGGTGCTATCAGGTTTCACCCTACATTCACCAGGTTTAGGAGGCTTACAGTGAGCAGGCACTGTGGCACTGTGTGTGTGTTATCCACTCAAGTGTGTATATGCCCACTAAGCACTGTCCCAGGTACATTATTTACCTGGCTTATCAGGGTCAATGCAAATAATCAAATGGGCAGCTGACAGCACCATGCTAGTGGAGAGCTTGTGTCATACATGCTGCTATTGACCCAGTTTCACTGTGTCTGCATTTCTATATAAGCCAACCTATTGAAAGAGAAGACTTAGCAGTAACCCAAACCCTTAGGGATCTATGAAATAATCTAAAGGGCTTTTTACACTACTGATCAGGACCGAGGCGAGCCATAGTGTACTGAGCTGGCCTGGTTATGTATCCATCCATCCACATGCTTATTGACCTTAACATGATGCTTATTGTGGGCAATGTAAAAATATACTATCTGAACCAGCCAGCTTGGATTGACACAATCGGCAGGTAACCTAGTGGTTAGAGCGTTGGGCCAGTAACCGAAAGGTTGCTTGATCGAATCCCCAAGCTGACAAGGTAAAAATCCTTGAACAAGGCAGTTAACCCACTGTGCCCCGGTAGGTCATCATTGTAAATAAGAATTTGTTCTTAACTGACCTGCCTAGTTAAATAAATGTTAAATAAAAATTTAAAAAAATAAAAGTGTGAAAAGATTATTGAGGACTGGATGCCTACCCCTGAATCAGGTCATTGGAGTACAGTCTGCTATACACTCAGAATAATCCCCAATTAGTTACAGTCGCCCAAACCATGGGACAGAAACATTCACATACTAACAATACACTTCCGAATCAATTGGTCAGGCAAGAATCAAACAAGATAGAGGAATGTGTTACCTGTTGGTTCTTAGGAAAGCCACATCTACAGTCTGTAGGTGAGACTCAGGTTTCAAAGTTGAAAGTTCAGTCCAATGTGTGGTGTGATTCTGCAACAGAAACAAGAGATATTGAGTTATCAAGGAAACTACACAGAAAATAACACAGGAAATATTTAAGCAATAAGGCACGAGGGGGTGTGGTATACACTACCGGTCAAAAGTTTAAGAACACCTACTCATTCAAGGGTTTTTCTTTCATCAAGGCAAAGGGTGGCTATATGAAGAACCTCAAATATAAAATATTTTGATTTGTTTAATCTTGACACTACAGGGGGTGCTGTTTCAACTTGGACATTTATCGTTCCCAAATTAAACTGCCTCGTACTCAATTCTTGCTCGTACAATATGCATATTATTATTACTATTGGATAGAAAACAATCTCTAGTTTCTAAAACCCGTTTGAATTATGTCTGTGGGTGAACCAGAACTCTTTCTGCAGCGAAATCCATGACAGGAACTGCGAAGGTCTGAAAACGAGGCTCTGTTCTCAGATCAGTTTAAAGCTCTGTATGTATCCTATGGGTCGACATGAACTGCACCCGCCTTCCCCTGGATGTCAGTAACCAATGAGAAGTGGAATGGAGTGTCTACGTAGTTCTCAGAGCTTATAAAAGGCCAAGGAACGAAGTGAGCTCTCTTTTCGTCGTTCGTCATTGCGCAAAGCAAGACCTCAAGATGGCATTTTGAAACGCTCAGTTATCGGCCTTAGCTATATCCGTCTGTAATTTAATTCGATATAGGTGCTGTCTCTTATACACATCTAGATGTGTATAAGAGACAGCGATTTGTGCTGCTAAATATGCACATTTTCGAACAAAACCTATATGCATTGTGTAATATGATGTTACAGGACTGTCATCTGACGAAGTATATCAAGGTTAGTCAAAAATTATATATCTTTTGCTGTATTGTTACGATCGCTAACCTGTGTTGCTGGTAAATTGCTTGTGTTTCTGGCTATTGTGCTAAGCTAATATAATGCTATATTGTGTTTTCGCTGTAAAACACTTAAAAAATCTGACATATTGGCTGGATTCACAAGATGTTGGGCTTTCATTTGCTGTACGCTGTGTATTTTTCAGAAATGTTTTAAGATGAGTAATTAGGTATTTGACGTTGGTCTCTGTAATTATTCTGGCAGCTTCGGCACTATTTCAGATTGCAGCTGCAATGTAGAACTGTGATTTATACCTGAAATATGCACATTTTTCTAAAAAAACATATGCTATACAATAAATATGTTATCAGACTGTCATCTTATGAAGTTGTTTCTTGGTTAGTGGCTATTTATATCTTTATTTGGTCGAATTAGTGATGGCTACTGATGGAGTAAAAAACTGGTGGAGTAAAAAAAGTGGTGTCTTTTGCTAACGTGGTTAGCTAATAGATTTACATATTGTGTCTTCCCTGTAAAACATTTTAAAAATCAGAAATGATGGCTGGATTCACAAGATGTGTATCTTTCATCTGGTGTCTTGGACTTGTGATTTAATGATATTTAGATGCTAGTATTTACTTGTGACGCTATGCTAGGCTATGCTAGTCAGCTTTTTTACTGTGGGGGGTGCTCCCGGATCCGGGTTTGGGAGGAATTAGAGGTTAACACTTTTTTGGTTACTACATGATTCCATATGTGTAATTTCATAGTTGATGTCTTCACTATTATTCTACAATGTAGAAAATAATGAAAATGAAGAAAAACCCTTGAATGAGTAGGTGTTCTAAAACTTTTGACTGGTAGTGTATAGCCAATATACCACGGCTAAGGGCTGTTATTATGCACAACGCAACGCGGAGTACCTGGATACAGCCCATAGCCGTGGAACATTGGCCATATACCACAAACCCCCGAGGTGCCTTATTGCTATTATAAACTGGTTACCAACATAATTAGAGCAGTAAAAATACATGTTTTGCCATTCCCATGGTATACCTTGATATACCACGGTTGTCAGCCAATCAGCATTCAGGACTCGAACCACCCAGTTTATAATGTAAGTTAAGTGTGTGAAGAAAACAAGGCCAACGTGAACTTCAGAAGGTATTGCTCTTGGTGGAGGTTTCCCTTAGGCACATATCTAGGATCAGCTTACCTGAATCCTAATCTTAACCTTTAAGGCAAACTCACAGCTGACCTAGGTACAGTGTCTAGGGGAAACTTTATCTAAAAGGGCAAGGCTTACTCAAGTCATTTTGTTCACCTGACCTAGAATTCCTTACAATCAAATGCTGACCACATTATGTACCAAGAGAATTCTCTTCGATTATAATCACAGCCGTGTATATCCCCCCCTGAGCAGACACCTCGACGGCCCTGAAAGAACTTCATTGGACTCTATGTAAACTGGAAACCACATATCCTGAGGTTGCATTTATTGTAGCTGGGGACTTTAACAAAACTAAATTTGAAAACAAGGCTCCCTAAATTTTATCAGAATATCGAATGCGTCACCCGGGCTGGCAGCATTCTGGATCATTGCTACTCTACCTTCCGCCAACGCATACAAAGCCCTCCCTCGCCCTCCTTTCGGCAAATCTGACCACGACTCCATTTTGTTGCTCCCAGCCTATAGACAGAAACTAAAACAGGAAACGCCCGTGCTCAGGTCTGTTCAACGCTGGTCTGACCAATCTGATTCCAYGCTTCAAGATTGCGTCGATCATGTTGTACCTACAGTGACTATTAAAACCTTCCCCAACCAGAAACCGTGGATTGATGGCAGCATTCGCGAAAAACTGAAAGCGCGAACCACTGCTCTTAAATCATGGCAAGGCAACCGGAAACATGACTGAATACAAACAGTGTAGCAATTCCCTCCGCAAGGCAATCAAACAAGCTAAGCGTCAGTATAGATACAAAGTAAAGTCGGAATTCAACGGCTCAGACACGAGACGTATGTGGCAGGGTCTACAGTCAATCACGGATTACAAAAAGATAACCAGCCCGTCGTGGACACCGACGTCTTGCTTTGAGAACAATACAGTGCCACTTACACGATCCACTACCAAAACCTGCGGGCTCTCCTTCACCGCAACCAACGCGAGTAAAACATTTAAACGTGTTAACCCTCGCAAGGCTGCCGGCCCAGACGGCATCCATAGCCGCGTCCTCAGAGCATGAGCAGACCAGCTGGCTGGTGTGTTTACGGACATATTCAATCAATCCCTATCCCAGTCTGCTGTTCCCACATGCTTCAAGAGGGCCACCATTGTTTCTGTTCCCAAGAAAGCTAAGGTAACTGAGCTAAACGACTATTGCCCCATAGCACTCACTTCCGTCATCATGAAGTGCTTTGAGAGACTAGTCAAGGATCATATCACCTCCACCCTACCTGACACCCTAGACCCACTCCAATTTGTTTACCGCCTCAATAGGTCCACAGACGACGCAATCGCCATCACACTGCCCTATCCCATCTGGACAGGAGGAATACCTATGTAAGAATGCTGTTCATCGATTACAGCTCAGCATTTAACACCATAATACCCTCCAAACTCGTCATTAAGCCCTGGGTCTCGACCCCGCCCTGTGCAACTGGGTCCTGAACTTTGATGGGCCGCCCCCAGGTGGTGAGGGTAGGAAACAACACCTTTTCCACGCTGATCCTCAACACTGGGGCCCCCACAAGGGTGCGTTCTCAGCCCTCTCCTGTACTCCCTGTTCACCCATAACTGCGTGGCCATGCACGCCGCCAACTCAATCATCAAGTTTGCAGACATCACTACAGTGGTCGGCTTGATTACTAACAACGATGAGGAGATGGCCTACAGAGAGGAGGTGAGGGCCCTCGGAGTGTGGTGAAAATAACCTCACACTCAAAATCTACAAAACAAAGGAGATGATTGTGTACTTCAGGAAACCCCCTATCCACATCGACGGGACAGTAGTGGAGAAGGTGGAAAGTTGCTCGGCGTACACACGGACAAACTGAAATGGTCCACCCACACAGACAGGGTGGTGAAGAAGGTGCAACAGAGCCTCTTCAACCTCAGGAGGCTGAAGAAATTTGGCTTGTCACCTAAAACCCTCACAAACTTTTACATATGCACAAATCGGGAGCATCCTGTCGGGCTGTATCACCGCCTGGTACGCAACTGCTCCGCCCAGAACTGTAAGGCTCTCCAAAGGGTAGTGAGGTCTGCGCAATGCATCACCAGGGGCAAACTACCTGCCCTCCAGGACACCTACACCACCCGATGTCACAGGAAGGTCAAAAAGATCATCAAGGACAACAACCACCGAGCCACTGCCTGTTCACCCCGCTATCAACAAGAAGGCGAAGTCAGTACAGGTGCATCAAAGCTGGGACCAAGAGACTTAAATAGTCAAATAAATAGTTAAATAGTCATCACTAACATTGAGTGGCTGCTGCCAACATACTGACTCAAATCTCTAGCCACTTTAATAATAAAAAATTGGATGTAATAAATGTATCAGTAGTTACTTTAAACGATGCCACTTTATATAATGTTTACATACCCTACATTACTTATCTAATATGTATATACTGTACTCTATACCATCTACTGCATCTTGCCTATGCCGCACGGCCATCGCTCATCCATATATTTATATGTACATATTCTTATTCATTCCTTTACACTTGTGTGTATAAGGTAGTTGTAGTGAAATTGTTAGATTACTTGTTAGATATTACTGCACGGTCAGAACTGGAAGCACAAGCATTTCGCTACACTCGCATTAATATCCGCTAACCATGTGTATGTGACAAATAACATTTGATTTGATGTCCAAGACAGAATCAGGTCCCATTCAATAGGAGCAATTTTTCAGATTATGTATCCATTGATTCGACTGTTTTGTGCCCAACATATTGGGAGAAAGGTGTGGTTTTGGGTTATGGTTTGGGATGTGGAACACATAAAACAATGTCATCCAGATATGAATGTGGGCGCCAATCCCAGTGCCTGACAGATGGTTCAGTCCCAGTGGCTGACAGAGGTCGTTGGCTGAAGTGCATGTGAATGGAGCACAGAGCAAGTGGACAGTGAAGAATCACGAGGAGAGAAATTCATGGGCACTAAAATATTAATGACTTTATCTTGCTCAAAATTTGTGAGGCAGTGGCATGTCTACATTAGGGAGAATAAACACTGGCGTGAGACAGGACGCTGTTCAATTAGATTCTCAATAGATAACTTCACAGGTAGAAGACGTGTGTGTATGTGTGTGTGATGTTTGGCAAATATGGAACGGTAGGTTAATCTCATTCGCATACATAAACACACACAGATGTTTTTTTCACATAAACACAGATCTGTCTGTCAAGGAGGCTTTTGAGATGGGGGCTCTTTGCACATTACACAAACTGCCACACACACACACACACACACACACACATACACACGAGAGAGAAAACGCTGACAAAACTCAGCGCTTTGCTGCGCAGGCCAGGTCTAGGTAAAGCCCTGGAGGACAGACAGGAGCTTTGTACCAGCAGGGCTGCTCTCTACCACAGGCTGGCTGGCTTACTTATGGTTTTTCCATTTCCTCATGACTGAGTTGGGCTGGGGAGCTAAATAAACCACTTTAACCTGGGAATGGGGGAAAGGAGTTCTCTCACAAACACAGATCGATAACTTGCTAGAAACCGCTAACTTCCTAGAAACAAAACATTCATATGATGACTATCTCTGAAACTCACTTAGCTAATACTTTTGATGTTACAAAGGTAGCAATACATGGTTACACCATCTACAGATGAGATAGGAATGTCAATGGCGGTGGTGTTGCTGTTTATATTCAGTCATATTCCTGTGAAGCTTAGAGAGGATCTCATGTCAAATGCTGTTGAAGTGATATGGCTACAGGATCACCTACCTCACCTAAAGCCCATTCATGTGGGAAGTTTCTATAGGACCACCAAGTTCTAACAGGTCGGTATCTGGATAACGACTGTGAAATGCTAGATAATGTATGTGATATCAACAGAGAGGTATATTTTCTGGGCAACCGAAATATTGACTGGCTTTCATCAAGCAGTCCACTCAAGAAAAAGCTTAAAAGTGTAACCAGTGCCTGCAACCTGGTTCAGGTTATCAGTGAAACAAATCAGGGTATTAACAAACAGCACAGGCATGAAATCCACATTTTTTTTTCACCTTTATTTAACTAGGTAGGCAGGTTGAGAACAAGTTCTCATTTACAACTGTGACCTGGCCAAGATAAAGCAAAGCAGTTCGACACAAAACAACACAGAGTTACACATGGA
Organism: Salvelinus sp. IW2-2015; assembly: GCF_002910315.2. Classification (NCBI taxonomy): domain Eukaryota; kingdom Metazoa; phylum Chordata; class Actinopteri; order Salmoniformes; family Salmonidae; genus Salvelinus; species Salvelinus sp. IW2-2015. The sequence continues at coordinate 30,716,294 of NC_036859.1, forward strand.
GTAAAACAAACATACAGTCAATAATACAGTAGAAAAATAAGTCTATATACAATGTGAGCAAATGAGGTGAGATAAGGGAGGTAAAGGCAATAAATAGGCCATGGTGGCGAAGTAAATACAATTTAGCAATTAAAACACTGGAATGGTAGATTTGACAGTAGATGATTGTGCAAAGTAAAAATACTGGGGTGCAAATTGGCAAAATAAATACATAAATACAGTAGGTTAATTGGGCTATTTACAGATGGGCTATGTACAGGTGCAGTGATCTGTGAGCTGCTCTGACAGCTGGTACTTAACCTCTTTGGGATATGGGGGCGCTGTTATCACTTTGTAAAAAATCGTTCCCAAATTAAACTGCCTCGTACTCAATTCTTGCTCGTACAATATGCATATTAKTATTACTATTGGATAGAAAACACTCTCAAGTTTCTAAAACCGTTTGAAWTATATCTGTGAGTAAAACAGAACTCATTTTGCAGCAAACTTCCTGTCTGGAAGTGAAAAATCTGAAATCGAGGCTCTGTTCCAGGGCCTTCCTATTCATTTGCTTCAAATCTATGGCTATACATGCACTTCATACGCCTTCCACTAGATGTCAATAGGCAGTGAGAGGTGAAATGGGGTGTATAGCTTGATCTGAGGTCAAAAGAGAGCTCTTGGAATGACATGACCCCAATTTCCTTTTTTCAGGAAGGCGCGGGAAGGAACTCTGGATTGCCTTCTGAAAAGCTTTCGTTAGATGGCTAATATCTCCGGCTTTGATTTTATTTGATAAATGTGATAATATCATCGTGAAGTATGTTTTTTTCAATATAGTTTTATCAGATTATTGAAAGTTTAATCGGGAGTTTTGGCGTGTTCCGTTCTCTGCGTTTGGTGATGATGGACAGCTTCGCGCCACTTGGCTAGCTTTGGTTGCTAATTCGACAGGAAAAAAGGACATTCTAAAACCAAACAACGATTGTTCTGGACAAAGGACCCCTTGTACAAGATTCTGATGGAAGCTCAGCAAAAGTAGGAACCATTTATGATGTTATTTCGTATTTCTGTCGAAAATGTTTAGTATTATTTTCCGCCCTGATTTTGGGCGCGGTCTCGCTATAACGTAAGCTGTATGTCGTACTAAAAAGTTATTTTTAGAATTCTAACACGGCGATTGCATTAAGAACTAGTGTATCTTTCATTTGCTGTACAACATGTATTTTTTAGTAAAGTTTATGATGAGTTATTTGGTCAGAATAGGTGAGTGTCAGAAATATATCCGGAGATTCTGGGAAAAAGTTGCTACGTTTTCACAATGTATAACCACGGATTTCGGCTCTAAATATGCGCATTTTCGAACAAAACATAAGTGTATTGTATAACCTGATGTTATAGGACTGTCATCTGATGAAGCTTGTCAAGGTTAGTGAAAAATTATATATCTTTTGCTGGTTTTTTGCGATCGCTAACTTTTGCTGCTGATAAATGGGTTGTGTTTTTGGCTATTGTGGTAAGCTAATATAATGCTATATTGTGTTTTCGCTGTAAAACACTTAAAATATCTGAAATATTGGCTGGATTCACAAGATGTTTATCTTTCATTTGCTGTACACCATGTATTTTTCATAAATGTTTTATGATGAGTATTTAGGTATTTCACGTTGGTCTCTGTAATTGTTCTAGCTGCTTCGGTGCTATTTGTGATTGTAGCTGCAATGTAAAACTATGATTTATACCTGAAATATGCACATTTTTCGAACAAAACATAGATTTATTGTATAATATGTTATAAGACTGTCATCTGATGAAGTTGTTTCTTGGTTAGTGACTAATTCTATCTCTATTTGGTCGGTTTTGTGCAAGCTACCTGTGCTGTGAAAGAAATGTCGGTCCTTTTTTTATTTGGTGGTGAGCTAACATAAATATACGCGGTGTTTTCGCTGTAAAACATTTGTAAAAATCGGACATGTTGGCTGGATTCACAAGATGTTTATCTTTCATTYGCTGTATTGGACTTGTTAATGTGTGAAAGTTAAATATTTCAAAAAAATATTTTTTGAATTTCGCATTTTCAGTGGAATGTGGGGCGGAACCCCGGGGCTGTAAAGGTTAAAGCTAGTGAGGGAGATAAGTGTTTCCAGTTTCAGAGATGTTTGTAGTTCGTTCCAGTCATTGGCAGCAGAGAACTGGAAGGAGAGGCGGCCAAAGAGGAATTGGCTTTGGGGGTGACAAGTGAGATATACCTGCTGGAACGCGTGCTACGAGTGGGTGCAACTATGGTGACCAGCGAGCAGAGATAAGGCTGGACTTTACCTAGAAGGGTCTTGTAAATGACCTGGAGCCAGTGGGTTTGGCGACGAGTATGTTGAACATAATAAACGGCTCTCTATCCACCGGATGTGTACCAAACTCACTAAAAGTGGCAGTAATAAAGCCTCTCTTGAAAAAGCAAAACCTTGACTCAGAAAATATAAAAAACTATCAGCCTATATCGAATCTTCCATTCCTCTCAATTTTATAAAAAGCTGTTGCGCAGCAACTCACTGCCTTCCTGAAGACAAACAATGTATACGAAATGCTTCAGTCTGGTTTTAGACCCCATCATAGCACTGAGACTGCACTTGTGAAGGTGGTAAATGACCTTTTAATGGGGTCAGACCGAGGCTCTGCATCTGTCCTCGTGCTCCTAGACCTTAGTGCTGCTTTTGATACCATCGATCACCACATTCTTTTGGAGAGATTGGAAACCCAAATTGGTCTACACGGACAAGTTCTGCCTGGTTTAGATCTTATCTGTCGGAAAGATATCAGTTTGTCTCTGTGAATGGTTTGTCCTCTGACAAATCAACAGTAGATTTCAGTGATCCTCAAGGTTCCGTTTTAGGACCACTATTGTTTTCACTATATATTTTACCTCTTGGGGATGTCATTCGAAAACATAATGTTAACTTTCACTGCTATGCGGATGACACACAGCTGTACATTTCAATGAAACATGGTGAAGCCCCAAAATTGCCCTCGCTAGAAGCCTGTGTTTCAGACATAAGGAAGTGGATGGCTGTAAACTTTCTACTTTTAAACTCGGACAAAACAGAGATGCTTGTTCTAGGTCCCAAGAAACAAAGAGATCTTCTGTTGAATCTGACAATTAATCTTGATGGTTGTACAGTCATCTCAAGTAAAACTGAAGGACCTCGGCGTTACTATGGACCCTGATCTCTCTTTTGACGAACATATCAAGACTGTTTCAAGGACAGCTTTTTTCCATCTACGTAACATTGCAAAAATCAGAAACCTTCTGTCCAAAAATGATGCAGATGCTTTTGTTACTTCTAGGTTAGACTACTGCAATGCTCTACTTTCCGGCTAAAGCACTAAATAAAATTCAGTTAGGATTCTAGCAGCCGTATTTAGCACTGACTAGAACCCAAAAATGTGATCATATTACTCCAGTGCTAGCCTCCCTACACTGGCTTCCTGTTAAGGCAAGGGCTGATTTCAAGGTTTTACTGCTAACCTACAAAGCTTTACATGGGCTTACTCCTACCTATCTTTCCGATTTGGTCCTGCCGTACATACCTACACGTACGCTACGGTCACAAGACGCAGGCCTCCAAATTGTCCCTAGAATTTCTAAGCAAACAGCTGGAGGCAGGGCTTTCTCCTATAGAGCTCAATTTTTATGGAATAGTCTACCTACCCATGTGAGAGACGCAGACTCGGTCTCAACCTTTAAGTCTTTACTGAAGACTCATCTCTTCAGTAGGTCATATGATTGAGTGTAGTCTGGCCCAGGAGTGTGAAGGTGAACGGATAGGCTCTGGAGCAACGAACCGCTCTTGCTGCCTCTGCCTGGCCGGTTCCCCTTTCTCCACTGGGATTCTCTGCCTCTAACCTTATTACAGGGACTGAGTCACTGGCTTACTGGTGCTCTTCCATGCCGTCCCTAGGAGGGGTGCGTCACTTGAGTGGGTTGAGTCACTGACGTGATCTTCCTGTCTGGGTTGGAGGCTATTTTGTAAATGACATAGCCAAAGTCGAGGATCGGTAAGATGGTCAATTTTACGAGGGTATGTTTGGCAGCATGAGTGAAGGATGCTTTGTTGCGAAATAGGAAGCCAATTCTAGATTTAACATAGAGTTTACAGTCTAACCAGACACCTAGGTATTTGTAGTTGTCCACATATTCTAAGTCAGAACCGTCCAGAGTAGTGATGCTGGACGGGCGGGCAGGTGCAGGCAGCGATCGGTTGAAGAGCATGCATTTAGTTTCACTTGCATTTAAGAGCAGTTGGAGGGCACGGAAGGAGAGTTGTATGGCATTGAAGCTCGTCTGGAGGGTTGTTAACACAGTGTCCAAAGAAGGGCCAGAAGTATACAGAATGGTGTCATCTGCGTAGAGGTGGATCAGAGACTCACCAGCAGCAAGAGCGGCATCATTGATATATACAGAGAAGAGAGTCGGCCCAAGAATTGAACCCTGTGGCACCCCCATAGAGACTGCCAGAGGCCCGGACAACAGGCCCTCAGATTTAACACACTGAACTCTGTCGGAGAAGTAGTTGGTGAACCAGGCGAGGCAATCATTTGAGAAACCAAGGCTGTTGAGTCTGCCGATGAGGATGTGGTGATTGACAGAGTCGAAAGCCTTGGCCAGGTCAATGAATACGGCTGCACAGTATTGTTTCTTATCGATGGCGGTTAAGATATCATTTAGGACCTTGAGCGTAGCTGAGGTGTACCCATGACCAGCTCTGAAACCAGATTGCATAGCGGAGAAGGTACGGTGGGATTCAAAATGGTCGGTGATCTGTTTGTTAACTTGGCATTCGAAGACCTTAGAAAAGGCAGGGTAGGACAGATATAGGTCTGTAGCAGTTTGTGTCAAGAGTGTCCCTCCCTTTGAAAAGGGGGATTACTGCAGCTGCTTTCCAATCTATGGGAATCTCAGAAGACACAAAAGAGAGGTTGAACAGGCTAGTAATAGGGGTTGCAACAATTTCGGGAGATAAATTTAGAAAGGGTCCAGATTGTCTAGCCCGGCTGATTTGTGGGGGTCGAGATTTTGCAGCTCTTTCAGGACATCAGCTGACTGGATTTGGCAGAAGGAGAAAGCTTGGGCGAGTTGCTGTGGGGGGTGCAGTGCTGTTGACCGGGGCAGGGGTGGCCAGGTGGAAAGCATGGCCAGCCGTAGAAAAATGCTTATTGAAATTCTCAATTATAGTGGATTTATCAGTGGTGACAGAGTTTCCTATCCTCAGTGCAGWGGGCAGCTGGGAGGAGGTGCTCTTATTCTCCATGGACTTTACAATGTCCCAGAACTTTTTTGTGCTTGTGTTGTAGGAAGCAAATTTCTGGTTGAAAAAGCTAGCATTGGCTTTTCTAACTGCCTGTGTATATTGGTTTCTAACTTCCCTGAAAAGTTGCATTTCACGGGGGCTGTTCAATGCTAATGCAGAACGCCACAGGATGTTTTTGTGTTGGTTAAGGGCAGTCAGGTCTGGAGAGAACCAAGGGCTATATCTGTTCCTGGTTCTAAATTTCTTGAATGGGGCATGCTTATTTAAGATGGTGAGGAAGACATTTAAAAAAAATAACCAGGCATCCTTTACTGACGGGATGAGGTCAATATATTCAATATATTCATCACATCTTTACTAATGCTGCAAAAATCTGCTCTAAAGCAGTATCCACATCCATCAGACTTAGTGATCATAATATAGTAGCCATATCTAGGAAAACCTACGTTCCAAATACTGGGCCTAATATAGTGTATAAGAGGTCATACAAGAGGTGTTGTCGTGATTCCTATGTAGAAAAATATTTGCTGGTATGTAATGAGGAGCAACCAAAGGCTGTACTTGAAGCAATTTCATAAATGCGTATTCCAGTTTCTAATAAGCACGCACTCATTAAGACAATACCTGTACAAACTATTAAATCCCTGTGAATTGATGTAGAATTGAAAAATTGTATGGTTGAGAGGGATGAGGCAAAAGGAATGGCAAATAAGTCTGGCTGCACAGCCGATTGGTCGACATATATTGTCTATTAACAAAGACAAGTCACCTGGGTGAAAAATTATTGAGAATGATAGACTATTGCCACCCCTAATTTCCATCTCTTCAATATAAGCCTACAAGAAAGTGTGTGCTCGCAGGCCTGGAGGGAAGCAAAATTCATTCCACTACCCAAGTATAGCAAAGCACCCTTCACTGACTCAAATTGCCGACTTATCAGACCATTAGCAACCCTTGGTAAACTTTTGTTTGACCAGATACAATACTATTTCACAGTAAACAAATTTAGAACAGACTTTCAGCACGCTTATTGGGAAGGACATTCAACAGGTTACACAAATGAGTGAAATTGATAAGGAGATTGGTTTGTTAGACCTCAGTGCAGCTTTTGACACTATCGATCACAATCAGCTGCTGGGAAAAAAGCTTTACATCCCCTGCTATATCGAGGATCGAGAGTTACCTGGGGCGGCAGGTAGCCTAGTGGTTAGAGCGTTGGGCCAGTAACTGAAAGGTTGCTAGATCGAATCCCCGAGCTGACAAGATAAAAAATCTGTCATTATGCCCCTGAACAAGGCAGTTGACCCACTGTTCCTAGGCAGTAATTGTAAATAAGAATTTGTTCTTAACTGACTTTCCTAGTTAAATAAAGGTTAAATAAAAAATAAAAAAATACCTGTCTAATAGAATACAGAGGGTGTTCTTTAATGGAAGCCTATTCAACAAAATCGAGGTAGAGTCAGGGGAGCTGTCTAGGCCTCTTACTTTTAAAAAACTTGACTAATGACCTGCCACTGAGTAAAGACAGTGTGTCTATGTATGCTATTTACTCAAGACTATACACATCAGCTACCACTATCCACGAACTACCACAGCAGGTGAAATCACTGCAACACAAAGCTGCAGTCAGTTTTAGAATGGGTGGCAAGAAATGAGCAAAATGTTTAAAAAAGAATAAAAGCATTATATTTGGTACAAATCATTCACTAAACCCCTAACCTCAACTAAATCTTGAAATTAATAATGTGAAAATTGAGCAAGTTGAGCAAGTTGAGGAGACTAAACCTCATGCTAGCAGATACCCATACACTTCCAGTCATTGTGCTAATGCTAGTTAGAGGTAGTTTCGTGAGCCAATACTAACTTCCATCATACTGGACACAGATAGAAAAATGGTATCCACAAGTTCATCTGACTCTGGGGAAGTAGAAAAATGGCCTCATTGCCAAAAATGTAAATGTACATGGAGAGCTAACATCAATAACAGGAGATTGACTGCATCACTACTTGTATTTGTGCGAGGTGTTGAAAGCACCGAGTTGTCTGTTCAAACGACTAGCACACAGCTCAGACACCTATGCCCCACAAGACATGCCACCAGAGGTCTCTTCACAGTGCCAAAGTCCAGAACCCGACTATGGGAAACAATACTACATAGGAAACATGACTAAATGGAACACCATTCCACATCAAGTAACTTATGCAAGCAGTAAAATCTGATTGAAAAAAAAGCAGTTAAAACTACACCTTATGGAACAGCACCAACTGTGAGGAGACACAAACACAGACACACACATACAGTACCAGTTAAGTTTGGACATACCTACTCATTCAAGGGTTTTAATTTTTACTGTTTTCTACATTGTAGAATGATAGTGAAGTTATCAAAACTATAAAATAACACATATGGAATCACGTAGTAACCAAAAAAAGTGTTATACAAATCAAAATATATTTTATATTCTTCAAAGTAGCCACCATTTGCCTTGACAGCTTTTCACACTTGGCATTCTCTCAAATCCAAACTTTTGACTGGTACTGACATTGTAATATTATTATATTGCTGTATTTTGGATTGTGTGTAGTACATAATGTGTTGTGCAATGTTTTGTATGTAATCACCTTAAATCTTGTTTGCACCCCAGGAAGAGTAGCTGCTGCTTTGGGGATCCGTAACAAATAAACATGCGTACAGAAACACGACCGCACAATCTCTACAAAACAGATGTTATCAAAGATCTCAGATGACTATTGTCTATAATGTCTAAGTAGCCATTAGAAATCCAATCAATAACCGTAATAGATCACTATATCACTACAAGGCTCCTCATTCCAATTAGTGGCATACATGAATCCATACATCCATCTTAAAGCTACAGTATGAAACTCTGCTGAATATCCTGACGGGAGAAACAAAGGCTTATAATTTTTGTTATCCATCCCAACTAACGACCCCCTAACCCTATATGAGGAGGATGCTCTTCTAATGTTTCTATGACAACCATGGAGGAAGGGATGGCACACGCGCGTACTGTCGGGGATTGATGCGCGCTGAAGACGACTTCTCTCATGAAGGCAGGAAAGAGCGAGGGGGAGGGATGAGGGGATGAAGAGAGGGAAAGCAGAGGGAGGGTGGGGAAGTAGGCCAAATATAGGAACAGTATAATGAGCTGGGTTCTTATCATCTCTCCATCACATCCATGTCCTCCTCCACACTATCTTCTCTCCCACCTTTCACTTAATCCACATGCCCAACCAATTGACGGCAGCAACCATCATCCCACTCACTGCTACATTTCCCAGAGGCCCCCTGGAGCAGAAAGAGGTATAGGCACGTTGTCATTTTTTAAATGTTTACATTTTAGTCATTTAACAGACGGTCTTATCCAGAGTCTTACACTTAGTGTGACACAACCACATATATCACAGTCGTAGTCAGCGTCACATATCACAGTCGTAGTCAGCGTCACATATCACAGTCGTAGTCAGCGTCACATATCACAGTCGTCATTCACGTGCATTTCTCCTCAAAAAGAAGTTCAGCAGAGCCAGTTCTAGAGGCGGCGAGGAGGGGGAAAGAGGACGAAAATGCACTTGTACATTACATTTTATAGATAAAATAAGTAGCATATTTTAACGTGTTCATATTTTTCTTCTCCGACAACACAACAGCTGATTTAAAAGGGAGTGTGGCAGATTTTAAAAACTCTTCTGTGAACGACTGACTATACTCAATGAAAGGTGGCTATCGAGGACTGAAAGGGGATACCTAGTCAGTTGAAGGACACTCTTCCGTTCCCCTACTAATGAATTGACACTCTCCTTGACCACTTATCGGTTTCTGGGTCACGGAGGAGAGTGGACAGACTTTTGCACAAATTAGAAAAGGCCCATGACAGTGTAGGTAGGCTCAGTTCAAAAAGGCTACTTGGAAAATGCATCCTTAGTACCTCCTTTAACTTCTGAGAATATCACTATCTACTGGATCCTTCTTTCATCTATCCAATAGTGTGAGGTCAGTGATTACCTCAAGGAAGGAAGCATTTAAAAAAGTACCATAACAGGGCAATAGGATTTTCCTATGCTTAAATGAAAAAAGCTGTGAATGTTTTGGGGGTCACCTTATCACAGTGTTTATCATGGACACGATTGAAGCGGAGCTGAGGCAAAAGTGACTGGGTCACAACCGCAGAGCTGATGGCTTCAGAGAGCAAGTTGATGAGGCTCAATCTAGTTTACTAAATTGCAGGCTAGTCACCAGGCTACATACAGTGGGGAGAACAAGTATTTGATACACTGCCGATTTTGCAGGTTTTCCTACTTACAAAGCATGTAGAGGTCTGTAATTTTTATCATAGGTACACTTCAACTGTGAGAGACGAAATCTAAAACAAAAATCCAGAAAATCACATTGTATGATTTTTAAGTAATTAATTTGCATTTTATTAACATGACATAAGTATTTGATCACCTACCAACCAGTAAGAATTCCGGCTCTCACAGACCTGTTAGTTTTTCTTTAAGAAGCCTCCTGTTCTCCACTCATTACCTGTTTAACTGCACCTTGTTTGAACTCGTTACCTGTATAAAGGACACCTGTCCACACACTCAATCAAACAGACTCAACCTCTCCACAATGGCCAAGACCAGAGAGCTGTGTAAGGACATCAGGGATAAAATTGTAGCCTGCACAAGGCTGGGATGGGCTACAGGACAATAGGCAAGCAGCTTGGTGAGAAGGCAACAACTGTTGGGCGCATTATTAGAAATGGAAGAAGTTCAAGATGACGGTCAATCACCTCGGTCTGGAGCTCCATGCAAGATCTCACTCGTGGGCATCATTGATCATGAGGAGGTGAGGGATCAGCCAGAACTACACAGCAGGACCTGGTCAATGACCTGGGAGCTGGGACACAAGTCTCAAAGAAAACCATTAGTAACACACTACGCATCATGGATTAAAATCCTGCAGCGCATGCAAGGTCCCACTGCTCAAGCCAGCGCATGTCAGGCGCGAAGTTTGCCAATGACCATCTGGATGATCCAGAGGAGGAATAGAGAAGGTCGTGTGGTCTGATGAGACAAAAATAGAGCTTTTTGGTCTAAACTCCACTCGCGTGTTTGGAGGAAGAAGGATGATGAGTTACAACCCAAGACCCCATCCCAACGTGAAGCATGGAGGTGAAACATCGATTCTTTGGGGATGCTTTTCTGCAAAGGGGTCAGGACGAATGCACGTATTGAGGGGGGATGGATGGGGCCATGTCATCGCCGATCTTGGCCAACAACTCCTTCCTCAGTAAGAGCATTGAAAGATGGTCGTCGGCTGGGTCTTCCAGCATGACAACGAAACGAAACACACAGCCAGGGCAACTAAGGAGTGGCTCCGTAAGAAAGCATCTCAAGGTCCTGGAGTGGTCTAGCCAGTCTCCAGACCTGAACCCAATAGAAATCTTTGGAGGGAGCTGAAAGTCCGTATTGCCCAGACGACAGCCACGAACCTGAAGGATCTGGGGAAGGTCTGTATGGAGGAGTGGGGCCAAAATCCTGCTGCAGTGTGTGCAAACATGGTAGAACTAACAGAAACGTATGAGCTCTGTAATTGCAAAACAAGGTTTTCTGTACCAAATATTAAGTTCTGCTTTTCTGATGTATCAAATACTTATGTCATGCAATAAAATGCAAATTAATTATTTAAAAATCACACAATGTGATTTTCTGGATTTTTGTTTTAGATTCCGTCTCTCACAGTTGAAGTGTACCTATGATAAAAATTACAGACCTCTACATGCTTTGTAAGTAGGAAAACCTGCAAAATCGGCAGTGTATCAAATACTTGTTCTCCCCACTGTACATCTGGGTTGAGGTTCAGGCTAAAGACTGCCACTGAAGAACAGACGTGGAACCATAAAATAGAATGAATACATCCAAATGAAATGGATATACAGTATCCGTTCGTTTTTTCCACTCTCGCCTTCCTCCTTTTAAGAAACCACCAAATTTATTAGAGACTTAGAATGTTCTACCTGCATGACATCAGATATTTCAAGGCAATTAAACCAACATTTTATTCCGAATGTAAACTACAGTAGAATGTTTGCCATGGGAGATGTTAGGAGCCAAGATGGAGGCTTGAGTTACTCTTCTGTATATACGGCACTGCACCACCAAGCTTCCAGTGTTGTTTCTTCAAACTCTCCGGCTCCCTGGGGATTAAGTGGCTTTGTTAATCCCAGAGGGATTAGGGAGATTTGGGGATCTGGGGCAGTGGCCCAATCTGAACAGCCTCACAGCTCACTGAGACTCAGAGATTTGACTGAATGAAATGGGAGCAGTTAGTAGATATAGATATAGAGGTGAGAGGCTAAGAGGTTAGAAAGTTTGTCTTTTTTTATCTTTTATAAACAATACAAAACATACTCATACAAACATCATTACGTCACACCTGCCCAGACCCACTATGTGATATTTAATATATATTTTTAGATTATTTTTTATTTTTTACAAACCTGTTTTTGCTTTGTAATTATGGGCTATTGTGTGTAGATTGATGAGGGGGGAAAACTATTTAATAAACTGTACAGGAAGGCTGTAATGTAACAAAATATTTGGGAAAAGTCAAGGGATCTGAATACTTTCCGAACGCACTGTATCTCTTCCAACACTCTATAAATGTTGCTGACTGTCCATCTATTTCTACTCTCTCTTCCCATACAGTGCATTTGCAAAGTATTCAGACCCCTTCACTTATTCCACATTTTGTAACGCTACAATTAATTAAATTGTAGTTCTCATCAATCTACACACAATACCCCATAATGACGTAGCAAAAAACTAGTTGAGACATTTTTGCAAATGTATAAAGAAAATAAACTGAAATATCACATTTACATGAGTATTCAGAGCCTTTACTCAGTACTTTGTTGAAGCACCTTTGGCAGTGATTACAGCCTCAAGTCTTCTTGGGTATGACGCTACAAGCTTGGCACACTTGTATATAGATTCTCTTTCTTTTTTTCTACCATGTTATTGACTTGTTTATTGTTTACTCCATGTGTAACTCTGTGTTGTCTGTTCACACTGCTAGCTTTATCTTGGCCAGGTCGCAGTTGCAAATGAGAACTTGTTCTCAACTAGCCTACCTGGTTAAATAAAGGTGAAATAAAAAAAATAAAAATAAAATAAAAACACCTGTATTTGGGGAGTTTCTCCCATTTTTCTCAGCAGATCCTCTCAAGCTCTGTCAGGTTGGATGGAGAGCATCGCTTTACAACTATTTTCAGGTCTCTCCAGAGATGTTCAATCGGGTTCAAGTCCGGGCCACTCAAGGACATTGAGACTTTTTCCGAAGCCACTCCTGCATTGTTATGGCTGTGTGCTTAGGGTTGTTGTCCTGTTGGAAGGTGAACCTTCGCCCCAGTCTGAGATCCTGATCACTCTGCAGCAGGTTTTTATCAAGGACCTCTCAGTACTTTGCGCCGTCCATCTTTCCCTCGATCCTGACTAGTCTCGCAGTCCCTGCCGCAGAAAAACATCCCCACAGCATGATGCTGCCACCACCATYCTTCACCGTAGGGATGGTGCCAGTCTTGAGTTCATCAGACCAGAGAATCTTGTTTATTATGGTCTGGGAGTCCTTTAAGTGCCATTTAGCAAACTCCAAGCGGGCTGTTATGTGATTTTTACTGAGGAGTGGCTACCGTCTGGCCACTCTAACATAAAGGCCTAATTGGTGGAGTGCTGCAGAGATTGTTTACCTTCTGGAAGGTTCTCCCATCTCCAGAGGAACTCTGGAGCTCTGTCAGAGTGACGTCCCTGACCTAGGCCCTTCTCCCCAGATTGCTCAGTTTGGCTGGGCGGCCAACTCTAGGAAGAGTCTTGGTGGTTCCAAACTTCTTCCATTTAAGAAAGATGGAGGCCACTGGGTTCTTGGGGAACTTCAATGCTGCAGAGTCTCATAGTAAAGGGTCTGAATACTTTAGTAAATAAGGTATTTCTGTTATGTATTTTTAATCAATTTAAAAACATTTCTAAAAACCTGTTTTCGCTTTGTCATTATGGGGTATTGTGTGTAGATTGATGAGGCAAAAAAAGTATTTTATCAATTTTAGAATAAGGCAGTAACCTAACAAAACGTAGAAAAGGGGAAGGGGTCTGAATACATTCCGAATGCACTATACACCTTATTCAATGCTCTCTCCCTCTCTCTGCTGCCCCTCCTTCCATCCCCATCTCCCCAGGCCAGCAGCAGTGTCCTCTGCTCTCCTGTAGGTAAAGGTGACCCTGCAAGGGTGAAATCCATTGACAATTTCCAAAATGGAATTAACGCGAGTCAAACAAGGTGCCATTGTAAGGCGAGATTCTACACTCACATGGTCTAAAAACAAGAGTTTGCAGGATGTGTATGCTTTAGAGTATATAGTCACCTACAAAATAAAAAAGCCATAGAAATGTATTTGAGCAGCACCAGGTGTACAGAATTTGCTTTTAAATTTGTACATTGTCACTATTTTGGAAAACACTGTTTTAAGCAGTGGAGGCTGCTGAGGGAAAGATGGCTCATAATAATGGCGTAAACGGAATGGCATCAAACACATGGAAGCCATTCCACCTATTTCACTCCAGTCATTACCATGAGCCCATTCTCCCCAATTAAGGTGCCAACAACCTCCTGTGGTTTTACGTGACCCAAGGGCCTATAGAAAAGCTATCCAGATGGGTTGTCTAGTGTGGAACTGACTGTGTGCGAGTGAGGGTTTTTGACTTGCTAAATTTCCTTTCACGGAAATTAGGTAATCTAACACAACAATCAGCTTTCCGCACCCCAAAAACACATCCAACCTGACACACATTGTAACCTGCCAGGTGGGAAGCTAATAACATTGTTTCACCATTCACCCCTCATTAATTGTTCCAAGTACCAGCAGATGGATTGTCACGTCTGGCACTTAGCTGCCAGGGACTTTAATAGATTGATAGATTTTTTATTCTTTCTCTCCCTCTCACTTTCCTCTGTATCACACTATAGGGTCTGACCTAGATCCCTTTCCCAAAGGAAATGAATGAATAAATCACGAGTGCGGGATGTGCTCCATATTCTCTGAACCTGGTGCCCTCGCACAGCGCCTTGCTACTACACTTTCTGGGTGGATGGATACAACCTCTGAAGCTGGTGTCCTGGCACAGTGCCTTGCTACTACACTGTCTGGGTGGATGGATACAACCTACCTCAACATACCTGGGTGGCTCAATAGCAGGGCAGGGGTCAATTCCAGTTCAATTCAGGAAGTATAATAACATTTCAATTCCATTTCGGAATTGAAATGTGAAAATGCCATATTTAATTCCATTTCAAACATTCCATTCCCAGCTGGGGAAGGGGGGGGGGGCAAGCTTAAACCAGCTCAATGTATTACAAAGCAAGGACGCATCTGGATTACACCCCTCTCTTTCTCTCAATATTGGTGACCATTAATTGCATATTAAAGTTATATAAAATCAAAGCATACTACACATAAGCATTTATGGTTTAGGTAAATGTTCCATCAATTGTAGGCTCTGCCGGTGAAGCAGTTGACATTTGCCCACGTAATGTAGCTAGCTAACTGGCTAGAAATAATGTTTGCAAGCTAACAAGAAACAGGTTCACTTTCTGGATTGACTGGAATTGACCACAACCCTAATCTACAGTACCATCTCCAGCTGATGGAGACTACGGAAGGCAGTGGTGGTTTATCACACACACATAGAAACATATGGACACACACACTACAATTGTACATGTGCGTACCCACCCACACACTCTCCAGCAGAGCTAATCTCCAATCAGCAGTGGGTTCTCACTCTCACACCCGCAGCTACTTGCCCGAGCCTCCCCAGCTTCTCCTTCACCCAAATCACTGTATTCTTATCGGCAGACTCAATGACTGCCTCGCCTGGTTCACCAACTACTTCGCAGACAGACTTCAGTGTGTCAAATCAGAGGGCCTGTTGTCCAGACCTCTGGCAGTCTCTATGGGGGTGCCACAGGGTTAAACTCTCGGGCCAACTCTTTTCTCTATATATATATCAACGATGTCGCTCTTGCTGCGGGTGATTCACTGATCCACCTCCACGCAGGCGACACCATTCTGTATACATCTGGCCCTTTGGACACTGTGTTAACTAACCTCCAAATGAGCTTCAATGCCATACAACACTACTTCCGTGGCCTCCAACTGCTCTTAAACGCTAGTATAACCAAATGCATGCTTTTCAACCGTTCGCTGCCCGCACCCGCCCGCCCGACTAGCATCACTACTCTGGACGGTTCTGACCTAGAATACGTGGACAACTAAATACCTAGGTGTCTGGCTAGACTGTAAACTCTTCTTCCAGACTCATATCAAACATCTCCAATCCAAAATCGGCTTTCTACTTCACAACAAAGCATCCTTCACTCACGCCGCCGAACTTACCCTAGTAAAACTGACTATCATACCGATCCTCGACAATGTCATCTACAAAATAGCTTCCAATACTCTACTCAGCAAATTGGATGTAGTCTATCACAGTGCCACCAGTTTTGTTACCAAAAGCGCCTTATAGCACCCACCACTGCAACCTGTATGCTCTAGTCGGCTGGCTCTCGCGACATATTCGTCGCCAGACCCACTGGCTCCAGGTCATCTATAAAAGTCTATGTTAGGTAAAGCTCCGCCTTATCTCAGCTCACTGGTCACGATAACAACACCCACCCATAGCACGCGCTCCAGCAGGTATATCTCACTGGTCATCCCCAAAACCAACACCTCCTTTGGCCGCCTTTCCTTTCAGTTCTCTGCTGGCAGTGACTGGAACGAATTGCAAAAAAATAAATATAAACGTTTTAAATTTCGCTGAAGCTGGATGGAGACTTATATTTCCCTCACTAACTTTAAACATCAGCTATCTTAGCAGCTAACCGATCGCTGCAGCTGCACATAGTCCATCTGTAAATAGCCTACCCAATCTACCTACCTCATCCCCATATTGTTTTTATTTACTTTGCTGCTCTTTTGCACACCAGTATCACTACTTACACAACATCATCTGCTCATCTATCACTCCAGTGTTAATCTGCTAAATTGTAATTACTTTGCTACTATGGCCTATGTATTGCTTTACCTCCTCATGCCATTTCACACACTGTATATAGACTTTCTTTTTGTGTTATTGACTGTACACTTGTTTATTCCATGTGTAACTCTGTGATGTTGTTTCTGTCGCACTGCTTTGCTTTATCTTGGCCAGGTCGCAGTTGTAAATGAGAACTTGTTCTCAACTGGCCTACCTGGTTAAATAAAGGTGAAATTAAAATTTTAAATAAAAAACTAAATGTCTTGGTAAATTGCAATATTTAACTAAGTTTAGAAAAAAAATTTAAGGAAAGAGTGGTCTAAACACAGGCAGGGCAGGATTAACAGTTCTGGTCACCTAGTGATGAAGTTAGTCCAGCTTCAGAAGCGGCATGACTTTACAGACGAGTAAAATGCTATTCATGTCTCCAGAGAAGGTTTGGTGATGGCATAAAAAAAAGAAATCAACGTAGTGTAGCCTACCCTAACAGAAAAATAAACACGCCAAAGCGCTTTCAATGTACCACATACCATTATATGTGAAAAGGGTAATCAATACAGGCTTTACCAGTGGCCTACTGTAAGTTCATAAAGAGACAAAAACATAACCACAAGAGGAGCCTACCCCGTGCTCGCATGCATGGCCTGAAGATACCTCTGCATCCCAGCGACATCAGTCCCATGAATAGCATTACATCAAATTGTATTAGTCACACGCTCCGAACACAGTGCATTGCTTACTTACGAGCCCCTAATCAACAATGCAGTTTTTTTTTAAATACAGAAAATAATAATTAATAAAATTAACAAGTCATTACTGAGCAGCAATAAAATAACAACAGCGAGACTATATACAGGGGGGTACCGGTACAGTGAGTTAATGTGCCAGGGCACCGGTTAGTTGAGGTAATATGTACATGTAGGTAGAGTTATTAAAGTGACTAGGCATAGATGAAAACAGAGAGTGGAAGCTGTTTAGAAGCCTCGACTTGGTGCTCTGGTACCGCTTGCCGTGTGGTAGCAGGGAGAACAGTCTGACTAGGGTGGCTGGAGTCTTTGACAATTTTTAGGGCCTTCCTCTGACACCGCCTGGTATAGAGGTCCTGGATGGCAGGAAGCTTGGCCCCAGTGATGTATTGGGCCGTTTGCACTACCCTCTGTAGTGCCTTGTGGTCGGAGGCCAAGCAGTTGCCATACCAGGCAGTGATGCAACCAGTCAGGATGCTTTCGATGGTGCAGCTGTAGAACCTTTTGAGAATCTGAGGACCCATGACAAATCTTTTCAGTCTCCTGAGGGAATAGGTTTTGTTGTGCCCTCTTCATGACTGTCTTGACATGYTTGGACCATGGTAGTTTGTTAGTGATGTGGACACCAAGGAACTTGAAGGTCTAAACCTGCTCCACTGCAGCCCCGTCGATGAGAAAGGGGGCGTGCTCGTTCTTCTTTTTCCTGTAGTCCACAATCATCTCCTTTGTCTTGATCACGTTGAGGGAGAGGTTGTTGTCCTGGCACCACACGGCCAGGTCTCTGACCTCCTACCTATAGGCTGGCTCGTCGAGCCAGAGACTGCATCATCTGTGGATCTGTTGGGGCGGTATGCAAATTGGAGTGGGTCTAGGATTTCTGGGATAATGGTGTTGATGTGAGCCATGACCAGCCTTTCAAAGTACTTCATGGCTACAGAAGTGAGTGCTACGGGTCGGTAGTCATTTAGGCAGGTTACCTAGTGTTGTTGGGCACAGGCACTATGGTGGTCTGCTTAAAACATGTTGGCATTACAGACTCGGACAGGGAGAGGTTGAAAATGTCAATGAAGACACTTGCTAGTTGGTCAGTACATGCTCGCAGTACACATCCTGGTGATCCGTCTGGCCCTGCGGCCTTGTGAATGTTGACCTGTCTAAAGGTCTTATTCACATCGGCAGTGGAGAGCGTAATCACACAGTCTTCCAGAACAGCTGGTGCTCTCATGCATGATTCAGTGTTACTTGCCTCGAAGCGAGCATAGAAGTAGTTTAGCTCGTCTGGTAGGCTTGTGTCACTGGGAAGATCTCGGCTGTGCTTCCCTTTGTAGTCTGTAATAGTTTGCAAGCCCTGCCACATCCGATGAGCGTCAGAGCCGGTGTAGTACTATTCAATCTTAGTCCTGTATTGACGCTTTGCCTGTTTGATGGTTCGTCGGAAGGCATAGCGGGATTTCTTATAAGCTTCCGGGTTAGAGTCCCGCTTCTTGAAAGCGGCAGCTCTAGGCTAAAGCTCAGTGTGGATGTTGCATGTAATCTATGGCATGTACGTACGGTCACTGTGGGTACAACATCATTGATGCACTTATTGATGAAGCCAATGAGTGATGTGGTGTACTCCTCAACGTGATCGGAGGAATCCCGGAACATATTCCAGTCTGTGCTAGCAAAACAGTCCTATAGCTTAGCATCTGCGTCATCCGACCACTTTTTTTTTATTGATCAGTCACTGGTGCTTCCTGCTTGTAAGCAGGAATCAGGGGGATAGAATTATGGGCAGATTTGCCAAATGGAGGGTGAGTGAGAGCTTTGTATGTGTCTCTGAGTGTGGAGTAAAGGTGGTCCAGAGTTTTTTCCCCCTCTGGTTGCACATTTAACATCCTGATAGAAATTTGGAGAAAACGGATTTCAGTTTCCCTGCATTAAAGTGCCCAGCTACTAGGAGTGCCGCCTCTGGGTGTGCATTTTCCTGTTTGCTTATGGCAGAATACAGCTACGAAAAATACCGATTTTTCCCGTTGGTAGTTTAATCTTCCGCGTAGGTCATTGATTTTATTCTCCAAAGACTGCACGTTTGCTAGCAGAATGGAAGGAAGTGGGGGTTTATTAGATCGCCTACGAATTCTCAGAAGGCAGCCCGCCTTCTGGTCCCTTTTTCTCAGCCTCCTCTTCATGCAAATCACCGGGATCTGGGCCTATTCCAGAGAAAGCAGTATATCATTCATTGGGCTCCCGAGTGGCGTAGCGGTCTTTGGCGCTGCATCTCAGTACTAGAGATGACACTACAGACACCCTAGTTCAAATCAAGGCTGTATCACAACCGGCCGTGATTGGGAGTCCCATAGGGCGCGCCCAGCGCCGTCCGGGTTTGGCCGGTGTAGGCTGTCATTGTAAATAAGAAATTGCTCTTAACTGAGTTATCTAGTTAAATAAAGGTCACACACACAAAAATGTATTTTGTTGGCATTTACATATGTCTCCATTACCAGTAAAACATAATCAAAACCTATTTTCTTTCCCACTTACTTGTTGTGTTGTTTCGTTGCTTATTTGTTTAATTCAAAACCAGGTTTTATATGGAACGCCGTTTGGATCTTTGCTTGTCAAAAAAGATATAGGTCAAATAACACAGTTTGACGTGCCAAATAAGCTTGTTGACCAATCAGGACCTGAATCATTTAACGCGTTCATTAACAAAAACATAGCAAAACAACATCTGTTTCAGTAGCTATAGTTAGCTAGCTAACTATATAGCTAGGTGTCATCTAAAATAACCATAATTTATAAAAGACAGTTCTTATTTGTTTAATGGTGGTCGGACCCATCTATGTGAAGCTAGCCACAATAAGGATTAGCCACAATAGTGGAATTTGCGGTTAGCCTTCAAAATAAAAGCATGGCATAATTCTACTATTTTTATTCATTTGCATCACTGTCAATTACATACTTTTATTTTGAAGGCAAACCGCAAATTCCATTATTGTGCCTAATTCTTATTGTGGCTAGCTTCACAACACATAACCCGGTCTGGTCCAGCATCACTAGCCAGATTAAATCAAATTTTATTTGTCACATACACATGGTTAGCAGATGTTAATGCGAGTGTAGCGAAATGCTTGTGCTTCTAGTTCTGACCATGCAGTAATATCTAACAAGTAATCTAACCTAACAATTTCACAACAACTACCTTATACACGCAAGTGTAAAAGGAATGAATAAGAATATGTACATAAAAATATATGAATGAAGCTAGCTGGCTGCTTATAACGTTAACCCTGTTGCCCACCAAAGGCTAGCCATTTATTTTCTTTAACTGAAGTTCAATTTCAATAGGCGTACAACAAGTGGCAACCTAGCTAAGACTTACAAGGATTCCTAAATCATTAATAAGAATAATGAAAATTACTGCAGTTTCTACTGGTTATTGTTTTCATGGCTGGTTGTATTGGTGCTAGCTAGGTACCAAGCTATAGCTAGTTACCCCAGAAGTCGCAGTCGAACAAATTATGCTTTATTACCAACGCGGTATTGTAAACACATCGTTCGTGGCCGGTGTTTGCTGATATCTTTGTACAGCGCTAGTGTATCTTTTTTGACATGCAAAAGACCCAAACGGTGTTCCATAGTATGTATGTCATGAAGCTAATAGCAACGACGCTATTACTGTGTAACTCCGGTAGAGCAACATCTGAAAAATAGTGCACTTGGTAATGTGTACCGGTGCTCGACCAGTCGGCGAAAGCCAACATCACCCACGACAGAGAACAGTTGATTGTCAAGGGCAATGAATTCCATTATCTTGGCTTTAATGTTGCTGAAATGTTGTTACGCTTTCAAATGACTGCTCGATCCACACAGCAGACATTGTGGGCTAGGTTAGGAATGCTGTGTTGCACGTGTAGCGCAAAATTTTACGTGGCGTCATTACGTCATGTACCTACGTTATATAGGTATGCACATTAGCTTTGACATTGGTTTTGCATATCGGCGTTAAACTAGACATGGTGGCATTTTTAGCTAATTTTGTCCGATTCCGATATGTTAACTGATATATCGTGCATCACTAATTGCAATGATTGAATAACATGTGTGTGTACATTTATTTTGCAATGCAAGGGAGAGAAGGGAGGGGACAGGCAGAACCATGCGCATATGTCTTGGTAATCTGCATGTCATAATGTCTTAATTGTCTTGCATGCCTCGCAAATTCCAACAAGTAGTCTAAAGTTTGCCTCATGCTCTAGTTTTATGAAAACCTTCCCCAGGCCTTCATAGCCTATCATCTAGTTAAGAAAATAATGGTTTTGTGATAACGGCACTGTGATTTTAATTATGTGGGGCGGACAAAGTTTTTCGGTTAGGGATTTTTCTTAACAATAAGGATCCCAACTTTGTTTAAACATTTTAACGTTTAAAAATTCATACCCCTAGCTCAAACCACACAGTTACACATGCCCACAGTTACACGCCACACAAGTCTTCCTCGTAAAGAGAATATTCAGTGCTAATTGGGATTACATAATACCTTGGAGTCCTCAGTCTTTTTTAACACTGTGCGAATACGCCCTACAGTGAGAGGAGAATGTGCGTTTATGTTGATCTCTTGAACATTATAGGCCCATTTCATCGAAAATTAAGATTATAGCCAAGATCGTCATCGTATTGAAATCAGATCATTCTGTAAGATCAAGTCCATGGAGTGAGATGCCTTCAATGACAACGTCAGGGCGGAAATAGCAGTTCATTCTTTATCATTCACTTACAGACACAAGTCTACTGAATTTATTGCATTCTTACTGTGAACATTGCTTCTGCATCTCTTCCCTTCCCTCTCTGAAAAATCTTAGACAGGGCTGCTGGTCCTAGACTAATCAAAAGCACTCTCCCATGACGGCTTCCACCCCGACATACACTTTAACAGGACGTCACAACACATCTGGTCTGCTATGGTGTGCATGTGTGTTACGCAAGGTGTGTGTGTGTGTGTATACATACGTGCGTGGTAGACTAATGTAGGCTAACATATGGGAATATTATTAATGGGTTATTATCATCATCATCCCAACTATGAGACGTCTATATGCTGGTCCCCGTCTCATTCACTCTCCAGACAAACACCCTCCTCTGTCATCTCCTCATTGTCTAACAGTAGGGAGCAGATAGAACCAGCTGCTGCCCTAAACCAGGTGCATCCTCCATTGTCTACTACTGACTGGTGGCAAGGTGTGTGTGTGTGTGTGTGTGTGTGTGTGTGTGTGTGTGTGTGTGTGTGTGTGTGTGTGTGCGTGCGCACGTCCACCCTCAATAAAAATTGCAGTCCAGCCACGAGTCTCCACCGTCATCTTCTCTTCAGATCTAAATATTCATGACTATAAACACTTTCATGATACAGCCAGGGTTAAAGAGATGGACATTAGGATGAATACGGTACTGCTGGATCATGTGTCCTGTTAATCTCAAATCACACAGTGCTAAGAGATAACGTTAGCACGGTCATATGGTTTTACTGTCAAAGGCACCTGTATTTGGGGAGTTTCTCCAAATATTCTCTGCAGATCCTTCAAGCTCTGTCAGGTTGGATGGGGAGCGTTGCTGCACAGCCATTTTCAGGTCTCTCCAGAGATGTTCGATCGGGTTCAAATCCGGGCTCTGGCTGGGCCACTCAAGGACATTCAAAGACTTGTCCCAAAGCCACTCGGCATTGTCTTGGCTGTGTGCTTAGGGTCGTTGACCTGTTGGAAGGTGAACCTTCGCTCCAGTCTGAGGTCCTGAGCGCTCTGGAGCAGGTTTTCATCAAGGATCTCTCTGTACTTTGCTCCTTTCATCTTTCCCTCAATCCTGACTAGTCTCCCAGTCCCTGCCGCTGAAAAACATCCCCACAGCATGGTGCTGCTACTTCCATGCTTCACCGTAAGGATGGTGCCAGATTTCCTCCAGAAGTGACAATTGGCATTCAGGCCAAAATGTTCAATCTTGGTTTCACCAGACTAGAGAATCTTGTTTCTCATGGTCTRAGTCTTTAGGTGCCTTTTGTCAAACTCCAAGCGGGCTGTCACTACTGATGTCTGGCCACTCTACCATAAAGGCCTGATTGGTGCTGCAGAGATGGTTGTCCTTCTGGAAGTTTCCTCCATCTCCACAGAGGAACTCTAGAGCTCTGTCAGAGTGATCATCAGGTTCTTGGTCTCCTCCCTGACCATGGCCCTTCTCCCCAATTGCTCAGTTTGGCCGGGTGGCCAGCTCTAGGAAGAGTCTTGGTGGTTCCGAACATCTTCCATTTAAGAATTATGGAGGTCACTGGGTTCTTGGACATATTTGGTACTCTTCCCCAGATCTGTGCCTCGACACAATCCTGTCTTGGAGCTCTATGGACAATTCCTTCGACCTCATGGCTTTGTTTTTGCTCTGACATGAACTGTCAACTGTGGGACATCATATAGACAGGTGTGTGCCGTTCCAAATCATGGCCCTCTACTCTTTTCTATTTTTACCAATGATTTGCCACTGGCATTAAACAAAGCATGCGTGTCCATGTATGCTGATGATTCAACCATATACGCATCAGCAACCACAGCTAATGAAGTCACTGAAACCCTTAACAAAGAGTTTGTCTGTTTTGGAATGGGTGGCCAGTAATAAACTGGTCCTGAACATCTCTAAAACTAAGAGAGTTGTATTTGGTACAAATCATTCCTTAAGTGCTAGACCTCAGCTGAATCTGGTAATGAATGGTGTGGCTGTTGAACAAGTTGAGGAGACTAAATTACTTGGTGTTACCTTAGATTGTAAACTGTCATGGTCAAAACATATAGATTTAATGGTTGCAAAGATGGGGAGGTCTAGCCGTAATAAAGAGATGACACCACATTCCAAAAAGCAAGTTCTCTCTAGTTTTGTCTAATCTTGATTAGTGTCCAGTCGTGTGGTCCAGTGCTGCAAGGAAAGACCTAGTTAAGCTGCAGCTGGCAGAGAACAGAGCGGCACGTTTTGCTCTTAATTGTAATCAGAGGGTTAATATAAATACTATGTATGCCAGTCTCTCTTGGCTAAGAGTTGAGGAGAGACTGACTGTTTCTTATAAAAAGTGATACAATGTGTTGAAAATCCCAAATTGTTTGCATTGACAACTTACACACAGCTCTGACACACACACKTATCCCACCAGACATGCCACCAGGGGTCTTTTCATAGTCCCCAAATCCAGAACAAATTCAAGAAAACATACAGTATTATATAGAGCCCTTATTGCATGGAACTTCCTTCCATCTCATATTGCTCAAATAAACAGCAAACCTGGTTTCAAAAAACAGTTAAAGTAACACCTTGTGGCATAACGCCTCTCCCCTATTTGACCAAGATAGTTTGTGTGTATGCATTGATATGTAGGCTACATGTGCCTTTTTTTAAATGTATGTAGTTCTGTCCATGAACTGTTCTTGTCTAATGATGTTCTGTATTATGTTTCATGTTTTGTTTGGACACCAGGAAGAGTAGCTGCTGCTTTTGCAACAGCTAATGGGGATCCTAATAAAATACCAAATGTCCAATCAATTGAATTGACCACAGGTGGGGTCCAATCAAGTTATAGAAACATCAAGGATGATCAATGGAAACAGGATGCACCTGAGCTCAATTTTGAGTCGCATAGCAAAAGTGGCTGAATACTTATGTAAATAAGGCATCTGTTTTTATATATTTGCAAAAATTTATAAAAACCTGTTTTTGCTTTGTCATTATGGGGTATTGTGTGTATATTGCTGAGGAATTTGTTTTTATTTAATCAATTTCAGAATAAAGCTGTAACATAACAAAATGTGGAAAAAGTCAAGGGGGCTGAATACTTTCTGGAGGCACTGTAAGTCTATGTGTTAGAAGAACATTATGAAACCACACTGTACATAATGAATACATACACCCCAGACATGTCAAACCACAGTCATTCACATACATGAGGTATAGCCTACTAACAGAGTACACACAATCACTGGTATAGGATCACACACTAAATCATTTTGCAGCATTACACACATTCCATATCACACTGCAACACGCACATTTATTTACCTTTTTTTAAACTAGGCAAGTCGGTTAAGAACAAATTCTTATTTTCAATGACGGCCTAGGAACGGTGGGTTAACTGCCTTGTTCAGGGGCAGAACAACAGATTTTTACCTTGTCAGCTCAGGGATTCAATCTTGCAACCTTACGGTTAACTAGTCCAAGGCTCTAACCACCTGCCTCACGAGGAGCCTGCCTGTTACGCGAATGCAGTAAGAAGCCAAGGTAAGTTGCAAGCTAGCATTAAACTTATCTTATAACTAGTGATTATGATTGATTGTTTTTTATAACTACACATGGTTGATGATATTACTAGTTTATCTAGCGTGTCCTGCGTTGCATATAATCGATGCGGTGCGCATTCGC
This sequence comes from Salvelinus sp. IW2-2015, assembly GCF_002910315.2. Lineage (NCBI taxonomy): Eukaryota > Metazoa > Chordata > Actinopteri > Salmoniformes > Salmonidae > Salvelinus > Salvelinus sp. IW2-2015. The sequence continues at coordinate 30,741,843 of NC_036859.1, forward strand.
AAAAAGGACTGTCGTTGCTCCAACGTGTACCTAACCATAAACATCAATGCCTTTCTTAAAAATCAATACACAGAAGTATATATTTTTAAACCTGCATAGTAAGCTAAAAGAAATCCAGGTTAGCAGGCAATATTAACCAGGTGAAATTGTGTCACTTCTCTTGCGTTCATTGCACGCAGAGTCAGGGTATATGCAACAGTTTGGGCCGCCTGGCTCATTGCGAACTGATTTGCCCGAATTTTACGTAATTATGACATAACATTGAAGGTTGTGCAATGTAACAGGAATATTTAGACTTATGGATGCCGTCTGTTAGATAAAATAAGTAATGGTTCCATATTTCACTGAAAGAATAAACGTTTTGTTTGAGATGATAGTTTCCGGATTCGACCATATTAATGACCTAAGGCTCGTATTTCTGTGTGTTATGTTATAATTAAGTCTAGGATTTGATAGAGCAGTCTGACTGAGCGATGGTAGGCACCAGCATGCTCGTAAGCATTCATTCAAACAGCACTTTAGACTTGGAGTAGTTGTTCCCCTTGCTCTGCATGGGTAACGCTGCTTCGAGGGTGGCTGTTGTCGATGTGTTCCTGGTTCGAGCCCAGGTAGCGGCGAGGAGAGGGATGGAAGCTATACTGTTACACTGGCAATACTAAAGTGCCTATAAGAACATCCAATAGTCAAAGGTATATGAAATACAAATCATATAGAGAGAAATAGTCCTATAATTCCTATAATAACTACAACCTAAAACTTTTTACTTGGGAATATTGAAGACTCATGTTAAAAGGAACCACCAGCTTTCATATGTTCTCATGTTCTGAGCAAGGAACTTAAACGTTAGCTTTCTTACATGGCACATATTGTACTTTTACTTTCTTCTCCAACACTTTGTTTTTGCATTATTTAAACCAAATTGAACATGTTTCATTATTTATTTGAGGCTAAATTGATTTTGATGTATTATATTAAGTTAAAATAAGTGTTCATTCAGTATTGTTGTAATTGTCATTATTACAAATAAATAAATAAAATAAATACAAATCGGCCGATTAATCGGTATCAGCTTTTTTTGGTCCTCCAATAATCGGTATCGGCGTTGAAAAATCATAATCGGTCGACCTCTAGTTGACACTACGCATTTGGGCAGGTAGCTTTCTCTTGGCATCCGCCAAACCACGATTCGTCGTCAGACTGCCAGATGGTGAAGCATGATTCATCACTCCAAAAAACGCATTTCCACTGCTCCAGAATCCAATGGCGGTGAGCTTTATACCAATCCAGCCGACTCTTGACATTGCGCATGGTGATTTTAGGCTCGTGTGCGGTTGCCGGCCACGGAAACCCATTTCATGAAGCATCCGACAAACAGTTATTGTGCTGACGTTGCTTCCAAGAGCAGTTTGGAACTTGGTAGTGAGTGTTGCAACTGAGGACAGCTGTGTACGCACTACGCGCTTCAGCACTCGGCATTCCGTTCTGTAAGCTTGTGTGGCCTACCACTTTGCGGTTGAGCCGTTGTTGCTCCTAGACGTTTCCACTTCACAATAACAGCACTTACAGTTGACAGGGGCAGCTCTAGCAGGGCAGAATGTTTACAAACTGACTTGTTGGAAAGGTGGCATCCTATGACGGTGCCACACTGAAAGTCACTGAGCTTTTCAGTATGGGCCATTCTACTGCCAATGTTTGTCTACGGAGATTGTATGGCTGTGTGCTCGATTTTATACACCTGTCAGCAACGGGTTTGGCCGAAATAGCCGAATCCACAGAGACAGAGACGACACAGAGACAGACGGAAAGAGAGAAAAAGAGCAAGAGAGTTGGTTTGAACACCTACAACGGCTGTGTGTTTGTGCGCCACTGAATATGAAAGCAACACCAGATAAGCATGAGTCTTCGAGGAGCAAAAATAAATAAAATACACCTGTTGACATCTTGACATACACTGTACATTCTGCCCTCCTGCTGTGCTAACATACAGCCCTGGTGGAAAAGCTATGCAAGTGTGTAAACTAAAACAACAAACTAGCTAGAACTGGTACCATCTTGCCAAGTCTCACATGAAAAGACAGTATTCATCTCATGACTTCAGGGACCACATCGGAAATACTGTAAGTCATTGTTCTGTCCCTGTCATGAAAATATATGTACTGTGTGTATATGCATTTTTATTTACTAACTAACWAATCAATTAAATTAATAAAATCTGGCAGGACTTTTATGCTAAATTTAAGCAGACACCTGAAATAAAATGATATAACAATGAAATTGTATAAATGATATAACATAGATATGCCCATGTTTATTGGGCTTCAGTCTTGTAATAGGAGGGATAGTAGGTGGTCCATTGGGCTATTAACTAAACCTCATCTGTTAACTGAACATCTCTCCTTAATACATTCTCATAACTTTAGCTGTGAGAGACAGAGAAAATAAGAGAGAGCACGAAAGAGGGAAGAAAATGCAAAAGAGAGATGACAAGACAAATTAATTAAGTAAAAAAGAGAATATATGCCACAGGGAAGTGAGTTGGATAGCATGAGAATGAGATGGAGGGGGAAATATCGTTGTGCACCGATATGGTGACAAAGACAGAAGAGGGTGGATGGGAGGAAAGAACAAGAAAGAAAGTTATGGTATGATAGATTGGCTGAGAGGAAGGACAGTGATGAAAACAAAGAGGGCGCTGCGGGGGTTGGGGCAGGGAGGGCGCTGCGGGGGTTGGGGCAGGGAGGACGCTGCAGGGGTTGAAGACAGTAAATGAGGCAGACAGTATGAAAGAAGAAGAGAAAGAGAGAGAAAGACAGGAGAAAAAAAGTCAATCTCGGTCTGAGACATGCTCATTTGTTTAAAAACACCACAGAGAAAGTCAGACAGAGAGAATAAGAGATGGAAGAGAGAATGAGAGATGAAGGCACAGAAGAGAGAGAGAGAGAGCGCTGGTAAACAGACAGACTGTCCTGAGGTGCCTCTGGTCTCCCGTAGTGACTGGCTGGGCAGATCCAGCACACAGATAAATGACTCCATATCCCTCTTCATCCTCTTCTCTCCCTCTATCCATCTGTCATTCTTGCCGCTCCTCTCCAACACTCTTGACAAGGCATCAATCATCACCAACTATTATTTTTTTGTATCCTTATTTTACCAGGTAAGTTGACTGAGAACACATTCTCATTTACAGCAATGACCTGGGGAATAGTTACAGTGGAGAGGAGGAGGATGAATGAGCCAATTGGAAGCTGGGGATGATTAGGTGGCCATGATGGTATGAGGGCCCACTCAGGGCTTCAGACTAACATTTCCCACTGGTGGCGCTAAGTTTTTCAGTTTGTGGCACCAGCCCATGATTTGGTCACACCCAAAAAATATATATAATCTGCTGTCACGCAATAGAAAATATGAGTATCATTCTCAGTGCTTTATTAAAAAGTATAATATACTGAGATGGTATTGAATAAATATTTTTTTTCATCATCTTATGTTGTGATTCAAAGTATTTTAATGTGCAACCTAATCCAGTGAATGTAATTCATTGTGGGTAGACAATTATGCTATTGTTGTTATATTTTACTGTTAAAATAAGGCTACAGAATTATGTATTTTTGGTTAAATAGAGATGAATTTGACTACATCTTTATGTGATCTAATATCATAGGCTAATTTATTTGGGGCTAATTCATCACCTGAGTTGGCCTAAGTGGAAACTCAAAACCCATTACCTAGATCACGAACTCCAAAAGATAATAGCCACTGCTAGTAGCCATGTACTAATAACCCTCTACAGACTAAGCCCTGACATTTGATACTACAGTGAAAATGGTTCACTTTTTTAAAGCAAGGTCCCTGAACTCTCGTGTATTTTCTGCACTATGCAATGATATGGGCAGTGACCATGTAAGACTTTTACAACATACAGAAGTGCGCTGGTTATCAAGGGCCAAAGTATTGACATATTTTGGGGAATTTAGAGACGAGCTTAAAAGTTCTTGACTGGCCATAATTTCCACTTGTCTGACAGCTTGACTGATGACGAGTTTCTCACACGACTGGCCTATCTGGGTGATGTTTTTTCCTCGCCTGAATGATCTGAATCTAGGATTACAGCGACTCTCCGCAACTATATTCAATGTGCGGAATAAAATTGAAGCTATGCATAAGAGGTTGGAGCTCTTCTCTGTCTGCATTAACAAGGACAACACACAGGTCTTTCCAACATTGTATGATTTGTGTGCAAATTAACTCAAGCTTACGGACAATGTCAAATGTGATATAGCGAAGCACCTGAGTGAGTTGGGTGCACAATTATGCAGGTACTTTCCCAAACCGGATGACCCAAACAACTGGATTCGTTATCCCTTTCATGCCCTGCCTCCAGTCCACTTACAGATATCTGAACAAGAGTACCTCATCAAACTTGCAACAAGCGGTTCTGTGAAAATGTTACTTAAATCAGAAGCCACTGCCAGATTTCTGGATTGGGCTGCACTCAGAGTATCCTGCCTTGGCATATTGCACTGTTAAGACATTGATGCCCTTTGCAACCACGTACCTATGCGAGAGTAGATTCTTGGCCCTCACTAGCATGAAAACTAAATACAGGAACACACTGCATGGGAAATGATTTAAGACTGAGACTCACTCCAATACAACATTGCAGAGTTATGTGCATCCTTTCAAGCACACCCTTCTCATTAACCTGTGATGAGTTATTCACAATTTGATGAACAAATAAGGTTTTATATGTAAGATGGTTAAATAAAGAGCAAAATTATTGATTATTATTTGTGCCCTGGTCCTATAAGAGCTCTTTGTCACTTCCCACAAGCCGGGTTGTGACAAACTCACTAATTCTTATGTTTAATAAATGTATCGTATAGTGTGTGTGTGGCAGGCTTACAATGATGGCAAAAAACAACATTTGAGAGTGCGCTGACCCTGGTGCTAGAGGGGGTACGCAGCTGGAGGTTGAATGTTTGAAGGGGTACGGGACTATAAAAAGTTTGGGAACCACTGTACTAAGCTACAATGGCAAGAAAAAGTATGTGAACCCTTTGGAAATACCTGGATTTCTACATAAATTGGTCATAAAATTTGATCATCTAGTTGACAACAATAGACAAACACAGTCTGCTTAAACTAATAACACACAAACAAGTATACGTTTTCATGTCTTTATTGAACACATTCCCAGTGCAGGGTGGGAAAAGTATGTGAACCCTTGGATTTAATAACTGGTTGACCCTGCAATAAGCTCAACCAAACATTTTCTGTAGTTGCGGATCAGACCTGCACAACGGTCAGGAGGAATTTGACCATTCCTCTTTACAAAACTTTCAGATGAGCAATATTCTTGGGATGTCTGGTGTGAACTGCTCTCTCAAGGTTATGCCACAGCATCTCAATCAGGTTGAGGTCAGGACTCTGACTGGGCCACTCCAGAAGGCATATTTTCTTATGTTGAAGCCATTCTGTTGATAATTTACTTCTGTGTTTCGGGTCGTTGTCTGGTTGCGTCACCCAACTTCTGTTGAGCTTCAAATTGGCGGACTGATAGCCTAACATTCTCCTAGAAAATGTTTTGATAAACTTGGGAATTCATTTCTACGTCGATGATAGCAAGCTGTCCAGGGCCTGAGGCAGCCCCAAACCATGATGCTCCCTCCACCATATTTTACAGTTGGGATGAGGTTTTGATGTTGGTGTGCTGCACCTTTTTTCCTCCACACATAGTGTTGTGTGTTCCTTCCAAACAACTCAACTGTAGTTTCATCTGTCCACAGAATATTTTACCAGTAGCACTGTGGAACATCCAGGTGCACTTTAGCAAACTTCAGACGTGCAGCAATGTTTTTTTGACAGCAGTGGCTTCTTCCGTGGTGTCCTCCCATGAACACCATTCTTGTTTAGTGTTTTACGTAGTAACGTATACTCGTCAACAGAGATGTTAGCATGTTTCAGAGATGTCTGTAAGTCTTTAGCTGACACTCTAGGATTCTTCTTAACCTCACTTAGCATTCTGTGCTATGCTCTTGCAGTCATCTTTGCAGGACGGCCACTCCTAGGGAGAGTAGCAACAGTGCTGAACTTTCTCCATTTATAGACAATTTGTCTTACTGTGTGTGGAGTGATGAACATCAAGGCTTATAGAGATACTTTTGTAACCCTTTCCAGCAAGGCAACAATTCTTAATCTTAGGTCTTCTGAGATCCCTTTATTCAAGGCATGGTTCACATCAGGCAATGCTTCTTGTGATTAATCTCATCTCATTGATTGGACTCCAGGTTTGCTGACTACAATTAGCTTTTGGAGAAGTCATTAGCCTAGGGGTTCACATACTATTTCCAACTTACACTGTGAATATTTAAACGATGTATTCAATATAGACAAGAAAAATAAACTAATAACAAACAAATTATTGTAAGCACACCATTTCTCTATTGTTGTGAAGATGATGAAGATGAAGATCAGATCAAATTTGATGACCAATTTATGCAGAAATCCAGGTAATTCCAAAGGGCTCACATACTTTTTCTTGCCACTGTATATGGAATTGTTTTAAAGAAGGTCATACCAAGGATCATTTAGAATTTTTTATTTTGAATTGTAAAGCCCCCCACCCCCCCAAAATAAGTTGTCAAGAGCGGCTGTACAAACTTCAGACAAGTCCCAATACGCTTGTTAGGGGTCATAGAGCAAAACTGAGTGTGACATCTTTCCATAGAGGGGTCATAATAGTTTGTAGGCAAAACCATTTGGACGCTGCAGACAATTTTGTGAGAAGACCGATTTTCTGGATGTCGCATGGTCTGACAAACACCGCTTTAGCTCTGTCACCTTTCACCGCAGATGCGGAAGTGCAACATCGGCGGATGCAGGGGATTAAGACAACAACAAAAAAACATCTCTACCTTAAATATACAGATTTGTATGGGGATTGTATTATGCTAATTAGGGGGAGCGTGGGAGTGGACATTGACTCCAGGGTTTTTTAATCAAACAGTACATTTTATGTAAATTTCAATTGCAGTCTACCGTCAAATGAGGCTATGGACTCGCAATGACCAATGTCCATTTTGCAAAGCCATATCAAATATCTTGTTTATAAAGCACAGTGCTTTCGGAAAGTATTCAGACCCCTTGACTTTCTCCACATTTTGTTACGTTACAGCCTTATAAAATCGATTAAATATATTTTTTTACTCAATCGACACCCCATAATGACAAAGTGAAAACAGGTTTTTAGAAATGTTTGCAAATGTATTAAAAATTTAAAAAAAACAGAAATACCTTATTTACATAAGTATTCAGACGCTTTATGATGAGACTCGAAATTGAGCTCAGGTGCATCCTGTTTCCACTGATCATCCTTGAGATGTTTCTACAACTTGATTGGAGTCCATCTGTGGTAAATTCAATTGATTGGATATGATTTGGAAAGGCACACACCTGTCTATATAATGTCCCACAGTTGACAGTGCATGTCAGAGCAAAAACCAAGCCATGAGGTCGAAGGAATTGTCCATAGAGCTCCAAGACAGGATTGTGTCGAGGCACAGATCTGGGGAAGAGTACAAAAAAATGTCTGCAAGTATTGAAGGTCCCCAAGAACACAGTGGCCTCCACCATTCTTAGATGGAAGAAGTTTGAGACTCTTCCTAGAGCTGGACGCCCAGCCAAACTGAGCAATCGAGGGAGAAGGGCCTTGATCAGGGAGGTGACCAAAAACCCTATGGAAACTGACAGAGATCTAGAGTTCCTTTGTGGAGATGGGAGAAACTTCCAGAAGGACAACCATCTCTGCAGCACTCCACCAATCAGGTCGTTATGTTAGAGTGGCCAGACGGTAGCCACATGAGAGCCCGCTTGGAGTTTGCCAAAAGGCACCTAAGGATTCTCAGACCAAGAGAAACAAGATTCTCTGGTCTGATGAAACCAAGATTGAATCTTTGGCCTGAATGCCAAGTGTCACCTCTGGAGGAAATCTGGCACTATCCTTAAGGTGAAGCATSGTGGCAGCATCATGCTGTGAGGATGTTTTTCAGCGGCAGGAACTGGGAGACTAGTCAGGATCGAGGGAAAGATGAATGGAGCAAAGTACAGAGAGATCCTTGATGAAAACCTGCTTCAGAATGCACAGGACCTCAGGCTGGGGCGCCGGTTCAGCTTCCAACAGGACAACGACCCTAAGCACACAGCCATGACAACACAGGAGTGGCTTCGAGACAAGTGTCCGAATGTCCTCGATTGGCCCAGCCAGAGCCCGGACTTGAACCCGATCGCACATTTCTGGAGAGACCTGAAAATAGCTGTGCAGCGACGCTCCCCATCCAACCTGACAAAGCTTGAGAGGATCTGCAGAGAATAATGGGAGAAACTCTCCAAATTCAGGTGTGCCAAGCTTGTAGAGTTATACCCAAGAAGACTCGAGGCTGTAATCGCTGCCAAAGATTTCAAGAAAGTACTGAGTAAAAGGTCTGAATACTTATGTAAATGTAATATTTCAGTTTATTTCAAACAAATTGGCAAAAATGTCTAAATCTGTTTTTGCTGTCATTATGGGTTATTGTATGTAGATTGAGGGGAAGAATTTAAAAAAAATCTATTTTAGAATAAGGCTGTAACATAAAATGTGGAAAAAGTCAAGGGGTCTGAACACTTTCCAAATGCACTGTAGTTGCTATTGAGCTGAGAATTGAGAATTAAAGCTGACCCTCCTCTACCCAAGCATGACAAGAGGCTAACCAGAGTGTTTTCCCCACAATTGGATTTTAAAATGTTATACAATCAGAACTCATTGTTATATAATCAGAAAGGGGAGAGTGGCTCACTCAACACAGCAGCAGGCCCCAGCAAAACAGGTAACATTATCCTACAGGGGAAGGCAGGCAGACCCTTTCATTACATTAATCATGAGGATAATATACTTTACCGTTTGACCAAATCGTGGCTTTAGCCTCCTATAAAAATAGAGGATGTTCAGTGCACCGAGGCGACCAATACATTTTAAAACCTGCACAGCCAAGTCAAAGGGTTGCAAAATGCTGGCCGCCCACCATACACACACACTTAGTCAAATTAAAGTAGTGTACATGTTGCACCTGGTCCCCTCCCTGTGGACCCCCCCAGTACCCAGCTGTTCCGTGCCTAAACCCTCCCTGGCCAATGACTGCCTGGCAGCCAGCTGTGCCAGCCTCTGAACCCAAACCGGGGCAGAGGACTTTGACAATTACCAATTCCACGTAACAGAGTGATGCTGAGAGTCTTGATTGTTTTACTTGTCAAACAAAAACCAGTCATTGCAAAGTTAAACAAACCATATCTTTATGCACAAGGACTACTTGTAACAATGTCCACTGAAATACAGTGAAGATGCAAAGTTTGGTCACAGAATTACGTTTTTTGCTGTTTATGCAGTCAATCTGTTAAAATGTCGGAATTTATCGCTGAAGCCTAGACGCTTGCGCTTCCTATGTTGAAGCTATGTAAACATTGGAACGACACTCACCGCCGAGAAGTCAACTTCAAATCGACAATTATGTAGAATGTCAACGCCACAGGAAACTCGCAAAGTTGTTAAGCATTCAAAAAAAAAACGGTTGATATGAATACAATTTTAACAAACGTAGCAACTCACCGTCTTCGTTTCTTTGTTACTTCAGTCGATGCATTGTGAATATCCATTCACTTCGTCTAGAACGCTTCAATGAGGTAGGTTATCGACCACAACACACAAGTCAAGAGTGACGCCATTGGCTAGGATATTTGTATGTCCTAGTGTCTGCCCTTTTCACGCTTCAATGGGCGTTTCTAAACCGGTAGTTTTGGTTCCTGGATGCTGATTCATTGGCTGAAACAGCATTTCAGCCATGTGTATCAAGCAATTTACCACGGGTATAACGCAAAAATACTTGTTTACTGTTGTATTTATGTTTAACTAGTTTATAATGGTAATAAGGCACCTCGAGGTTTGTGGTATATAGCCAATATAGGCTACCACGGCTAACGCCTTGATCACACCGACAGCTTTTTGCATTTTGGTACACCATAAGTACATTAATTTCCAATGGAAAGCTGCATTTGCCCTACAGCGTTGCGTTGCACTGCTTTCTGTTCTGTGTGGAACATACCTAGGATTTATCTAACTGTATGCATCAAACTGTGCGTAGACAGTTTGACAGAAATGGTAGCAGAAGGTGAATGTTGAACTTTGTTGTACACATATCCAGATGATGCTGCATACCATTTTGCTCAAATACACTATCGATGTGATCAAGGCGTAATGGCTTTATCTATGCACCCAAAGCAGAGAACGACTCAATCACACCGACAGCATCATTGCATTTTGGTACACCAGAAGTAAATTCATTTCCAATGCAACGCTGCATTTGCCTTGCAGCATTCCGTTGCAGAGTCAGTGGCAGTGCATTCTGTGTGGTGCATACGTTGTATTTATTGAATGTATGCATCAAATTGTATGTGTAGACAGCTTGACAGAAATAGTTGCAGAAGGTGACTCCTCGATCACACCTACAGCATCATTGGAAAAATTGTATGCAGCATCATCTGGATATGTGTGCAACAAAAATTAAACATTGACCTTCTGCTACCATTTCTGTCAAGTCGTCTACACATACAATTGAATGCATACATTTGATAAATCCAACATATGCATGACACAGAATGCACTGCAACTAACCTTGCAAGGCAAACGCAGCGTTCCATTGGAAGTGAATGTACTTCTGGTGTACCAAAATGCATTGACGCTGTCGGGGTCATCGAGGCGTGAATGTTGAACTTTTGTTGGACACATATCCGTACCATTTTGTGCAAAAACACTGTAGGTGTGATTGAGGGATTAAAGAACAGCCCTTAGCCATGGTATATTTAATGCTGCATTCATAACCAAGTGAGAGGTGGTAATTAAAGGTTGTGAAGATGTAAATAGGACTTTGGTGCATTCATGTTTTGAACTGGGAAATACCATCAAACATGGATGTCAAACATGAAGGTCATTTAAGGCTTGTGATTGTAAACTCAGCAAAAAAAGAAATGTCCCTTTTTCAAGAACCTGTCTTTCAAAGATAATTCATAAAAATCCAAATAACTTCACAGATCTTCATTGTAAAGGGTTTAAACACTGTTTCCCATGCTTGTTCAATGAACCATAAAAAATTAATGAACATGCACCTGTGGAACGGCCGTTAAGACACTAACAGCTTACAGACGGTAGGCAATTAAGGTCACAGTTATGAAAGCTTAGGACACTAAAGAGGTCTTTCTACTGACTCTGAAAAACACCAAAAGAAAGATGCCCAGGGTCCCTGCTCATCTGTGTGAACGTGCCTTAGGCATACTGCAAGGAGGCATGAGGACTGCAGATGTGGCCAGGGCAATAAATTGCAATGTCCGTACTGTGAGACGCCGAAGACAGCGCTACTGGGAGACAGGACGGACTGCTGATCGTCCTCGCAGTGGCAGACCACGTGTAACAACACCTGCACAGGATCGGTACATCCGAACATCACACCTGCGGGAAAAGTACAGGATGGCAACAACAACTGCCCGAGTTACATCAGGAATGCACAAACCCTCCATCAGTGCTCAGACTGTCTGTAATAGGCTGAGAGAGGCTGGACTGAGGGCTTGTAGGCCTGTTCACCGGCAACAACGTCGCCTATGGGCACAAACCCACCGTCGCTGGACCAGACAGGACTGGCAAAAAGTGCTCTTCACTGACGAGTTGCGGTTTTGTCTCACCAGGGGAGATGGTTGGATTCGCGTTTATTGTCGAAGGAATGAGCGTTACACCGAGGCCTGTACTCTGGAGCGGGATCGATTTGGAGGTGGAGGGTCCGTCCCCAGGTCGGGGCGGGTGTGTCACAGCATCATCGGACCGAGCTTGTTGTCATTGCAGGCAATCTCAACGCTGTGCGTTACAGGGAAGACATCCTCCTCCCTCATGTGGTACCCTTCCTGCAGGCTCATCCTGACATGACCCTCCAGCATGACAATGCCACCGCCATACTGCTCGGTCTGTGCGTGATTTCCTGCAAGACAGTAATGTCAGTGTTCTGCCATGGCCAGCGAAGAGCCCGGATCTCAATCCCATTGAGTACGTCTGGGACCTGTTGGATCGGAGGGTGAGGGCTAGGGCCATTCCCAAGAAGTGTCCGGGAACTTGCAGGTGTCTTGGTGGAAGAGTGGGGTAACATCTCACAGCAAGAACTGGCAAATCTGGTGCAGTCCATGAGGAGGAGATGCACTGCAGTACTTAATGCAGCTGGTGGCCACACCAGATACTGACTGTCACTTTTGATTTTGACCCCCCCCCCCTTTGTCTTTGTTCAGGGACACATTTTTCCATTTCTGTTAGTCACATGTCTGTGGAACTTGTTCAGTTTATGTCTCAGTTGGTTGAATCTTGTTATGTTCATACAAATATTTACACATGTTAAGTTTGCTGAAAAAAACTCAAAAGGAAGATGAACAGAATAAATGTTTTATAAACAATTTGTATTTAGTTATTACAATAAACAATCATTTCTGAAGATGCCGCCTTGCCATCTTTTTTGTTGACAATGACATCAGAGTTGCAAGTGGGGAACTGAGCACAGGGATGAGAGACGAGTTTCCCAGTTGGAAGGCCGTTCAACTGGATTTTTCCCAGTCGTATGCGGTAAATTCCAGCTTTCCACTTGGTTATAAATATGAACGCAGCTTAAGGCCCGAGGGGGTGTGGGATATTAAAGCAATAAGGCCCGAGGGGGTGTGGTATATGGCCAATATACCACGGCTAAGGGCTGTTCTTAGCACGATGCAATGCGGAGTGCCTGGATACAGCCCTTAGCCATGGTATATTGGCCATATGTCACAAAACTCTGAGGTGCTTTATTGCTATTATAAACGGGTTACCAATGTAATTACAACAGTAAAAATAAATGTTTTGTCATACCCGTTGTATATGGTCTGATATACCATGGCTGTCAACCAATCAGTATTCAGGGCTCGAACCACCCAGTTTATAATTAAGCAATAAGGCACGAGGGGGTGTGGTATATGGCCAATATACCATGGCTAAGGGCTGTTCTTTTGAACGACGCAACTCGGAGTGCCTGGATACAGCCCATAGCCATGGTATATTGGCCATATACCACAACCCCCCCGATGTGCCTTATTGCTATTATAAACTGGTTACCAATGTAATTAGAGCAGTAAAAATACATGTTTTGTCATACCCGTGGTATACGGTCTGATAACCACGGCTGTCAGCCAATCAGCATTCAGGGCTCGAACCACCCAGTTTATAATAGACAATATACCACGTGTATGACAAAACATTTATTTTTATTGCTCTAAATACATTGGTAACCAGTTTATAATAGCAATAAGTCACCCTGGGGGTTTGTGGTATATGGCCAATATACCACGGCAAAGGGCTGTATCCAAGCATACACCACACCCACTCAGGCCTGATTAATTATACAATCCGACTGTAGATTTTTTTTGTTGTATAGAAAATAGGTAGGCTACTCAATGTTTGATGGGATTTTATGCAATAGAATTTCCACATACCATCAACTCTAATGACAAAGGCTATGGAATCGCTTTCTATTAACCTACCTCGTGAGGTAAGATTGGTGAAAGCGTCCATGTTAGAGCCTCTGTAACTGTCATGTTTATTATAATGCTACCTACGTATACATTTAACCCACGACGTTGCAAGGTAATTACTGACTGTTATTACTCCGATTTATTGTTGGCTACATGGTCTACTACCCAAGTTACTTATGGTCACAATTGTGAGTGCTTAAAATATTCTGGCAAAGACCAAAAACAGGAAATCGATGCCTTTATATTGTTTTGAGGAGCAGGGCGACTAAGATTGTAGCTCGACTAATCAATAGAATTTCAGGACCTCTTATGTTGTTTGGATGACACTTCCCATCGGTCAGGTTGGAAACTTACCTCCTTGCATCTAGTTATGGCGACAGAGCGCCACTGGAGTTTATGGTTTAGTGGGATGTATGCAGTACTGTCGCGTTGGCTTTGCCTTTGCTGACACCTTGTGGTAAAATGTCCAACAGTGTAAAACAGGCTCAGCATAAAATGGCCTACACAACAGCGGTCAAGAAAGTCCATAGTAAAATTGCCTGAACAAACATGGCCTTTGCTTTGCTTCTAGTCCATTTATTTATATATATATTTAAAAAATTAACAAGCAAGCAATTTGAGTTACAATTGGGTTTTTATTGACTTTTGTACAAAAATGAGGGATGATGATACATAGGCAGCAAAGAAAAGACCACGTTAACCAACAACAAAAAACAGGGGGTGAAATCAAATGGCATTTCAGATACTGGCTGATGGAAGAGTCAAAACAAAACATTTGAAATAAATGATTCACTAGTAATCYATTTTTCTATTTACACATTTTGAAAGATTTGACCTCAAGTTACCGTATTTCTCCTTTAAATATTGAGTCAAGCGTCTGAAAAAAATATGTTTCAGGCAAAAACATGGATACGACAAATCGCTTGGAACCGTCATCCAACTCAGAAACTTGGGCCTCTTTCCAGAGCTCCGACTTTCCTACCTGAAGATTACCGATTACATCATGATTACATTTTTCCCCGAGATCCCAGTTGTCTTTGTATACACCATCACCCAAGACTGTGGGGAAAGACCGCAGATCTGCTGGCCTGTAATAGTGTGTTCTGTTTCCAATACAACAGAGTATTGAATTGAAAGCAGAACAGGACAGTCATTTATATGCAAGTCTATGCTCTACAACCAAATACATCACAGTTGATTGTTCATGGAACAGTTGTTGGTTGGTTTGTTTGTGAAAATGATATTCCTTTGTACACTAGTTATTCAAGTCAGTATGACTATCAGGGCACTGACAGTAACGATAACAGCTACACTGTAGTCTGTGGGAAAAGGACTCCAGTATGTTCATTCACATTGCGGTTTTACAGTATTTCAGTGGAAAGGAAATTACTTGAAATTGGCATGAGAAAATGAGCAACTATTGTAGATAAAGACACTGTGGTTCAAAGCTTCCATGTACAGAAGGATATTTACATCCATCTAAATGATACGCATCATAATCTCATGTAGCCTCTGCACTGCCGAAAAGTATTTAAAATCAGGAATCCAGAATCAGTTTTAAACTACTTCAGGGCAACTTGAATGACAAAACAATATTGTCATATTGACACTACAATAATATAAATATTCAGTAAGATTGAGCTCCATCTGTCTTATTTTTTTATTTATTGAAATGCCAGATTGAGAATTTGGAACAAAGGCACTTAACCCTCATTGCTCCTGTAAAATCGCTCTGGATAAGAGTGTCTACTAAATGACTATGTTAAGAGTTGATAGGATGTAGTAGCCGTCTACACACTTAGATAGAGGTTACTATGGATAGCAAACAGGGTAAAAAATATATATATTTTAAAGTAATTTACACCAAATCCAATTATTTTATGAATGCCATAAAATTAAAGACCATCTTTCAGCATCAAGCCTTATATGATGTAAAATTAAATACAATATTATAATATACAACTTTAACAAAATAAAAATATCAACACACCATGTTGCAACAGGTTCAAACATCTTAACAGTAGTACACAAACAGTCAAACAAATCATTTGCAACTGAACTGCAGTATAATAATACTTGGATCTAAGCAAAATATACACAATAGTTGATATGCATATACATGTACTATATAAACACACAAATAAATCCTTTGCAAGATTAAGTACTCAACTGTACAATATCTGCAAATGGGAACTGTTGAGCAAAATACAGTTTTTGCATATACAGTAACACTATTCTTATAATACAAGATTAAAATGTCCCACACACACAAGAATGTTAAGCACAAGTCCCAAAAGGTCATAAATGTTGAGTTGGAAGCCACTGGTAAGGCAGGGCTCGGGCGTAGGAGCTGGGATGGACCACTAATGTACAGTAGCTCGGCCTTGCTCCTAACCTTAGTGATCTACACTGAACAAAAATATAACATGTAAAGTGTTGGTCCCATGTTTCATTAGCTGAAATAAAAGATCCCAGAAATTTCCCATACAGAAAAAGCTTATTTCTCTAAAATGTTGTGCACAAATTTGTTTACATCCCTGTTAATGAGCATTTCTCCTTTGCCAAGAGAATCTATCCACCTGACAGGTGTGGCATATCAAGAAGCTGATTAAACTGCATGATCATTACACAGGTGCACCTTTTGCTGGGGACAATAAAAGGCCACTGTAAAATGTGCAGTTTTGTCAAACACAGTGCCACAGATGTCGCAGATTTTGAGGGCGTGTGCAATTGGCATGTTGACTGCAGGAATGTCCACATGTTGCCAGATAATTGAATGTTATTTTCTCTACCATAAGCCACCTCCGTCATTTTAGAGAATTTAGCAGCATGTCCAACCAGCCACACAACTGCAGACTACGTGTATGGCGTCGTGTGGGCAAGCGGTTTGCTGATGTCAACGAACACAATTGCATTTGATCAATGGACATTTGAATGCACAGAAATACTGTGACAAGATCCTGAGGCCCATTGCGAGGACCACTTCTTTTAATAAGGTGTCTGACCAACAGATGCATATCTGTATTTCCCGTCATGTGAAATCCATAGATTAGGGCCTAATTCATTTATTTCAATTGACTGATTTGCTTATATGAACTGTAACTCTGTAAAATCTTTGAAATTGTCGCATGTTGCATTTATATTTTTGTTCAGTATACATGATTCACTTTTAGTGGAGGGAACTCTACCAGATATCAGGGATGTTCGCTCTCACCTCACACACACACACACACACACAAATACACAAACGGAGTCAAATGCACATCGACACACACACATACACTTTCTCTCGCACACACTTATGGTCACAGTCCGAGTCTTGCGAACACACAGGTTGGGAGTAGTGTTGAAATAACATTGACACAACCTGGCTTCAACACTTAACTTATCAAGTAGCGGCATCACACCGGTAGATAGATCTCTAACCTGCTAAATGGTGGTACCCTTCTAGGGCAGTAAAGTCTAGTTCATTCATGAGACAACTAGGTCCTTCACAATGACTAGTATCAGAGAAACAATACCATTATACAAAAACACTGAAATGATAGTCAGCTTTCAATACAAATAAACCACTGGTTAAGTGTGAGGCATGTGTTGTGATCGGCGATCACTAGTCTTGTGCAGTAGTGCACCATATGCATTGCTTCAGACTATAACGGGAAACTCTGACCTTCAGGGGAATGCTTGAAGCCAAACGCATTGTAGTGCATGTATGGTTTGCTTGCTATTCTCTTTTGATATACAGGTAACTGCCAAAATAAAGAAAACACTTGCGTAAATGAGGGACACAAAGTAAATTGAAAGCAGGTGCATCCACACAGGTGTGGATCTAGAGTTAATTAAGCAATTAACATCCCATCATGCTTAGGGTCATGTATAAAAATGTCCAGTTTTTTCTCAGGGACTTTAAAAGGAGGGGTTTCATAGGAAAATAGAGGGGTTAGTCACCAGATCTCAACCTGATTGAAGACTTATTGGAGATTCTTGAGCGACGCCCAACACCATTTTCCACCACTATCAACAAAACACCAAATGATGGAATTTCTCATGAAAGAATGGTGTGGCATCCCTCCAATAGAGTTCCAGACACTTGTTGAACCTATGCCAAAGCGCATTGAAGCTGTTTGGTTGCTTGTAGTAGCCCAACGCTATGTTGGCGTTTACTTTGTTACATGGTTCTAACGGCCCAGTGCAGTCAAAAACATGATTTTACTGTGTTTTATACACTATGGAGGTTGGAATTATATTGTGAAGTTGTAAAAATTATGATAATGCCCTTTTAGTGTAAGAGCTGTTTGAAGAGACCTGAAATTTCAGCCCGTTTTGGTGGGATGGAGCTTTGAAATCAGTTAATAGACCAATAAGAAAGAGTTCCAAACCTCTCTTCCAATAGCAGCTAGTTTTCCCCTCCCTACTCAAACAGTCCTAGTAAAATTCTTGCTTGAGAAATTGATCTGGAAAAAAATCAGTTGAAAATAAAGACACCCACCCACCAAACTTGGGTTCAAGTTACTGAAACAGAGCATGCAAAGCTTGTTTCAAATATTAGCTTACATGCTAAATCCTAGTGGAAAAGTTTAATCAAATGCATCTACTGGAGAATTTTATGTAATGTTCAGTGTTGTTATGACACCAGTTTTTGATCGATTGTTTTCAAGCATTCCCTTTGAGACTGTCATTTCCGATACAGGCTAAAGCAGATTGGTTTCATTCTACAAAGACACGGCGACAAACTTAAAACTCTTTAAAGGCCACAACATGATATCCGTCTTTCCTTCAGAGACATCTCCTGTTTGACATGCTCTATAAAAGACTGACCCAACTGTTTCTCTCTGTCCCTCTTTCCTCCTCCCACCCCATCCTTTCTCTGTCCCCAGACCATAGAGCCCCCTTGAGGGTCAGCCTGTAGGCTTAGGGGGTGGGGTTGTTGGTTTGGGAGTAGGGGGGGGCTCCTGTTCTTTCTTCTTGGTTCTGGTCCATATCAGTGTTCCTTTGGTCTCCATCTTAAATATGCCCAACCAAGTCAGTCACTTCCTACTTTCTCTCCAGACAGGGAGGGGCTAGCGTTGTAGCAGGTAGACCACCATCTCGTAGGTGGACATCATGATGGCGGTGTTGGGGATCTGGCGGACCAGATGTGTGGTGAGACCACGGTACAGGGCGCGGTAGCCCTCCTCCTTAGGTACTGTCAGTAATGTCTGGAAGAAGGAGCGGTACTTGCTGCCCTCCTCTCGTAGCCGGGTGCGGATCACCTCTACAAAGGGAAGAGAGAAGAGGAGAGAAAAGGGGGAGGACAGGAGAGAGGGGGGAGAGGAGAGAAAAGGGGGGGGGGGGGAGAATAGACTGATTGACTTATTAACCCTGATTCAGTTTAAAAATATTTATTATTGGCGATACCAATATCATATCAACCAATAACCATAAGGGTGATACATCGTGCATACCATGGGGGTAGGCGATAGACGTGGCACAGGTCTTGGAGGTGGCGGCGGCCAGCATCATGCCCACAAAGTCTGAGGCATCCCTCACCGACTCGTCCTCGTCCTGATCCATGCTGGCCTGGGCCCTGGACTCCACCAGCTTGCGCTTGATGCTCTCATAGATGACAAAATGGATGACTGTCTCGGAGATGCCGGCATACGAGGCAGACATACCCCGATAGAAGCCTCGCCAGCCCTCCGTCTGGTAGACCCGCCGCACACACTCAAACGCATTCATGCGCCTCTCGCCACGGTTCCTGTGGTAAATACACATTGGGGGGGGGGGGGGGTCAATATAGCTAACGGGATACATTTGGCAAGTAAGTAACATGTTAAGGGATTCGCAACATCCAATAACGTAATATGCTCTACTAGTACTCAGATTAAAACCTTTTCCCTTAGCACAATGAATCAAAACAATATTTTACCTCTACTTAACCAGGCAAGTCAGTTAAGAACAAATTCTTATTTACAATGATGGCCTACCGGGGAACAGTGCCTTGTTCAGGGGCAGAACGACAGATTTTTACTTTGTCAGCTCGGGGATTTGATCGTGCAACCTTTCAGTTACTAGTCCAATGCTCTAACCACTAGGCTACAATAAGCATGACAATGCATAACATACAGTATTTAGAGAACCAACAAAATATGAAACAGCTGTGGATTAACATAAAAGCTTAGGGAATTTAAAATTGGCTGCATTCTGACTTTGGGGAATCAATGACTTTTACAGCATGTGGCCTAGATACAGCCTCCCTCAGTACTTACCTGGCATCCAGCTGCAACCGGGTCTTGATCAACCAGATGGGATTGGTCACCGTGATAGCAGTGAACCCTGGGAAGAAGAGTTCAGAGGTTCAGACAGGGGGAGTGACTGTGTGTGAAGGACTCAGCCTATCCAAGGACAGAGATATATACAATGGGGGGTGTATTTCACAAAGCACCACCAATGAGTGAGCCAGCCATCTAACAACTGTGTATTTCCTGGATAATAAAGGAAGATCAACTTGAATATAAAGGATATTACAGATTCAATACTTGCAGTAGTAACCCAACGACATTCAACTTCAGCTGGCTTTATGAACTAGAAAAGTAAGAGTTAGAACTGAGTGCTGGCCAATCTATCGATCCTGCGTTTTGTGAAATACAACCCCGGTGCACTCTAAACATTTCCTTCTCAACTGGCAGCAGTGTGTGTAAGCTTTGTTGACATCTTTAAGCTGTGTTTATTGGCCTTTTATGAGCGGTTTATTTACGTATTGGCAATCTCGTAAAATATTTCCTTTTATCGCTGGTGCTCCGGTACCAGAGATTATAAAACATTTAAACTTGATTACCTTTGTTAAGGGCAGACTGTCCCTCACAGGAATGGTATTATATGGACTGATTAGATTCCTCAAGGTTATTACAGTACAGGCAAAAACTCAGCTTAAAGATACAGTCCACATTCTTCATATTTACAAGTTGCAACAAATATGACCAAGATATATCCTATAATTACTAATAAATACTATTCCTTAGTGTTAATTAACAAGGTGGGCCTGAATCTCATGTACACGGAAGGCACTACAGAATGATATAGCATAGTGCTATGCTATTGTTCAGCCCCCTCAATGAACATCATTATTATACTTCACTCTGATTAAGTGTGCCTGATTAAATTCTACCCTATACACCATGACGTCGTTCATACAATGACTTTCTGTTAAGATGTAGGGCTGAGCTCACCTCATCTGGGAGTAGCTACTATTGTTCAAATTACATTTACTCAATTCATTGACTAATGTATAGGGTAGAATTTAATCAGGCACACTTAATCAGAGTGAAGTATAATAATGATGTTCATTGAGGGGGCTGAACAATAGCATAGCACTATGTTATATCATTCTGTAGTGCCTTCCGTGTA
>NC_036859.1:30768584-30891748 GCF_002910315.2 Salvelinus sp. IW2-2015
GGAAATAACATCTGCCTACTTCCACTTCGATTTTTCCGCTTTGGTCCTCTTGAATAATTCAAGAAAGCCAGACTCCATTTAGTTTCCTCATGGCAGCCAATGAGGCCTTCAGCTGAGGCTCACACCATGACGTCGTTCATACAATGACTTTCTGTTAAGATGTAGGGCTGAGCTCACCTCATCTGGGAGCTAGCTACTATTGTTCAAATTACATTTACTCAATTCATTGACTAATGATTAGGCATGGTGTGAGCCTCAGCTGAAGGCCTCATTGGCTGCCATGAGGAAACTAAATGGAGTCTGGCCTTCTTGAATTATTCAAGAGGACCAAAGCGGAAAAATCGCAAAGTGGACAAGTAGGCAGATGTTATTTCCCAGGGAAACTAGGTGTATATTTATAAATACCAAAACATTTACTATTTTAATAAGTTGCTTATACTAAATTTGGGTTATTATTATTTTTTAACAGAGACCAATGAGTACCCTGACAATGCATCAAGTCATTATGTTAGTTCACAAAGGAGTGTTATGTCATATACATTACAAGGTATATGACAAATGTGTAAGGTGCAGGTCATTCTAGTGTGATCATAATGTGTGCATTTTTAAAAGACAGACAGTAAATCCTGCACATCACTTGTGCTCAAGATACTAAACCTCCAAACAGGAACATAATTTAAAACATGACCATTTGAAAATCAACATACATTTACATCACTACATAGCATCTTCTCTAAACAAGAAACCAGGGGACGTCTACAGTACAGTACGCACGACTAGAGCTTCTACTGTATCAAGGGACACAGTCCTAAGGAAACTGCATGAAGAGGATGACAAGTCTGTTGAAGAAGAAGAAGAAGGAGATAGCGT
Source organism: Salvelinus sp. IW2-2015 (assembly GCF_002910315.2). Classification (NCBI taxonomy): domain Eukaryota; kingdom Metazoa; phylum Chordata; class Actinopteri; order Salmoniformes; family Salmonidae; genus Salvelinus; species Salvelinus sp. IW2-2015. Next base: position 30,769,455 of record NC_036859.1, read on the forward strand.
CTATGGCGTGTACTCACAGAGTAGGGGCAAAGCTACTCCGCCTCACAGCTGCAGCTAGAAGCCTGCAGATATGGGGGGGCTGAGGTGGCGGGGGCTCTCCCCCCTCACGCAGGGGTGAAAGCTACAGTAAAGCCCTAAAATGACCACAGTCACACACAGGCAGCAGTCAACCAACCAACCCACCCACAAACTCCTTTTATTTACATAGATGAAGAGGAAACCTACCGATCCTACCCAATCCCTGTATTTTTTAACAGGTAAAATAGGATGACAAGTATCACCCCCATCTCCCCCAATCTGATATAAACAGTTAAGATCCCCCTAAGCCTCCCCAAATCCCCCTTTTTATATATAAACATAAGATAATCCTCCCCACTCCCACATTCTTACCCACCCTTTTTTAAACCAACTAAGGTGGGAGAGGAGAAAAGGGGGGGTCACACCCCATCTCTTCCTCCCCACTCTAACCCTCAAACTCTTGACCTTACCCGACCCACACCTGTTTTAAAATGCAAGAGGCCGTCTCGTGTCGTTTCTCTCCCCTACATTTTGTCAGGTACTGTATGTCGTTCTTGGTAAGGGAAGAAACATGCAAATCTGTCGTAAATGGAACATCACCCCATCTGGTATAATCATTATGTGCAGGACAAAACAAATAAACATGTGTGGTACACAATAATAAAATATATTTCAACAATGCTACAGGTGCGAATCATTGTCAACCAATGGCATCATTACCACAGTCACTTTTATTGATTCTAAACAGTAACGATGGGGTCAAATAAAATGGGGGACAAAGTCAACAATGAAATAGTCACAATAAAAAAAGGTCAAATAATGCCAGAGTTGAAATGCTAACCTTGTCAAGCAGACATAAAAAGTCTATAAAAATGACGAGCTTTGTTAAGTGTGCCTGATTAAATTCTACCCTATAAATTAGTCAATGAATTGAGTAAATGTAATTTGAACAATAGTAGCTAGCTCCCAGATGAGGTGAGCTCAGCCCTACAGTAGGCCTACATCTTAAGAGAAAGTCATTGTATGAACGACGTCATGGTGTGAGCCTCAGCTGAAGGCCTCATTGGCTGCCATGAGGAAACTAAATGGAGTCTGGCCTTCTTGAATTATTCAACCAAAGCGGAATAAGTAAAACAAAATATCGCTGAGTGGAGGATTCCTTTATCTCTGATAAACAGTGTTGTGATACGCCATTTCAACAAGACCACCCATCGGTTTCTGATCGTCTGAACAACTTTCTAAAAGTTTTAAACATTAATGCCATTTTTTTGTTAGACAATGGACTGTGTGGAGGCCAGATGTCTCAAATACATAGAACTTTCCCCCCAAATTAAACATATTACTGGAGTGTCAGCCATTTCATGCTTGAGGGTGTCAGAGTCCACAACMAAGTTCAAGGCTCTTGACATACTACAGGGGACCTGATCCAGTGTAAATTAACCATATGAACTAGCAAGTCTATACAGGAGGTCTATGGACAGAAATAGACACTAGGCCCTGAGCAAACTGTGGTTGTGTTGAACTCAAGCGAAGGCATGAGTATGTGTGGCAACTCCTACTCATGTGTTACATTTACTAGGACAAATGGTTTAGATGAGCAGCTGAAGAACAGTTCTTAGCTCCACTCCTCAACTCCTATAGAGAGGGTTCAGGGAGTTGAATGACTGTGCAAAATGGGCATGATTATAGGCCAGTAGTGGGTATGATTATGAATCAACACCAAGTATACCAAACACTAGGAACACCTTCCTAATATTGAGTTGCACTCCCCCCTTTTGCCCTCAGAACAGCCTCAATTCATCAGGGCATGGACTCTATAAGATGTTGAAAGTGTTCCACAGTTGTTCCAAGTTGGCTGGATATCCTTTGGTGATGGACCATTCTTGATACGCACAGGAAACTGTTGAGCGTGAAAAACCCAGCAGAGTTGCAGCCTGGCACCTACTACCATACCCCGTTCAAAGGCACTTCAATATTTTGTCTTGCCCATTCACCCTCTGAATGGCACACATACACAATCAATGTCTTTATTGTCTGAAGGCTTAAAAATCCTTCTCTAACCTGTCTCCTCCCTTCATCTACACTGATTGAAGTGGATTTAATAAGTGACATCAATAAAGGATCATAGGCTTTCACCTGGTCAGTCGGTCATTGAAAGAGCAGGTGTTCTTAATGTTTTGTATACTACCATACCCCGTATGTTGTCTAAATTAAAATGGTCTATTCATTCTACATCTGTAATTGAAAAAAATCAGTAAGCATGTTTCTATAGTTTGTAATTGGAGAACTGGCACTATATCAAATTTAAAAAATTGCTGACTAAAAAGCATCTTTGKGTAATTATTCTATATCTGCATGTGTAACTGAGGGAAAGGATTCAGGTGTGTCAAATAATTTTGGGAGTGCCATAATCCGATAGGAATTTTCTAGTGTCTGGAACTAGGTTGTCACCTATAGCCTATATCCTGTATATAGACATGCATACGTATGTTACATGAGTGATATCTACAGCACAGTGGAAAGTATAGCTTATGTTGGCCTCTTTCGCCAGACGAGGGCAGACGTACATACCTAAACTTAAATAACCTGCATCTGCGGTGTCAGCGGTTCAAGGGTAAATGACGATGAACCAAATAAGGACCCTCAAACCTAATAGTGACAAGGTTAGCATTTCACTTCATATGCCGACTAAGAAACATCTAAAGTACGTGTTGTTCATGTACCTTCAGTGGGGGTGGGTGGGGGGTAAACAGGCTGCTAAAAAAGGGGGAAGGGGTACAGTGTATCAAGACTGTGCAATCATGTAGAAGTTATAGGAGATGAAAGAGCTGCAAACCAGCTAGTGACCTATAACCAGCATCATCATTATTAGCATCAATAGCATCATCATCATGGTCATACCAGTGAAAGGAAATGGAGTGCTACCTGAGGCGTCCGGCCGGTGTGTCGCCGCGAGGCGGGGGGGGGGGGGCCTCCCGCAGTGAGGGCCCTGACATGTTAGCGCCCTGGGGCCTTTACTACTGTACACACACAGCATAGACAGCGCTTGAAGGGCCAAACTCACTGTTTAGCAACAAACTGGTACGTTAACACAATTTAGGGTCCTTCGAGAGAGTCGAAGAGCCTCAAGAGAAAAAACTGGGGAAAGTGGGGGTGGGATGGAAAGCACAACCCAAACTTTGAGGATGTTATTTATTTTATTGCTGGAACAGACAGCTAGCTAGTGGTAAGTCTTGTAGTTGTATGTAGTAAAGTGTTGGGCCTCTGCCAAGTTGGCTGTATATAATTGTAGGACAGAGGCAGTAATGTGGGTCAGTGGGTCTATTTGCCATGTGAAATCTCAAGAGCAGTTCACTATATGAGTGGAAGTAGTAGAAAATGCAACTGACAGTGTTAACTCTGTGCTTTGTCTTTTTCACACTTTATGTATTTTCATACTAAGTGCTTTGACTGAGAGAACAGATAATTTTTTTGGCATACAACTTAACTACAATATTGAAGGGTAGAATAACCTCTTCACTTTCACTATAGATATAAAGTGGGGTTTATACTAGAGACTGATCCTGAAAGTCTTCAATTGTGCTTTCGGGCAAACCATCTGTGGTTGATATTCAAAACACTGGAAAACATCCACAAGGTAACCCATATAGTGGCAATGTCTAACACCTAGCTGGATAGAGGCTAGAGCAATGTTAATAAAATATTGAATTATCTTCAGATTAACAGGAAACCCCATCCACCCCATAACGCAAGATACAAATGTACAAAACAAACATTTAATCAAATAAAAAAATATGGCCATTTACTTTAAAAAACAAAAACGAAATATCTTTAAATAAATACTTAACATATCCCCTTTTCTACGTAATCAGTCAAAATAAAATAAGTAGCTGGAAATGAATTGTCTAAACAAGTCCACTTTGAATGTAGCAACAAGCAGGCTATAGACAGCAGAGGAGGAGTTTGTGGAACAACTGTTACCTGCTAGGCCTGCAGACACCATATGGACCTGCGTCGAGTCGGGCTCAAACACGCCGTTCAGCTTCTCTTTGGCAGTGGAGTAGGATGCAAAGTAGATGGCTCTGTTGATACAGGAGGGAATGGATGTGAGCTAATACAGCGAATCAATCAATTGATAACAATATCGTAACTCTGAGCCGTTACCGTTAAAACTATATTTTTTGGGGGTCATGATGGTCGATACCAATATGGCAACAACAAAAAAATATTTCATTTTTGTGAGATTGGGGCAAAATTGCACAGTATAAAGGACAGGCAATTACCCTCTGTCCAAATTGACCCACTTCAATTTGCTTACCGCCCCAATAGATCCACAGACGATGCAATCGCCATTGCACTGCACACTGCCCAATCCCATCTGGACAAGATGAATACCTATGTAAGAATGCTGTTCATTGACTATAGCTCAGCCTTCAAAATAGTACCCTCCAAGCTCATCATTAAGCTCAGTGCCCTGGGTCTGAACTCCGCCCTGTGCAACTGGGTCCTGGACTTCCTGTTGGGCCGCCCCCAGATGGTGAAGGTAGGAAACAACACCTCCACTTCACTGATCCTCAACACAGGGGCCCCACAAGGGTGGGTGCTCAGCCCCCTCCTGTACTCGCCGTTCACCCATGAATGCGTGGCCACACACGACTCCAACTCAAATCATCAAGTTTGCAGACGACACAACAGTAGTAGGCTTGATTACCAACAATGACGAGACAGCCTACAGAGAGGTGAGGGCCCTGGGAGAGTGGTGCCAGGAAAATAACCTCTCACTCAACGTCTACAAAACAAAGGAGCTGATCGTGGACTTCAGGAAACAGCAGAGGGAGTACACCCCTCTCCACATTGACAGGACCGCAGTGGAGAAGGTGGAAAGCTTTCACATCACTGACAATCTGAATTGGTCCACCCACACAAAGTGTGGTGAAAAGGGTGCAACAGCTCCTCTTCAGCCTCAGGAGGCTGAAGATATTTGGCTTGGCCCCTAAAACTGTTACAGATGCACAATTGAGAGCATCCTGTCGGGCTGTATCACCGCCTGGTATGGCAACTGCACCACCCGCAACCGCAGGGCTCTCAACAAAGAGCCCGGATCTCAATCCCATTGAGCATGTCTGGGACCTGTTGGATCAGAGGGTGAGGGCTAGGGCCATTCCCCCCAGAAATGGCCGGGAACTTGCAGGTGTCTTGGTGGAAGAGTGGGGTAACATCTCACAGCAAAAACAGGAAAATGGTGCATCCATGAGGAGGAGTTGCACTGCAGTACTTAATGCAGCTGATGGCCACACCAGATACTGACTTACTTTTGATTTTGACCCTCCCCTTTGTTCAGGGACACGTTACTCAATTTCTGTTAGTCACATGTCTGTGGAACTTGTTCAGTTTATGTCAGTTGTTGAATCTTATGTTCATACAAATATTTACACATGTTAAGTTTGCTGAAAATAAACGCAGTTGACAGTGAGAGGACGTTTCTTTTTTTGCGCTGAGTTTATTACTGCACTGTCGGAACTAGAAGCACAAGCATTTCGCTACACTCGCATTAACATCTGCTAACTATGTGTATGTGACAAATAACATTTGACATTGCTCGATCTAATACTTATCTTTTTTTATTCCATTCTTTTACAATTGTGTATATTGTTGTGAATTGTTAGATACTACTGCACTATCGGAGCTAGGAACACAACCATTTTGCTACACCCGCAATAACATCTGCTGAAAATGTTTATGTGACCAATCAAATTTGATATGGCCCGGAACTCCTGTTGCACTCATTTGGGTAGTTAGTGTGTTACCAACCTACATAAACATCTACAGCACCTATAGAAAGTCCACACACCCTTGGATTTCTTCACATTTTGTGTTTCAAAGTAGGACAAAAATGGATTGAATTGTTATTTGTCAACGATCTACACAAAAATTATAACTTTTTTAAAGATTAATGAAAAATAAACCACCATTATACCTTGATTACATAAGTATTCACCCCCGTCTCAATACATATTAAAAACACCTTTGGCAGCGTTTAAAGCTGAGTCTTTTTGGGTAGGTCTCATAACAGCTTTGCACACCTGGATTGTGCAATATTTGCCCATTATTTTTTTCAAAATTCATAGCCTTCATTTCTCAGAACAAGAATAGACTGACGAGTATCAGAAGAAAGTACTTTGTTTCTGGCCATTTTGAGCCTGTARTCKAACCCACAAATGCTAATGCTCCAGATCCTCAACTAGTCTAAATAAGGTCAGTTTTATTGCTTCTTTAATCAGAACWWYAGTTTTCAGCTGTGCTWACATAATTGCAAAAGGCTTTTCTAATGATCAATTAGCCTTTTAAAATAATAAACTTGGATTAGCTAACACAACGTGCCATTGGATCACAGGAGTGATGGTTGCTGAAAATGGGCCTCTGTACGCCTATGTAGATATTCCATAGAAAATCTACCGTTTCCAGCTACAAAAGTCATTTACAACATTAACAATGTCTACACTGTATTTCTGATCAATTTGATGTTATTTTAAAAATATTTCAAAAACAAGGACATTTCCAAGTGACCCCAAACTTTTGAATGGTAGTGTATGTATGAGGGACAGAGAAAAGGTTAGTCATTCAAAAATCATGTCAACCCCTACTTTTTCACACAGAGTGAGTCAATATAACTTATGATTTGTTAAGCCAAATTTTACTAATTTAGGTTTGCCTAAACAAAGGAGGTGAATACTTACGCAACGACTATTTTAGTGATTACTTTTATTCATTTGTAAAAATCTGTAGAATTTTCTTTTACCTTTGACATTATGAAGTATTTTGTGTAGATCAATGACAAGAAATTACAATTAAATACTTTTCAGTCCTACTTTATAAAACAACAATATTTGAAAAAAGCCCAAGGGGGTGTAGACTTTCTATATGCTTATAAAAAATAAAATGGCCCATTAGGCATGTCCCTGCATACTGCGTGTGTCTGTCACTGCACGCGCATGCTTGTGTGCAATACATTCCCAACCAGGCACCCAAATCACATGCCCTGCTTTAGCTGGAGATTCATCTCCCATGCAACTCCTACGCTTCCTCTACTTAACTCAAATCCCAGAGGATTAACGCAAGTAAACATTTCCGCTGTGGGGATTAAAACCCAACGACCCACCAGCGCTTGGCTCGCTCACCCTGTCCTTAGTGTGCACGTGTATTTTTGTGAGAGAGTGAGGTTGTGTACACTGTGCATGTGAGAGACTGGGTGCATATTCACGCGCGTTTGTGTGTTAAGTGATGGCCGATCTTAGTGGTGGTGACGCGGACTCATCTAAAGCTTGTGATGTGGAGTGTGCTGTAGATGAACAGCTGACTGCCCAGCCAACCATGCTCTAATGCCAGACAATATGCTCTCCTGGGCAGCAGGCTGCAAAGGCCAAGGGGGAGACCAGTCAGCCAGTACCTTTCCACAGCCATGGCACACAGCAGCAGTGTTACAGTCACTTCACTGTCTGATTGGATACGGTTCCTTGCTGTGTTAATGTAGGTAAAGCCTGGTGAGCGTCTAGTCGCTGGCAGGGGTTATTGAGGAAATGGCATTGGTGTTTTTGCTCTGTTCCAGTGCAACATTGAGGAGAGTATTGAGGAACAKAACTCTGTAGGAGTAATGAAGGATGATTAATTATTCTCTCTCTTTCCACTGCAGTAATTTTTATGACAGTGTGCGCTCAGGTCAGTCTTTCTCCTTACCCTCTCTCCCTCCCTGCCGTTCTCTCTGTCTATATCGTTCTCCCCATCTACCTCGCAACTTCCCGGTCTCTCCGACCCATCTCCCCCCAGAACCCTCTTTCTCCCGAACCCTCCCCGCCCTCCCGGTCCTCGCTCTCCGTCCTCCCACCTCCCTTCTCGCTTTTCTCCCACCTCGCCCTCCCCACTTTTCTCCCAACTCTCCATCCTTACCACTCCTTGCTTTCCTCCCACCTCTTCCCGTCCTCCTCCCCATCCCTACCTCCCCGTCCTCCTTGCTTTCCTCCCACCGCTCCATCCCTACCTCTCCCACTCCTCCTCCCATCCCTACCTCTCCCGTCCTCCTTCTTTCCTCCCACCCTACCTCTCCCCGTCCTCCTCCCCATCCCTACCTCTCCCCCGTCCTCCTCCCCAACCCTAACCCTCCCCCGTCCTCTCCCCGTCCTCCTTGCTTTCTCCCACCTCCTCTCCCCGCCCTCCTCGTTTTCCCCCTCTCCCCGACCCCACCTTCGCTCGCCCCGACCCACCCACCCACCGTCCGTCCTCCCGCTTCCTCCCACCCGCTTTCCTCCCCACCGTCCTCCCCGCTTTCCTCCCACCGTCCTCCTTCCCTACCTCTCCCACCTCCTTTTTTGCGTTCCACACCAGAAATACATTTATGAACCAGGTTCTAACACCAACAAAGTATTGGTTGAGATCGTTCGTTTCAGTTCATATTTAAAAATAATATTAACATTTAGCGCAACATTAAATTACTTCACCAATTAGTGCGGATGGAGTAGCTTGCTGTGGAGTGGGTATGCGATTTAAAATCGGTATAGGTAAGTCGTTAAGAGCAAAAATTGTATTTTGCCATAACAGTATGGTTTAATCATAATGAAAGACAAACACGCACACACACAGCTGCCAGTTACAGTGTAGGCCAAGAGATGCAACTGAGGGTGAGGAGAGCGCGATAGAGGATGGAAGAAGCTTGCCTTGAAGCACTGGGCATCGTTGTAACGACGTGCATGATCAGAATCAGGCCCACAGAATTATACCTACAGAGGAGCAGCTTCTATGGAGGAGCTTTGAATAAATTTGGGCTTCCGAGTTGGTTTAAATGTTGGACCAGAGCAAACATTAGCTAGCTAGTCATCAAGCCTGTGTGTGCGGAGCAGCACAATAATTAAAAACGTCTTACCTTTTTGTAGTTAATAAATCTTATGTGAAACGTGATACCTATAGTGTCCTTAACTAGCATTGAAAAAGTAGATCCATTATTTTTGTAATTAAAAACATCTCTCCCTAATTTCTGAATTACACTTATAACATTGTCAGTAGGCTACAGCAACCTATGCTTCAGAAGGGAGCGGCAGGTAACCCACACACACTTCGAGCTGGCAGGCAGACGTTGGTTATAGTTAATTGGTTGTAGTTATACACGTACTGCGTTTCAAGTTTTCTAGTTCCGACTAGCACGTGAACGCAGCATAAGTTTGAGTGACAGAGGGCTTGGCATAGGCGCTTTGTTGCAATTTCTGTGGGAATGTAAAATAAAGTTATTAAACGGTTCACATGCTTCTAAAATAACGGTTCTGTTCCAGGAAGAGTATAGATCACTTTATTTTTCGGTTAGGGTTCTGTTTTTCAAACAATTTCATTTTTTTCCAGTTTTTGGTTCTGTTCCTTGAACCGGTTCCAACCCTAAGTTAAAAGTCAATTACTGCGAGATCAGCCGCCTATGCCATATGGTCACATTGATACACTGTGATCCATTGGCAGCTAAAGAAATGAGCTTATGGAACTCATAGCCTATAGGCCAATGCAGCAGTAGGCCTATAACTTCCATTGCTCTTTCAGTAGGCCTATAACTTCCATTGTGATTATCAAGGGGGAGATTGTTGTAAAGATTTTTCAAATAGCTTAGTGTGAGGAACAATAATTTTTATATATTATCATTTGCAATAAATAGAAAAATTAGAAAAAGATGTTAAAAAAAACACTTTCCTACATTTCCGGGCAGCATATTAGTGGATTTGGATATTTCAGCCAATCCGTTGCTGACAGGTGTATAAAATTGAGCACACAGCCATGCAATCTCCATAGACAAACATTGGTAGTAGAATGGCCTTACTTACAGTGCCAYGTTAAGCTCAGTGACTTAACGTGGCACCATCATAGAATGGCACCTTTCCAACAAGTCAGTTCGTCCAATTTCTGCCCTGCTAGAGCTTCCCCGGTAAACTGTAAGTTCTGTTATTGTGAAGTAGAAGGTGATAGTCTAGGTGATTCTGTGCTTCCAACTTTGTAGCAACAATTTGGGGAAGGCCCTTTCCTGTTTCAGCATGACAATGCCCCCATGCACAAAGCGAGGTCCATACAGAAATGGTTTATCGAGATCGGTGTGGAAGAACTTGACTGACCTGCACAGAGCCCTGACCTCAACGAACACCTTTGGGATGAATTGGAACGCCAACTGCGAGCCAGGCCTAATCGCCCAACATCAGTGCCCAACCTCACTAATGCTCTTGTAGCTGAATGGAAGCAAGTCCCCGCAGCAATGTTCCAGCATTTAGTGGAAAGCCTTCTCAGAAGAGTGGAAACTGTTATAGCAACAAAGTAGGGGGGGACCAACTCCATGTTAATGTCCAGGATTTTGGAATGAGATGTTCGACAAGCAGATGCCCACATACTTTTGTATGTAAGGGGAAATTGATAAAACCAAAAAGGGCAAACAATTCACACAATGAATGCAAAATAAATTAGAGGGAGACTGCTGAACCATTCTGGAGAGACTTGCCTATATCGTCACCACACACACACACACCACTCTCCTTCCTCGTCTCAACATTGTAAATTATACCCAAGACACATTATAGTCACATATTTTTTAGATGGTTTTCACTGAAAGCAATAATCAACTAGGCCTATTGCCTCGCGCACTGCCCAAATTGGCAGCTTCTCAAATAAGCATAGGCCTACGAGCTTGTAACAATCCACAACAACAACAAAATAAGAAACGAATGATCCTCGAGTCCTCTGTGGCGAAGTCATGCTTTCTGGTGAAGTATTTTGAATTGTTCTATTTCTGTATAGACAGGAGTAATTATATAATTTTGGCAAATGCATTTCCATTTACTTCCCTATTGGACCCACCACTATGCCATCTCTCTCCTGTTCTATTGGTTTTCATATCAACTTTATTTCATTGTCCAGAAGCCAAAGGCACAACCCTAGTCATTAACAACCCATCCTAGTTGTTGGATCTTTAGATTCCCCCTCTTTCTAAGTTTTTACTTGGAACCTCTGCAGGTGCACTGTTTGAATCGTGTTTTTCCAAGTGCGCTGTTTAGAATGGCATTTTTGGCAAATGTTTGAAAATTAAGTTTTATTGTCTGCTTCATTACAGTAGTTGCATGTTCTGTTCAGATGCATTACCACAGTGTAAATGTGATGTCATTCTGAACACCGTGTGTTGATGCCCTAATGGGTTATGCACCCAACGCAGACGGGTCTGGTACATTTCTCAAATGGCTGGTAAATTTTAATCTTTCCGGGCACGTTGTTCGGCTTCACATTTTCCACACAGAAGACTACACACACACAAAGGCACAGCCATAGACACAAATACACAGCCGGAAACAGGGAAGACCGTCAAGGGCATTTAACGCCCCACAGAGGGCCAGACTGGCAGAATGAGAGAGATGATCTACATACAGAGAAGGAAAGAGAAATTCAGATACTCAAAGAAAATAAACATTGACAAAGAGCATTTTTTGCATTTTAGCTAACCTTAACCCTTTTCCTAACCTTAACCTAATTCTCTTAACCTGCTACGCAAAGTCAAATCTGTCGTTAATTTGACAAAAGCTGTATCCCTTCTAGTCATGACCCCGCTACTCTGCCCACAGTGAACGTGATTAACAGACTGGACCAGGAGGCTGCTGTTGCGTAATAGGGCTAACACTCAGAACAGTCATTTCAGTCTAGGTTCTACCACTAGGGAGTGTGTATAATGCCCCTGTGGAGATGGAAGATAAGGACAGGGAGGGAGTGGAATTTTACTGGAAATTAAATTGCAGAAATTCATTTTGGGGAGGTTACCTGGAAGAAGATTATGTAAAATTATGGTAATTGTGTCGTCCTCCGATGTGGTTACAAAAAGGAATTGATATCACCAAGGTCAAATAATGGAAAACCAAATACAAAATAAATCTAGGTATCCTAGCCACAAACTCCATAAAGTACCCTACACAGAAGGACAAGAAAATGCTAGCAGAACAGGACAAATTATTGCACAGGAAGTGAGGTCATACCTGGAAGGAGCCACACCCACCAGGTTGGGCCCAAGGCCTCTGAACAGCGAGCGCGGTCCCTCCTTCTCCAGTATCAACCTGTAGAGGGAGAGGTGTATGAATAGCTAGCATAGTGCAAAGTGTTGATTATTGATATACTGAAACATAAGAAAAGATGGCTATCAAGATAGTGGGCTAGTGCCAATGTGGATAATCAGTCTGCCATGACCATAGCACATCGGCCGTTGCCTAAAATTGTCCATTGGCGACTAATACAGTAATAAACAGATGCATTTATGGTACATTTCCTGATACTGTGTGTTTTTGCAAGATGGATGAAAGGAACCAAAAGTGTCAAAACAGATCAATATAGCTAGCTGATGATGCATTTCAGCATTTGTGTATGTGACGAGTCATGTGACAGTTTCTTTTTTTTTTACAGTGTGTTGTTCTAATCCTGAGTGCTGTTTGGTTAAAACCGCTTTTCCAGCCGGTGTCTATTCACATACAACGATCTGGCTCAGTCAGCTAGGGTTAGGTGGCCTCCCGACCAGTTAGCCCCAGGTAAGACAGCAGGCCTCGAATGGAGACAAGACGTTATTAGGGCGGCTGGTAGCCTAGCGATTAAGAACATTGGGCCAGAAACGGAACAGTCCCTGGTTCAAATCCCTGAGTAGACTAGGTGAAAATCTGTCATTGTGTCTTTGAGCAAGGCACTTAACCTTTATTGCTGCTGTAAGTCACTCTGGATAAGAGCATCTGCTAAATGACTAAAATGTAAATGTGAACTTATAAAAAGGTCAGCAATGCAATGAGCTGCTCTACATAACATGGTAATGGCTGATGGGGTTCATGCTGTTTAGTGTCACCCAAGGTTATTCCACCATTAACCTAATTCATGGAGATATTCAAAGCAGTGACTGAGAGCTAAGCTTCAATTCAAGGATTAAGGCCTCTAGATTGAACTGCGAATTCAGTCTACTACACAGTCAGGACTGCTCATACAGAGCTACTCTGTTCTAAATGTGATTTGGCCTGCACTGCATTCGGTGGTGACCCACTTCTGCAAGTTGTTTTCTTCTCCCTGTGCTGCTTAGTGGTGGTGTTGGGTTTCAGTTAGTGCTTCCAGGGCAGAAGCATGGYGGTTGACTGATAGCGAAAAGGGGGGAAAAGCAGGCCCAAGAACACTGCAGCAGAGCGGTGATCCAACAGAACGAAGCCTTCAGCCAAAACCTGACTACAGCCATCTTAATAAAAAATCTAATGTTTTAAAAAAGGGGCGTCAGTAATATTTCACGAGAAGGGAAATCTTAGTATCTAATCAATGAACTGGCTGTTATGGTGATGAGGCATTCGATGATACAGTTGAAGTCGGAAGTTTACGTACACTTAGGTTGGAGTCATTAAAACTCGTTTTTCAAATGACTCCACAAATTTCCTGTTAACAAACTATAGTTTTGGCAAGTCTGTTAGGACATCTACTTTGTGCATGACACAAGTCATTTTTCCAACAATTGTTGACAGATTATTTCACTGTATCACAATTCCAGTGGGTCAGAACTTTACATACACTAAGTTGACTGTGCCTTTAAACAGCTTGGAAAATTCCAGAAAATTGTGTCATGGCTTTAGAAGCTTCTGATAAATGATGTCAATTAGCCTGAGTCAATTGGAGGTGTACCTGTGGATGTATTTCAAGGCCTACCTTCAAACTCAGTGCCTCTTTGCTTGACATCATGGGAAAATCAAAAGAAATCAGCCAAGACCTCAGAAAACAAATTGTAGACCTCCACAAGTCTGGTTAATCCTTGGCAGAAATTTCCAAATGCCTGAAGGTACCACGTTCATCTGTACAAACAACAGTACGCAAGTATAAACACCATGGGACCACGCAGCCATCATATCGCTCAGGAAGGAGACGCGTTCTGTCTCCTAGAGATGAACGTACTGTGGTGCGAAAAGTGCAAATTGATCACAGAACAGAAGCAAAGGACCTTGTGAAAATGCTGGAGGAAACAGGTACAAAAGTATCTATATCCACAGTAAAATGAGTCCTATATCAACATAACCTGACAGGCCACTCAGCAAGGAAGAAGCCACTGCTTCAAAACCACCATAAAAAAGCCAGACTACGGTTTGCAACTGCACATGGGGACAAAGATCATACTTCTTGGAGAAATGTTCTCTGGTCTGATGAAACAAAAATAGAACTGTTTGGCCATAATGACCATCATTATGTTTGGAGGAAAAAGGGGGAGGCTTGCAGGCCGAAGAACACCATCCCAACCGTGAAGCACAGGGGTGACAGCATCATATTGTGGGGGTGCTTTGCTGCAGGAGGGACTGGTGCACTTCACAAAATAGATGGCATCATGAGGCAAGAAAATTATGTGGATATAATGAAGAAGCAACATCAAGACATCAGTCAGGAAGTTAAAGCTTGGTTGCAAATGGGTCTTCCAAATGGACAATGACCCCAAGCATACTTTCGACGTTGTGGCAAAATGGTTTAAGGACAACAAAGTCAAGGTATTGGAGTGGCCATCACAAAGCCCTGACCTCAATCCTATACAAAATGTGTGGGCAGAACTGAAAAAGCGTGTGTGTGCAAGGAGGCCTACAAACCTGACTCAGTTACACCAGCTCTGTGAGGAGGAATGGGCCAAAATTCACCCAACTTATTGTGGGAAGCTTGTGGAAGGCTACCCGAAACATTTGACCCAAGTTAAACAAATTAAAATGAAATGCTACCAAATACGAATTGAGTGTATGTAAACTTCAGACCCACTGGGAATGTGATGAAATAAATTAAAGCTGAAATAAATTTCTCTCTACTATTATTCTGACCTTTCACATTCTTAAAATAAAGTGGTGATCCTAATTGACCTAAGACAGGGAATTTTTACTAGGATTAAATGTCAGGAATTGTGAAAAACTGAGTTTAAATGTATGTAAACTTCCGACTTCAACTGTACATAGCTACTTGAATTCAAGGTTAATATATTAACTGAAAAGGGGGCATTTGAGACACCTAATTATGTCTAAAAAGAGTATGTTTGGTTGGATGGTCAAGATTTGTTGAACAGACCTTGTGAAGAAAGTTATATGCCCATACAACTACAAGGTCTATGGCCCAATGTATTTGGTATTACCCCTCAAACTGTATGTAGGGCTGTGAGTCAAGGAATTTTGGATGACGGTTATTTGACAGCCAAATGACCACGGTCATTGTTATAGAAATCGGTCAAATAGCCCAAAAATATGCATATTTTCTCCTCTCCTTCGCTCCAGACTATGTGCTGCAGGAGGGGGGAGGTGTTCTGTGTTTACTGTTTAGCTAAACTGACAGCTAGTAGAGGGGATGGCTTGAAGATATTTTTCTGTCAGATTGGGCCCTGTTCTTRGTAAGCCATTGGGTGCATGTATTTCATGATACAGTGCATTCAGAAAGTATTCCGCCCTTCACTTTTTCCACATTTTGTTACTTTGCAGCCTTATTATTAAAAATAAAAAATAAAAAAATGTATCCTCAATCTACACACAATACCCCATAATGACAGTTGATGAAACTTCATTTGGTAGTCATCTGTCCAACTATTTTTCTAACAAAACAGTACGCAACAGCTTTACCCTCGCCGTGTGTGCATGCGCGCACACACATACACACACACACAAACGTTTGCCACAACGCCTTGCTAAAACAAGAAGCAACAATTTCATCACGTTGTAAAGAGTCCATGTTACCGCGGAAACGGAGTCAACCGCATGTCTTGCCGTCTTCAGTCAGCTGTTCATTCCACAACACAAAATTCTAAAACTGGATCGTCATGTCTCCTCTCGCCTTATAAAAAAAAATAAACATCAGCTATTAGATGTGAACCAGGCTTACTTTTACTTTACTGCTTTTGGGTAGTTTGTCGACTTGAAAATATATATTGTTTTGTATTAAAACAGGTATTTTAAATGTCATGACGGTCTTTGTCCATAATTGTTGGTTACACGATTACCGTGCCAGCCCTAGCTTTATGCTCCCTTCACTACGCCAGTTATGAAACTGGTTGTGCCTCCTGGCCCCGTGGTGTGGAAAATGTTGAAGGTGAGGGCATCTAAACAGCTGTTGGTATATGAGGGACATTCATTCACTGTGCCACTGTCCACATTACAATAACAGCTGCAAAGAACAACGTGTCTATTTCCTTGTCCTCTATGTATTTCAGCCTCTATTCTAGTCCGATCAGCAGAGAGCTTTTACAGAGCAATACGAAAGGAGAAGATTAAGGGGTTAATGTTTTCCCTTAGCAATATGGAGGAGAGGAAGGAGAGTTGGAATAGTCACAGTGCAGTGGTATAGACCAAATGTTTTTTTAACTAAGGCAAAAGGGAAAGTTTCCCTCTACTATACTTACGTGGGCAGTTCCACAGCAAACCAAAACAGAACCACAGTAAGCCCTGTTCTCATTCTATTTTTACAAGTGAGTGATGCAGATTTAAGTATGCTATACAACAACTTGTACTTATCCAATATGATAAGGGATATTTCTGCCTTATCAGCAATGATGAATGCTAGGCTACATCCCCAATCTGAGATTATAGAACCCCGCTATGTGGTTCAATATGTGTGGGAAACCCATATTGATGCAATCAAAATGCTGAAATGCAAAGCAAGATTCCCAGACCTTCGTCTATTATGACAGTCTTGCTTTAGCTATGACAAACTTTCATTGCCTTTTTGGGGGGGGGAATAAACTTTAACCTTAGAGGACAATAAAAAGACGACCGCTTCATGACCATTAAAATGGAAAAGTCAAAAGACGTTTGTCTGACAACACTCATCTACAGTAACTCATCTTTGAGTCATTGGGCGTTAAGTAATAGTGTCAAAAGGGCATGTAAGATACTGTAGGTGGCCTCGAGTGAAACGTGGCGAGAAACTTCTAGTCTTCCTGAAACGGTGACCCAACAAACCCTGTCCAAACAATGGAATGTGTCGGCTTTAGGAAAAAACTAAGTGTGCCGCTGGAAAATCCCTCCTTTCAAACCAAATTACCTACCTATTCCCATAGCCTATTTCAATAAACATGTCGTAGGTAGGTAGCCTGTTATTAACATAATGCAAGAGTTCTCAGAAAGTCTTATGTTGTTTGTAAATATCCTAAATAAAAACATAGTATGGTAATGGGAGAACATTTTTGCAAGAGAATAATCAAATTGGAGGTTTCTGCCGTCCACCTGACCAAAGCTTTAGGAAAAAACTAAGTGTGCCGCTGGAAAATCCCTCCKTGCAAACCAAACAGCCAATAATATTGACCTATACTAGGCTACGGTCAATGTGTTAGTGAACTTACTTGAGGCAGTGGAGGGGTCCCGGGGGGGCCATGCGAGCCACACTGGCCCCGTTGACAGTGCTGAGCTGCACCTCAGAGATGTAGAAGGTGACATGAGAGGACTGTAGTCTGGTCTTTACCACTTCCAGTGGACAAGTCAGAATAGCACCCACTGTTCCCCCACACCTAGATGGGGTGAGAGAACGAAATAGGATGGGAGGAAGACAAGCAGGTCAGAACAGCCAAAGAGTACACAAGGGTGTTTTTTTTTTTTTTTTACAAAAACAAGAAACCCCATAATTGCTCTCGGATTACTAAGATTAGGATCTGTATTTATCCATTTCATAATTGTTTATTGACCAGATATTATGCTTTTTACCACAATTTCCAACACAAAAATTCTCATTACCGCAAGTTTTCAAAGTCCCAAAAATACTCAAAATCTATGTAATATTTTTTTTACATTGCTCACCTGATGAAATGGCCTGAGTAAAACACTGAAAGCAAATATATTTTAAGTTAAATTATATTTTGTCATTTCACTCTTTACCGCAACACTGAATCTTGTTTTTTTTGTCTTAATTACTTGTGTGTAATATAAAAATTATATATATAAATAACTAACTGGGTGATAATGGTACAATTGGAAATCAACAATGTTTGACAGTCATCGTTATGTGACAGACGATAGTTTAGCCTATTTGAACTTGACTGGCACCGCCAGAGTCGGGCAGCGCACAGCTGGGCGACATGCCAAATTACCTACCTATTCCCATAGCCTATTTCAATAAACATGTCGTAGGTAGGTAGCCTGTTATTAACATAATGCAAGAGTACAATTAATCTAAGAGGCCAGTAACCGAGTTCTCAGAAAGTCTTATGTTGTTTGTAAATAGCCTAAATAAAAACATAGTATGGTAATGGGAGAACATTTTTGCAAGAGAATAATCAAATTGGAGGTTTCTGCCGTCCACCTGACCAAAGCTTTAGGAAAAAACTAAGTGTGCCGCTGGAAAATCCCTCCTTGCAAACCAAACAGCCAATAATATTGACCTATACTAGGCTACGGTCAATTAACTTTGCAGTAAACGTTACCTGTGTAAATTAAACTTATCACCTAACATTTATTTTATTGTCGAAGTGTTTATTCATATCCTTGAATTGCACGCTTGGCATTAGCCTACATAAGCTCCCACAGCAGTGCTTTTGATAAACGGGACCAAAAAAATAAGTGTCAGAGTTGTCAAACAAATTTAATTTTGAATAGCCATTATGAACAGTGCATTATTTCAAAGCAAACAATCACATAAAACAAATAATTTTTTATATAAAACGAACACGCTTATCAAACTTGCGCTTTGTTGACTATCGAATAGTTGTTACTTGTTACACAAGTGCAGCAAGGAGCCAAGGTAGATGCTAGCTAGCATTAAACTTATAAAAAACAATCAATCTTCACAATCACTAGTTAACTACACATGGTTGATGATATTACTAGGTTAACTAGCTTGTCCTGCGTTGTATATAATCAATGCGGTGCCTGTTAATTTATCATTGAATCACAGCCTACCTCGCCAAACGGGATGATTTAACAAAAGCGCATTCGTGAAAAAAAGCACAATCGTTGCACGAATGTACCTAACCATAAACATCAATGCCTTTCTTAAAATCAATACACAGAAGTATATTTTTTTAAACCTGCATATTCAGTTTAATTTATTTTATGTTAGCAGGCAACATTGAAGAAAAAGAAACACACACCTATTTAGGCGAGGTGCTGGCTAGCGGAGTAGAAAACTTGAAAATAAAGGAGAGCCGCACACTCTAAGAGCTCAGATGCAAAAATGTATATATAAAACCCTGATGAAGGTTTATACCCTGATGAAGACAGCTTGGCTGTCGAGACGTTGGATATTACATTTTTGCATCTGAGCTCCTAGAGTGTGCGGCTCTCCTTTATTTTCAAGCAGGCAATATTAACTAGGGAAATTGTGTCACTTCTCTTGCGTCCATTGCACGCAGAGTCATGTGCAGCAGTTTGGGCCGCCTGGCTCGTTACGAACTAATTTGCCAGAATTTTACATAATTATAACATAACAATGAAGGTTGTGCAATGTAACAGAAATATTTAGACTTTATAACCACAAATCATGTGACACTTCATGTGACACTTCGATTGATTGCACACAGGTGGACTTTATTTAACTAATTGTGACTTCTGAAGGTAATTCGTTGCTCCAGATCTTATTTAGGGGCTTCATAGCAAAGCGGTTGAATACATACATCACTTTCCCATTTTCTATAATTTTTTTATATATATWTTTTTTTATAAGTAATTTCTTTCACTTCACCAATTTGGACTATTTGTGCATGTCCATTACATGAAATCCAAATAAAAATCAATTTAAATTACAGGTTGTAATGTAACAAAATAGGAAAAACGCCAAGAGTGATGATGTATATACACTTTCTGAAGCTTTTTGATACTAAACTGGCCATAACATCTCTTAAGTTTTAATGGTGGATCATTCACAGTTGACTTCATTGGGGAAAGGTCCAACAATGCTGTTGAGAAGTAGGGAAAGACCCACCCACATCTAGACCTGATATTTCTGGAAACAACAAGGTTGATTTTCATTGAGCTCCCTGCTAGCAGCAGCTGGATCTGGGCCAGATTAAGAACACGGACTATGCAACTTTAGGTGAACATAAAACGTGCAACTGTAAATACAGAGACTAACAGTGGTAACCTGGGGAGACTTTGAACTGGATTTACTCGTCTGTGACAATGTGTAAACTGAGGTGGTGGCCCTTCTGCCTGTAATGAACGCCTTGACATGGTTTGTCTGTTGGTGTAGGCTGGCGTCTGTGGTTGCTAGGCTACAGGCTTTCCCACCTCCGCTTTCAAACAATATTTGTCAATGAACCTCAAACACGGGCTGTGTAGAAAGCATACTCTTTGAGCGCATTCACACTGCTCCTTAGCCCGGGGCTAAGGGAGATTTTAGCCCGGGCCTAAGCGAGTGTTCATACTTGCACATTCTAATGTGAGCTAGCAGCAACCTTAGCCCAGGGATAGCTGGCCCTGCAGCAGAGTTAGCACTGCCTTTTCGGCACTATCCC
This sequence comes from Salvelinus sp. IW2-2015, assembly GCF_002910315.2. Classification (NCBI taxonomy): domain Eukaryota; kingdom Metazoa; phylum Chordata; class Actinopteri; order Salmoniformes; family Salmonidae; genus Salvelinus; species Salvelinus sp. IW2-2015. The sequence goes on from NC_036859.1 coordinate 30,789,928, forward strand.
TAGAAACATTGTGCCAAAATATCCAGTGTGAAACAGGGTCAAAAACAACGCATATCATTTTTTTTACTGTCTAATCAATTGGTCAACATTTTAAAAGCGTGTATTTTTCCATATATAGAAACACAATAAAATCAAMTAAATGAGCTTGTCTGTTGCTTTAAGCACTGCGATTAAAAATGAAGACAAATTACTAAAGAGGGCGCCAGAGATCAGTATAGCCTAACATGCTGACCACACTGCTCACGTCGCAAAATACATCATCTGATGAAGATCAAAGGTTAGTGATTAATTTTATCTCTATTTCTGCTTTTTGTGACTCCTCTCTTTGGCTGGAAWAATGGCTGTGTTTTTCTGTGACTAGGTGCTGACCTAACATAATCAGATGGTGTGATTTCGTTGTAAAGCCTTTTTGAAATCGGACACTGGGGTGGGATTAACAACAAGTTTATCTTTAAAATGGTGTAAAATACTTGTATGTTATAGGAATTTTAATTATGAGATTTCTGTTTGAATTTGGCGCCCTGCACTTTCACTGGCTGTTGTCAAGTCGATCCCGTTAACGGGATCTCAGCCGTAAGAAGTTAATCAAAAAATAACTGTCTTATAAATTAGGGTTATTTTAGATGACACCTAGCTATATAGTTAGCTAGCTAACTATAGCTACTGAAACAGATGTTGTGTTATTTGACACGTCAAGTAGTATTATTTGACGTGTATCTTTTTTGACACACGAAGACCGAAACGGCGTTCCATAGAAATCCTGGTTGAGAATGAAACAACTGAACAAATAAACAACGAAACAGCACAGCAAGTAAGTGAAAGAAATTGGTTTTGATTATGTTTTACTGGTAATGGGGACATATGTAAATACCAACAAAATAACGTTTTGGTCAGTGTATGTGTGTAACCTTTATTATCTACAATGACGGCCCGGACGACTCTGGGCCATTGTGCGCCGCACTATGGGACTCCCAATCAAGGCCGGATGTGATACAGCCTGGATTCGAACCAGGGACTGTAGTGACGCCTCTTGCACTGAGATGCAGTGCCTTAGACCGCTGCGTCCATGTGTGTGTGTTAACTATTTAACTGTACTAGAATGCTTAAAAGGTCCCTAAAATTGTAAATATATCGGTATTGTTTTTTTGGCAAGGAAAATATCAGTATCGGGCAAAAATGTCACATCAGTGCATCACTAGAAGAATCTTTTGGCGGCTTCTGCTGTGCACGAGTGACATAGTGATGTCCCATTATCTAGGGTTATTTCTCTCCCTAACACTAGTAGCTCCGTTTGAGAGTCACTCCCCCACCAAGGGACACCCGAAAATGAGGGGGAGGGCTAAGGGGGTATTGGGATTGAGTCCATTTACCGCTGCTGCCTTTCAAAAGACCAAACCAAAAATAGGCAAGAGCGACCTTCGGCCCAGATTCAGGGGGCTGTTCCAGGTTGCTGCTGCTGCCTGCGCCCACGTGCGTGTGTACAACCAACAGACAGTGAGAGGAAACAAGACACACAGGCCTTGAGACCTGTTGTGAGGAACATCAAGGGGATTTAGCCATTATTTGCTTCTCGCTGAAGTAACTGTCACGATTTGTGCCCCTAACATTGCGTTTTCAGAACTCAATTAATAAAAAATAAAACATCTGGTTTGACAAGATGGGCCTACTTGTTGACATTTTTTAAGTTTGCCCAGAGGCTGATGGAAAACAAGACAAAGGGGAAAATAAAGAAAATGAAGAAAATATGCTGGCACTGCAATGGAATCAATCTAGCCGTTCTCTGACTTTAAAAAAAAATCTTTTTTTTTTTTAGACAGGCATACAAAACAGGCTATCTAGTGTTAGGCTATCCTAAGACTTGAGCCAAAACGGTACTAGAATTCGATTTCCATGACAAGGAAATATTCTTGTCCAATTGTGAGAATGGCTCCAATAACCAACATGTTGCTTTTCAATGACACTAAGCTTATTGATTAAATATTCAATCTCAATTTACTTGGAGCAGTCAGACATTGATTCAACACAAAAAAAACAAGTCAATTCAGCAATCTAGGCTACAGACAGGTGCCCTTCAACCCTTCCAATGTCCTCATTGTCAACAAGATGTATTGAATGCGAAAGTCTACAACGTAGCAAAGGTAGAACATGACTTCAGTATCACATTGACGATACCAATGATGTACAGTACAGGAACGGAAACAGACACTCAGGTAGTGTGGTCAAAGCCGCAACAGACTTTCTTTTTGTGTTTTTCCTACAATGAGAATGAAAAATAAGCAAGCTACTGTACATTGACACTTGAAGTTATCACCGGGAGACCTGTGTAAACACTCAATATTTCCACTGACATGCAGATCAAGCCTATCCTGTGAGTGTCAAATACATGCCTGAGGWCTACCTGGCATGATGACTCCTTGCTGTCCCCAGTCCACCCTAGTCTGTCTACCTGCTGCTGCTCCAGTTTCAACTGTTCTGCCTGCAGCTATGGAACCCTGACCAGTTCACCGAACATGCTACCTTGTCCAGGACCTGCTGTTTTAGACTCTAACGCACCTGCTGTCTCTAACTCTGAATGATCGGCTATGAAAAGCCAACATTTACTCCTCAGGTGGTGACCTGTTGTACCCGCTACAACCACTGTGACCCTGCTGGTCATCTATGAACATCTTGGTACTGTTATAAGCTTCACCCGGCACAGTCAGAAGAGGACTGGCCACCCCTCAGAGCCTGGTTCCTCTAGGTTTTTTCCTAGGTTCCTGCCTTTCTATGGAGTTTTTCCTAGCCACCGTGCATCTACATTACTTACTGTTTGAGGTTTTAGGCTGGGTTTCTGTATAGCACTTTGTGACATCGGCTGATGTAAGAAGGGCTTTATAAATACAATTGATTGATTGTTGTAGCTAGCTATATTGAATCCAAACCTGTTTTGACCTGACCTTCTTATCCAGTCTATTGAAAACCCTTGGAAGGCAAATAAGGTAGATATTGCTGTAGGTTAGTGGTTGATACAGGGAATAGTGGTTGATACAGAGGATGCATTGCATAGGCCAAGACATGTTATCCATCTTTCAATGGTGTGTTTTATAAGGCCTGTCGGAGTATGCCAAAGCACAAAAAAATATGTGTCAAGAAATGTAATCATGATATTCGACGATATAGCTACTCGGTCAACGGCTGCTCGAGGACAACAAAGGCTCGTGCGTCACTGTCGTGGACTTCATTCACGAGTATACTCATCTGTCGTAAGGCGAACCACGAACCCTGTGGAGTGTGATGTGTACTAATGTCAACCTGTTTTCGATCGAATTTAATAATGCGATGTGTGATAAACTAGTGGCTAGCACCTGGCTACCTAGCTAAACCGTGGTTGCCTATTTTGATGCTGCAAGACAGAGCTAATTTGCTAACTAGCTGCTGAGGATGGCACGGGTAGTGACAGCTGCTAATGTTACATGCACGCGCGTCTGGAAAAATGTCTTGTTTTCTCCATGCAAGCTTATTTTGACTCTATAAAAGACAGTCAGGTCATGTTAACTAGYTAACATTATTCCTAACAAATAACTCACCCTCCGGCAAACAAATGAATCAAGGTATCCCTTTGACTCATTCTTTAGCATTCTCCGAACCAACACACTCTTCGGACTGCGTCAATGAGGAAGACCGGGTTGTATGACGATATGCGCACTTCGTAATATCAGCGACGTCGGTTATAAAAATCAGTAAAACTGATTTGATTGCCGTTGCCCAACGTTAGCTAGTCATCTAACGTCACACAAACCCTTCTGTTTCGCACAATCCCCTCTTTGAACGGACAGATTTGATTTGAATTCMTATGACGTTAAACTACAAAACATGAAGAATTCTAAATTAACATTGTCTGTGTATTCTCAGTTCTATCCATCGGTATTTGCTACAGTCACCCTAGCTCGCATCTCTTATCTGTTCTTCGCTGCAATGAGGGAGGATAGGTCACAGTATGTACTGTAGAATAGGCTGCAAAACAGAGCCGGCTATTGGCCAGTTTGCGTAAGTACGTCACTTTGTCTCCACCCGATCACGCATCTTTCACATGATCACGCCGCGATCAATCAGCTACAGGGCAATAAACAGGGCGCAGTATAGGCCTTACAGGAATAAATAACTGATTAACTTTTTTTTTTAACAGTATTGTTATGAGGATATGGCTGGTGGTCATATCTGACTATTCAAAATGCTTTGCTGATGAACCTACTGTATGGACATGTCATGCACATTGCATGAATGCATAAGGACCCTACGAAATTGACTTTGATTGACCTCATATTTGATAAATACTGGGGAAAATCTATTGAATGATACTGAAAATGCTGGTCAGGAGTTTTCTTTTTGGGAAATTCACTGATAAAGAAGTCCTGGATGCTTTGCTAACATTAGACAGAAAATAAAAATACACAGGGCTTGGTCATTTGGAGCCTGGTCTGTTTAAGTGTGCAGCTCCCCTTATTTCTGGCTCAGTAGCCCACATTTTTTATTTAACATTGTTATCAGGAAGAATTCCAAAAGCATGGACATCTGCATATGTGCTACCACTCCATAAGGGTGGGGATACAATTGATCTTGACAATTATTGCCCCATTTCAAGACTACCTTGTTTAGTTAAGATTCTTGAATCCTTGGTAAATGTACAACTTAGTTCCTTTTTATCTGATAATTGATTCTTAATATAAAMCAATCAGGGTTTAGGCCTGGGCATAGTGCTACCACAACAATCACGCTAGTTGCTAATGATATTGTCAATGCCTTGGATGCTAAAAAGAGCTGTGCTGCCTTGTTTATTGACCTGTCAACAGCTTTCGACACTGTTGGTCATTCTGTTTTGCTGAAGAAGTTATCAAGAATAGGCCTGGGATATACAGCCTGTTCATGGTTTCAGAATTACCTTGGCGACATAACTCAGGCCTTCTTGACAGATGGGGTTAAATCTGAATTTCTTAMGATTCAAAAAGGTGTTCCTCAGGGTTTGATTTTGAGTCCATTATTATTCCCCTTGTATATTGATGACATAGGAAACACTGTTAATACTTGTAACATTAATCTCTATGCAGATGACACAGTTTTGTATTCCTGTGCCACCTCAGTGCAGCAGGCCATTCGTGAATTTCAGCATGACTTTGATTCAATTCAGAAATCACTTTCAGATCTTAAATTAGTGTTAAATACAAGTACAACTAAGCTCATGCTGTTCTCTAGGTCATGAAATGTTGACCCYGAGAACCTGCATATTTACACTATAAATGGAGGCCAAATTTGCTTCTTTCTCAATATACAGTGGCAAGAAAAAGTATGTGAGCCCTTTGGAATTACCTGGATTTCTGCATAAATTGGTCATCAAATTTGATCTGATCTTCATCTAAGTCACAACAATAGACAAACAGTGTGCTTAAACTAATAACACACAAATTGTATTTTTCTTATCTGTATTGAATACATCATTTAAATATTCACAGTGTAGGTTGGRAAAAGTATGTGCTAGCTAACCTGGAGTCCAATCAATGAGACGAGATTGGAGATGTTGGTTAGACCTACCTTGCCCTATAAAAACCRCTCACAAAATTTGAGTTTGCTATTCACATGAAGCATTGCCTGATGTGAACCATGCCTCAAACAAAAGAGATCTCAGAAGACCTAAGATTAAGAATAGTTGACTTGCATAAAGCTGGAAAGGGTTACAAAAGTATCTCTAAAAGCCTTGATATTCATCAGTCCACGGTAAGACAAATTGTCTATAAATGGATCAAGTTCAGCACTGTTGCTACTCTCCCTAGGAGTGGCCGTCCTAMAAAGATGACTGCAAGAGCACAGCACAGAATGCTCAATGAGGTACATTTTCATCAGTTAAGAACAACTTCTTATTTACAATGACAGCCTAGGAAAAGTGGGTTAACTGCCTTRTTCAGGGGCAGAATGACAGATTTTTACCTTGTCAGCTCGGGGATTCGATCTAGTAACCTTTCAGTTACTGGCCCAATGCTCTAACCACTAGGCTACCTGCCGCCCCGAAAGAAGAATCCTAGAGTGTCAGCTAAAGACTTACAGAAATCTCTGGAACATGTTAACATCTCTTACGAGTCTACGATACGTAAAACACTAAACAATAATGGCGTTCATGGGAGGACACCACGGAAGAAGCCACTGCTGTCCAAGTTTATCAAGACATTTTGCAGGAGAATGTTAGGCTGTCCGCCAATTGAACCTCAACAGAAGTCGGGTGACGCAAGCAGGACAACGACCCAAAACACATTAGTAAATCAACAACAGAATGGCTTCAACATAAGAAAATATGCCTTCTGGAGTGGCCCAGTCAGAGTCCTGACCTCAACCCGATTTGAAATACTGTGGCATGACCTCGAGAGCAGTTCACACCAGACATCCCAAGAATATTGCTGAACTGAAACAGTTTTGTAAAGAGGAATGGTCCAAAATTCCTCCTGATCGTTGTTCAGGTCTGATCCGCAACCACAGAAAACATTTGGTTGAGGTTATTGCTGCCAAAGGAGGTTCAACTAGTTATTAAATCCAAGGGTTCACATACTTTTCCCACCCTGCACTGTGAATGTTTACACGATGTGTTCAATGAAGACATGATAACGTATAATTGTTTGTGTGTTATTAGTTAAGCAGACTGTGATTGTCTATTGTTGTGACCTAGATGAAGATCAGATCAAATTTTATGACCAATTTATACAGAAATCCAGGTATTTCCAAAGGGTTCACATACTTTTTCTTGCCACTGTAAGTACCTGGGTGTCTGGATTGATGACAAGTTGTCCTTTGTGACACATATAGAAAATCTGACTAAGATCCAGGAGTTAAAAAAATATATAATTATAGCTAAATAAATCATGCCTCCRTATTGAAAATAGGAGATTGTTCAAACAACGCTTCTCCCTGTATTGGATTTTTGTGATATTGTTTACATGCATGCGGCAACCTCTGTTTTGAAACCCTTGSATGCAGTCTACCATTCCGCAATACGTTTTATCACAGGGGACAATTTTAGGACTCATTGTAGTCTGTTTAAAAATGTGGAATGGACCTCTGTCGGTAAGAAGCCTATTTTATTTACTTACAAARCAATCTTACAGAAACTCCCTCCATATGTTACTTAATTAAGTTAAGAATCATAAATTACCAAACCCGTTGTCAGGAATGGATAACACTAGAGATCCCTTAAGTCTCCACAGATTTGGGAAAATCTGCGTTTTTGTTTTTTTGCCCCTAATTTGGAGTTCACTGCAGTTAGATATGCTGGTGTCTCTCAAGTGGTTTAACTTATTGATTGAGGACTTCTATGTAGTTGGATGTGATTGCTTTTATTAAATGTTTAATGTGTAATGAATTATTGTTTAATTATTCAGTTATTGTAATGTATACAGGTCTCTCTTGTAAAATATTTTTAATCTCAATGWGACTCCGTTTAAATAAAAATAAATGTGTCATTCTTAGTCATATTCTCATAGGCTGCGTTTATACAGGCAGCGCAATTCATTATTTAGCCCAAATGATTAGCAAAAGATCAGAATTAGACTGCCTGTGTAAATGGAGCCCTAGTGGCCTATTGCACATTTATAACAAATACACAAATCTTTAGGTTTACCTACACTGCATTTAACATTTGTATGCAAATTGTGTGCTTCATGGGATGCCATAAAAAAAAACTACTGTTATAAATATATGGTGGGAAAACATTTATGCCTGGAAGAGGTAATAAAAAGGAGAATTGGGGCATGGGAGCCAAAGCTATAACCCTATAAAGCATTTTTCCTGCTATAGCCCTATAAAGCATGCTTGCTGCAGACTGGCAATGATGTGAAACCCTGTGTGTAGAGAAATGTATTTAGAGAGTTGGGCCAATGTGGTTTCTGCATTATGATGCATTTATATGACACTAACATTCTATGGCAGCCATGTTTGCTCCCCATTTAATATTACATTGGGAATATTTAAACAATGCTATGTAACTGAATGTCTAAATTTAGAACAATATTCTAAATTCTCAAAGTTGGCCTTACTCTATATGTCTCTGCCTGTGAGAGCAACCCGATCAGCTGAGAGAGGTTGTAACAGGAAGCTAAACCCCTCCTGACCGCTGAACCCCAAGACGAGTGCTGAGCGAATGCTCGCTTCACACATGTGGGAAAAACCTGCCTGACTGACTTCTGTCTCTTACCATCATCTTGGTGACAGTTTGAGGTAAACTGTTTTCTGTGTTTGAGGGCTTGATTTCAATTTACAGTTAAATTAGAAATAAGTCCAATCAAAATGTGAAATTGACTTGACTCCAATTGACTTGACTCTGGACAATTGTCACATCCCACCTGCAATGCTACACCAAAATGCAGTGGAGGCTGCTGAGGGGAGAACGGCTCATAATAAATGGAGAGAATGGAGCAAATGGAATGGCATCAAACACCTGGAAACCATGTATTTGATGTATTTGATACCATTCCACTGATTACGTTCCAGTCATTACCACGAGCCCATTTGCCCCAATTAAGGTTGTAACATCAATTATGGGAAAATCTGGTAGGCTGAACTCATTTGGAATTAATGGATCTCGTGGTTTCTTAATTGGAGGCACAATTTTACAAGTTGAAGTCACATGCATGGAGGCTAACGTTATTTATGAATATCCTAGCAGAGCTGAAAATAGGAGATTGTTCAAACAACGCTTAACTGCTTTACAATTAAACAAATGCCCACCTGGACTAATTACATTGACCCCCCACCCCCAAATTTGTTTTTACACTGCTGCTACTCGCTGTTTTATTATCTATGCATTGTCACTTTACCCATACCTACATGTACAAATTACCTCGACTAACCTGTACCCCCGCACATTGACTCGGTACCAGTACCCCCTGTATATAGCCTCGTTATTGTTACTTTTTATTATTTTTTACTTTAGTTTAGTTGGTAAATATTTTCTGCATAGTTGGTTAAGGGCTTGTAAACATTTCACCTGTTGTATTCGGCGCATGTGATTTGAACTGATTACTTTAGTTTATTTGACATTTTAGGATCCTAGAAATATAAAAACACACTATACAAATTACAGCAGCGTTTCCCAAACTCAGTCAGTACCGGTACCCCCTGTATATATACCTAGACAGTTGTACACCTGAATGCCTTCAACTGAAATGTGTCTTCCGCATTTAACCCAACCCCTCTGAATCAGAGAGGTGCGGGGGGCTGCCTTAATCAACATCCAAGTCTTTGGCGCCCCTTGAACAGTGGGTTAACTGCCTTGCTCAGGGGCCTCATTATTGTTACTTTATATAATYTTTTACTTAAGTTTATTTGGTGAATATTTTGTTAACTCTTTCTTGAACTGCATTGTTGTATTCGGCGCATTTGAYAAATAACGTTTGATTTGATTTGTACTGATTGGAAAATATCAATTAACTGGATTTGCATGTGATAATAAATGGACATTTTAGGATTCTATAAATATAAACAAACAATACAGTAATATGCAGCCTACTCAATCACTTCTTATAGCTACCATTTACAGGCCTCCTGTGCCATATACAGCGTTCTTCACTGAGTTCCCTGAATTCCTATCGAACCTTGTAGTCATAGCAGATAATATTCTAATTTTTGGTGACTTTAATATTCACATGGAAAAGTCCACAGACCCACTCCAAGGCTTTCGGAGCCATCATCGACTCAGTGGGTTTTGTCCAACATGTCTCCGGACCTACTCACTGCCACAGTCATACTCTGGACCTAGTTTTGTCCCATGGAATAAATGTTGTGGATCTTAATGTTTTTCCTCATAATCCTGGACTATCGGACCACCATTTTATTACGTTTACAATCGCAACAAATAATCTGCTCAGACCCCAACCAAGGAGCATCAAAAGTCGTGCTATAAATTCTCAGACAACCTAAAGACTCCTTGATGCCCTTCCAGACTCCCTCTGCCTACCCAAGGACGTAAGAGGACAAAAATCAATTAACCACCTAACTGAGGAACTCAATTTAATCTTGAGTTTAGCGCAATACCCTAGATGCAGTTGCACCCCTAAAAACATAAAATATTTATCATAAGAAACGAGCTCCCTGGTATACAGAAAATACCCGAGCTCTGAAGCAAGCTTCCAGAAAATTGGAACGGAAATGGCGCTACACCAAACTGGAAGTCTTCCGACTAGCTTGGAAAGACAGTACCGTGCAGTATCGAAGAGCCCTCACTGCTGCTCGATCATCCTATTTTTCCAACTTAATTGAGGAAAATAAGAACAATCCGAAATGTATTTTTGATACTGTCGCAAAGCTAACTAAAAAGCAGCATTCCCCAAGAGAGGATGGCTTTCACTTCAGCAGTAATAAAATCATGAACTTCTTTGAGGAAAAGATCATGATCATTAGAAAGCAAATTACGGACTCCTCTTTAAATCTGTGTATTCCTCCAAAGCTCAGTTGTCCTGAGTCTGCACAACTCTGCCAGGACCTAGGATCAAGGGAGACACTCAAGTGTTTTACTACTATATCTCTTGACACAATGATGAAATAATCATGGCCTCTAAACCGTCAAGCTGCATACTGGACCCTATTCCAACTAAACTACTGAAAGAGCTGCTTCCTGTGCATGGCCCTCCTATGTTGAACATAATAAACGGCTCTCTATCCCCCGGATGTGTACCAAACTCACTAAAAGTGGCAGCAATAAAGCCACTCTTGAAAAAGCCAAACCTTGACTCAGAAAATATTTTTAAAAACTAAAAATCGGCCTATATCGAATCTCCCATTCCTCTCAAAAATGTTGGAAAAAGCTGTTGCGCAGGAACTCACTGCCTTCCTGAAGACAAACAATGTATACGAAATGCTTCAGTTTGGTTTTAGACCCGATCATAGCACTGAGACTGCACTTGTGAAGGTGGTAAATGACCTTTTAATGGCGTCAGACCGAGGCTCTGCATCTGTCCTCGTGCTCCTAGACCTTAGTGCTGCTTTTGATACCATCGATCACCACATTCTTTTGGAGAGATTGGAAACCCAAATTGGTTTACACGGACAAGTTCTGGCCTGGTTTAGATCTTATCTGTCTGGAAAGATATCAGTTTGTCTCTGAATGGTTTGTCCTCTGACAAATCAACTGTAAATTTCGTTGTTCCTCAAGGTTTCGTTTTAGGACCACTATTGTTTTCACTATATATTTTACCTCTTGGGGATGTCATTCGAAAACAATGTTAACTTTCACTGCTATGCGGATGACACACAGCTGTACATTTCAATGAAACATGGTGCAACCCCAAAACTGCCCTCGCTAGAAGCCTGTGTTTCAGACATAAAGAAAGTGGATGGCTGCAAATGTTCTACTTTTAAACTCGGACAAAACAGAGATGCTTGTTCTAGGTCCCAAGAAACAAAGAGATCTTCTGTTGAATCTGACAATTAATCTTGATGGTTGTACAGTCATCTCAAATAAAACTGTTATGGCCTCAAGGACAGCTTTTTTCCATTTACGTAACATTGCAAAAATTAGACATTTTCTCTCCAAAAATGATGCAGAAAAATCTATCCATGCTTTTGTTACTTCTAGGTTAGACTACTGCAATGCTCTACTTTCCGGCTACCCAGATAAAGCACTAAATAAACTTAAGTTAGTGATAAATACGGCTGCTAGAATCCTGACTAGAACTAAAAAAAATTGATCATATTACTCCAGTGCTAGCCTCCCTACACTGGCTTCCTGTTAAGGCAAGGGCTGATTTCAAGGTTTTACTGCTAACCTACAAAGCATTACATGGGCTTGCTCCTACCGATCTTTCCGATTTGGTCCTGCAGTACATACCTACACGTACGCTACGGTCACAAGACGCAGGCCTCCTAATTGTCCCTAGAATTTCTAAGCAAACAGCTGGAAGCAGGGCTTTTTCCTATAGAGTTCCATTTTTATGGAATGGTCTGCCTACCCATGTGAGAGACGCAGACTCGGTCTCAACCTTTAAGTCCCTATTGAAGACTCATCTCTTCGGTAGGTCCTATGATTGAGTGTAGTCTGGCCCAGGAGTGTGAAGGTGAACGGAAAGGCACTGGAGCAACGAACCGCCCTTGCCGTCTCTGCCTTGCCGGTTCCCTTCTCTCCACTGGGATTCTCTGCCTCTAACCCAATTACAGGGGCTGAGTCACTGGCTTACTGGTGCTCTTCCATGCCGTCCCTAGGAGGGGTGCGTCACTTGTGTGGGTTGAGTCACTGACGTGGTCTTCCTGTCTGGGTTGGCACCCCCCTTGGGTTGTGCAGTGGCGGAGATCTTAGTGTGCTTGACTCGGCCTTGTCTCAGGATGGTAAGTTGGTGGTTGAAGATATCCCTCTAGTGGTGTGGGGGCTGTGCTTTGGCAAAGTGGGTGCGGTTATATCCTGCCTGGGGGTATCATCGGATGGGACCACAGTGTCTCCTGACCCCTCCTGTCTCAGCCTCCAGTATCTGTCTCTTATACACATCTAGATGTGTATAAGAGACAGGTCCTGTGTGAATTTAAGTATGCTCTCTCTAATTCTCTCTCTCGGAGGAGGACCTGAGCCCTAGGACCATGCCTCAGGACTACCTGGCATGGTGACTCCTTTCTGTCCCCAGTCCACCTGGCCGTGCTGCTGCTCCAGTTTCAACTGTTCTGCCTGCGGCTATGGAACCCTGACCTGTTCACCGGACGTGCTACCGGTCCCAGACCTGCTGTTTTCAACTCTCTAGAGACAGCAGGAGCGGTAGAGATACTCTCAATGATTGTCTATGAAAAGCCAACTGACATTTACTCCTGAGGTGCTGACCTGTTGCACCCTCGACAACTACTGTGATTATTATTATTTGACCATGCTGGTCATTTATGAACATTTGAACATCTTGGCCATGTTCTGTTATAATCTCCACCCGGCACAGCCAGACAAGGACTTGCCAACCCTCATAGCCTGGTTCCTCTCTAGGTGTTGGCCTTTCTAGGGAGTTTTTCCTAGCCACCGTGCTTCTACACCTGCATTGCTTGCTGTTTGGGGTTTTAGGCTGGGTTTCTGTACAGCACTTTGAGATATCAGCTGATGTAAGAAGGGCTATAGAAATAAATAAGATTATACAAATTACAGGAGCGTTTCCCAAACTCGGTCCTGGGGACCCCAAGGGGTGCACGTTTAGTTTTTTGCCCTAACACTACACAGCTTGTTCAAATGATCAAAGCTTGATTAGTTGATTCTTTTAAATAATCCGTGTAGAGCTAGGGTAAAAACCAAAACGTACACCCCTTGGGGTCCCCAGGACCGAGTTTGGGAAACTCTGAATTACAGTGAAGGCCGCTACTTCACATATATCATCCGTTACAACCAAATGTGTGATTGAACATTGGATCACATTATATTATGGACAGCATTTTAAACGGTAACAATGTTGACGGACGTCCTATTTATTGGAGATGGTCAGCTTGCCTCAAGGTTTGCTGTAGTGTTCTACTCAGCCAATATTCTTGTCAGACCATTCGTGTCACACGTGAACCTGATTGCCACGGACTTTATCAATATTTGAGTCCAAAGGGGAGACTAGAATAGAATTTACAGGCTTGGCCTACATAGTCTGTTTTGAACTCCACCACTGGAGTCTCATTAATTGTCATAGAATGTCATGAAGGATTTCTTTGAACTTTGAATGCCTATGAATTTCCTTGTTTGTCAATCTCTAACCTACTTTTTTAAATTGAAATTTCACTAAAGCACTTATAAATGCATGAAGTGGCAGTTTATTATTGAAGTGAAAGGACGCTTCATGGGCATCTCCTTCCTCATTGGGGAGCAGGAGGCAAGTTCCTCCTCTGGTGGTGGTGTGTGAACTTTGAACAAGAGGATGTGGCATTTAAAAAACAGATTATAACAAATACCGATCATGCACAGAACTACCTGTATGCTTTACATCTCACTCTGGATGATCAAAAGGGCATGCGGAGGATCCTTGGTGGTCTCACCCTGAATTGCCTAAATGGGAGAGAGATCCACTTACAGTTTAGTTGATAAAGATCTTTGGAAGCTTCGTAATGGAAATTAATAGATAAAGGAGAGTTTTGGAATTTTGAAAGGACTGGTTGACAAAAATGGAAACATTCTTGGGTCTCTCCTTCCTCATTGAGTAGGCGGGAAGATCCTCTGAGTTGCCAAATCAGTGTAGAAGACTGACAACAGCAAATAACAGTAGGACTGAGTTTAAATAATTGGTTATGGCAGTGAAAAAGGACTGCGTCTTGAGCCTCTACTTCCTCGTTGTGGAGTAGGTGACGAGATGGTCCTCTGGTTGTGTTGCCAAATAACCAAAAGGACATTTCTACTGACGCTAGCTGTTGTCATGCCTAGACATGGCAGAGTATACCCTGATTAAAAATAATTGGTTCTTTGGCCTCTCCTTCCTCTGTGAGGAGCAGGAGGCAAGATCTTCCTCTTGTCGTGGTGCATTCTCAGTGTTGGAGTAGTGCAGAATATTGTGAACAAAGGATGTGGCTTTTGAAAGCAAAGATAGTAATCTATTAGATACATACTATTATAGCCGACATCAGCAGGATCCTTGGTGGTCCTTGGGAGCGATATCCACTTTGTTGACTTTCTTTCTCTGATGTTGTTAAGTGTGAGGAAAGAAGAATTCAAAGGAGAATGTCAAACAAGCTTGATTGCAGTCAAAATACCAATACATTTCCTGTACAAGTTGGTCTCAATGCCTTGCCCAAAATAATGAAAACCTTCCAGCTCAAAAAGCACAAGAAACAAGAAAGAAACTCCCACCATCTCAGATTTTTCTGAAATCGTTTCTGTTGTTAGAAACAGATAAGATTAACATTCCTTTAACATTATTTTGTTGAATTATATCTCTGAGAAATTAAGCTAATTGATTGCACCCAAATCATCTCTAGCTGACATCTTTGCTAACAGGTATTGTGTCAATTTAAAACTTGCACAAGACAGTTCACATAATTGTCATCTTAAAGAAATGTAGCCAATTTATTCATTACTACACTTAGTTAATCCAGAGATTCTTACCATTGCCTCAATTCGGCAGTCTCGTCCAGATCATCGTGGCATTTGTAGTTCTTTATGATAGCCACATTAGCAGCTAATTAGCTTTTCATTTTTGGGGGGCAAATACAGGCAACTATATTGATTTTAACGAATCACCTTGTCATAAAGAGATTTACATGGTTATCAAAACATCACGCAAGAGATTACACAAAACGCAGCCCTTATTTTAAGTGTTTATAAAATCCCCATATGGGAAAAATGAATGGTGGGAATACGATTGGAATCTTTTCCTTGTTTGACTGCTAGGTTTTATGGGTTTTATGACTCATGCTGTGGTACTCTATGCTGAAACATCAATGCACGGGCGAGTCAGTGCCACATTTTCATTTGTCCCGAAATCAAAATGAAAGAAAAGTTATCTTGCAAATTCATCAGGCTATGGTGTGAAATAGGCTTTTAGAAGCGCCGTCTTTATTTTATTACTTATCATTAATGCTGTCTTTGGAGTGCTTTGGTGTGCTTTTCAATGCACAATCAACTTTTTCCCCACTCCTATCGCTTCTTCTATCTGTGGAACAGCTTGTTGCATTGTGGCCATAGACACATAATCCATAGAAGGGTTTTGGAACCTCTAACTCTGGCAATATGACTTTTAAACTCATGGATACGCTAGCAATGGCTGTCAGTCTTGACTTGAATGGGAATTACCATCTATGGATTATATGTCTATGGTTGGTTGCGGTTGTCAGTTTGCCTAAAGCAAAATTTCAAAATACAATTGTGCGAAAAACATACAGTTTGGAAAGTAAATGCTGTCATTACTAAATATGTAATGTGATAGGTATTTTAACTTTTTTTTTTTACAAAACACATTTGATAAAATATTTAAATCAGTCATCTTCCTCAAATGAAGGGGACGATGACACAATCTTTGCGAGAGGGAGGGTATTTGATTTCATTGGTCCTTAACTCGTGGTAGACACTTCATTTAGGATCAAATTTGAGTTATCCCCATGTTAGCCTGCCATAGAGCAGGTGAGTTCTCAAGAATTCGTTACCATAGAAAATATACCTGGCTAAAAGGTGAGCCACCTCGCTAACTCCTCAAACCTGATTCGTAGTATAGGGCTCTGGTCCATAGACTGCTTCAAGGGTAAGAAAAMCAATATGTAATTTTAGAATTTGGGTGAACTCTTTAACCATGGGGGGGTTCTTTAASAAAGAAGAAAGAAAAAAAAATCACCTAATAACAGGAACGGCACCATCTAGTGGTCAGAACCTGGTAACAGGATGTAGGATGGGACATAAACCCAAGAACTGTTGGGGTGAGATTGACATGGGTGTGGGGAGTCCGTGGATGGTTTTTGACACATCTTTGGATTCCTCATGTCTTACTCATTGTTAGAAAAAGTTTGGTCCAAATTGGATGTTAGGTTGCCTGGCTACCCAGACTCCGTGCYCTGGCCAAATGCTACGCCACGCCCACGGATGTTAGTTTCTTCTCCGCAATGAGTCTGGATCTGAGTACTGCCCCGACAATTTCTAGAACGCAAACACATTCTAACCGTTCTGATTGGTCCCAGAAACCGATGGGTTGTGCCAGAGCCAGAACACACGAGGGTATGCAGCGTTCAGAAAATGTGTCATTGACTTTAATACTCTGATTGGTTAGAGATGATCCAATCACTAATTACTTTGTTTTGACGTCACCACAAATGACTTCARCGATGGCACTCAGACTGAAGTATGTAGCGAACATTGAGCAGCAGAAGAATTCAGTTTGAGTCATCAGGCAAGATTTTACGTACTATAATAATTGAATATTATATGAATCCTATAAATTAAAAATGGCCAATTCGGGTGTAATCAATTAGCTTTATTTCACAGATCAAATTATATTTTTACAAATAAAGTTTCCTTCCTCATTGCCATCCCTGTCTCCATCTGCTGAGGGGGTGATCAAAGGAACTCCTTGGCCCTCAACCACTGTCACGCTGGTAGGAAGGATCGGAAGACAGACGCAGGAATGCGTAATAGTTTGGGGGGGGGGATCTTCTCTTACAATTTGCACCCATTTTTTAAATTTCAGGCTCAAAAGAACTATCATCCTCTTACATTCCACTGGCCTCTGTTCTTTTTGTGTGTTTTTTTAGTAACCATGCTGTCACAATGCATATTGTAAATGAACCCCTAAACAGTGTCAGATCAATGTCTGCTCTTTATTTATTTGGACTTTTATTTTCTTTGTACAAGCTTTCAGTCGTCACTGTATATTTGACAGTTTAGTGTGACATTTATGTTGACAGCAGGTTTTTTGCCTTCTCTGTATTACGCGCAAAGGGTATATGGGAAACGGGCGCGAGAGAAAAKGCAGATAACTTTGTTAACRTTGTTCAAGCGTCCAAGAAACAACGTCAATCTTAGCATCTAGTTGGAAAGAGAACAATGAATTTACTGTGTTTCAATATTGGTCTTGTTTCAGAAATCTTTCTAATTATTTTGAACGTGTACTGAACGGATATTTGTAATTAATGTTCTGAAGTCTGCTAGCAATATGACGTCATTAACTGTGGCCTAGCTCCACTGTTTGTGCTGGCTAATATTAGTTAAACTTGCGCTACATTAGCAAGCTGTTAGCATGTAATCAACTATTTGGGTAGAAATTCTCACGCATATTGATGCATTTGATGTATGAAGCACGCTAATGTAAAGTTGCGTACACGTGTATTGTTTGTGGGTTATATTGTAAGAGCATTTTGGTATGTTTCTGCATCAGCTCTTACGGTGTTTTTATGGAAATGGTACCGCATTAAACTCATGAACAATCAGTTTGAGAGGTGACCATTCATTCAGCTGGGTATGCTACACTTATATGGTGTATGTATTTGTTAAACATTGGATATATATACCGCTTTGCAACTAAACACGTTTTAAAGCTACAATCTAATTAAAAATCTRAGAATATTAATATAGTAATATTTTACACAAACAAAGGCGATAAAACACATGAGTGTGTGAATATTGCGTTTTGAAACAAAACTGACTATCAGATAAGTGACTGTCATAGATCTGTTTAGGGCCTGTTTTCAAGAATGAGAATGGAATGAATAACGTAGTCAAAGCTGACCGTACACTACTGCAATACGTCTTTGCGCTTCCATTCCTCTCGGGAATTGGGCTGGTTTCAAGGTGAACTGTTCTCGACATTAGGGCGGTGCACAATTGGCMCAGCGTCGTTGTAAATAAGAATGTGTTCTTAACTGACTTGCGAGTTAAATAAAAAATGTAAAAACAGGGAGCGACAATTCACCTTGTCCATGTCCAACACTCTGTCGTTCTCCTGAAGACTACTGTAGAAGGAAATACAGTTCAGTGTGAATGAAGCGAAGTCGATATCTAGCACCTTGACCTCCACCTCATTTTCAGCCCCGTGTTGCGTCAATAGATGTAAGKGATCTACACTAGATAACATTTGGTTTATTTAGATAACTTATATAAATATAGGACTTGTTTTTAACTTTCACATTTAAAATTAAAGTAAGAATGAGAAAAGCATAGGCTGTTATAGGATTGGTAAAACAAAAAAAACGTATGGTTTTGAAATGGGTGGCCGTGCGTACACTACTGCAATATGTCTTTGCGCTTCCACTCCTCTCCTGAATTGGGCTGCTTTCAAAGCGAATTGTTCTCGAGAGACAATCCAAAGTGTCCATGTCCAGCAGTCTGTTCACCTCCTCCTGAAGAGTCCTCAAGGAGGCTATCTGGTCCAGCGCTGTCAAGGAGTCAATGTCTACTGGCACCTTGACCTCCACCTCATCACATGTATCCACCCTCAGGACCCCTTGGTACTGCAGCTCCTCTAGACTCTACCCTGAGTTGTTACCCGTGTTTACGTAGACAGTGGTGGAAAAAGTACCCATTTGTCATACTTGTTTAAAACTAAAGATACCTTAATAGAAAATGACTAAAGTGAAAGAAAACACAGCTGCCGCAGGTTTCTATGTTAAAGGGATACTTTGGAATTTTGGCAATGAGGCCTTTTATCTACATCACCAGAGTCAGATAAACTTGTGGATACTTCTTTATATCTGTGTCCAAAATAAAGGAAGTTGGAGGTAGTTTCGCGAGCCAATGCTGGAAGTCTATGTGTATCTACTAGCWTGCAGTGGTGGAAAAAGTACCCAATTGTCATACTTGAGTAAGASTATAGATACCTTAATAGAAAGTTACTCAAGTAAAAGTCACCCAGTAAAATACTACTTGAGTAAAAGTCTAAAAGTATTTGGTTTTAAATATACTTAAGCATCAAAAGTAAATGTAATTGCAAAAATATACTTAAGTATTAAAAGTAAAAGTATAAATCAAACCTTTTCTGCTTAAACATATGAATCTCAACCTAAGAACCTCATAGACAAGTAGAAGTATGCCTACAATGTCCAACTRTAAAACTGAGATATTAAATATTTGACAATAGTGGAGTAACCTAGCGGCAAAAAATATATATATAATACACTTTTTGTTTACCATCTTGTCTTGCATTGTTTTCTCTTGCCAATAGTCTTAGGACAGTGGCTACTGCCACTTCGGGGTGTTCACATATTAGCCTAATTTGTAGAATAATTTGTACCATATGAATAATCATGCTACCCTTGTATCKTGGTAATAATGCGTCACCAGACACRATGATCACGTGACCATAACGATACAGTCACTGCACAGCTGAGAGAGATGCGAGCAAGTCAGCTAACTGTCATAAATCCGTGAAAAATACACCGTTTCTGCAAGAAGACGGGGAGATGGTTACGAACGAATAAATTATCCAGCCAATGGAGCAGATACACGACTTGCCATCATATATTGTATTCCTCCCAAAACATCGTTTTATGTCTAAATGTCAATGTCATTCTCGTCTCTAGCTAGCCAAATAGCTAGCTAAGGCCAGGGGGAGCTGGTGTCGACTATACGGTGCGTTATCCCTTGTTTCGAAACGCTATCTAGATAACTGTTCATCATGCATAGCATTGCATTGTATTGATTGATTTAGCCAGCTTGKTAACTAGTGGGAATGTCGTAGCTAGCTAACGTTAACGTAGAGAGGATGTGAAAACATGAATGCTTAACAGTAACGTAGTTAGCTACAGTAACTAGACAGCCAACCATTTATCCTGTCTGGCTGTGTCTGTTGGTCATTTATTGATTCACTGGAGCCGAGCTTTGTCTATAGTTGCTGACAGTCAGTTTTATCTATGATGTTGATGACATGTTGATGACCCGCCACCACATAAGCTTGTCAAAATGAAGTATGCACCTGGCTATAAAGAATGTCCCCTTTAATTCGAATCCTCTTTATTACATAGTTTCCCGTGTCAAATCCTGTTTTGACATTGTCTGCAAAGCCTTTGCCAAAGGTTTTTGTCATGATAAAAGGATGATCAATAGAATATGGATTCTATTTCTATGGACTGATCACCTCACATGTCATGAACCATCACAAGTAACTTGTAACAATGTTACATACTAACATTGTCACTCAGTCCAAACAGTTGCCCACAGCAGTGGGAGGAGAGGCGTGTCACCCACACCAGCGTGCCATGACTACACCAGGCTGCTGCCACCTGCCTGGCTCCCTGTGTGACTACTCAGGCAGCGCTGCCGACCTGCCCAAGGAGGTAGAGGAGCCAGATGCCGGCCAGGCCCAGTACGTCGCTAAGGTTACGGCCAAAGATGGCCGCCCACTCTCCACTGTTGTCAAGGCTATGGGCTCACAGAGGTAAGGAGGTTCTTCGAGAAGGTTCTTATCTTTCTTTGTAAATATGGATGACCGGGAATGTGACCCTTGGCTTCGATCTGATAAATAAACAATTCCTTGAATGGAGATAAACGATGGACAAATAGATCTCAAAGCTTATAGGAGAGGGCAACATACTGTATCATTTTCAGATTCAGCATATCTGATAAATACATGTTGTATATTGATGAAAATAATGTGTTTTGTTTATAGTGCATTTAATGTGTCATTTGTTTTGAAACGAGTGGTCACCAGGAAAAATTTCTTCCCCTATTTGTCTAGTAATGAAGGCATGTGTCGGATCTGCCACGAGGGGGCCGGTGGTGAGATGCTGCTCTCCCCTTGCAGCTGCACAGGGACCCTGGGTAAGGTGCACAAGAGCTGCCTGGAGAAATGGCTGTCCTCCTCCAACACCAGCTACTGTGAGCTCTGCCACACCGAGTTCACCGTCGAAAAGCGACCCCAGCCCCTCACACAGGTAAAATGGCAGTGTGTGTGTGAGTGAGTGACAGGTTGATGGGTAATTCTGTTTAAGTCCTCCATCACCATAGTAATGACAGAATAATTAGCATATTAATAATGAACCTTTCCTTGCATTCTCCCAGTGGTTGCGGGACCCAGGCCCTCGCAGTGAGAAGCGCACGCTTCTGTGCGACATGGCCTGCTTCATGCTCATCACGCCACTGGCGGCCATCTCTGGCTGGCTGTGTCTGAGGGGAGCCCAGGACCACCTGACCCTCAACAGCCGGCTGGAGGCTGTGGGCCTCATCGCCCTCACCATTGCTCTCTTTACCATCTACGTTCTCTGGACACTGGTAACTAACACACACACACACACCCCTTATCACCATTACCATGGGTTACTTTACTCCACCTTTGTTAATTGACAGCAKATTTTTGCAGTGTAAATGTGTGCTTTACAATTGCTATTAGTACATTTGTGAGACAAATTAGACATTTGTGGCGCATTGTTTGTTTTGTTTTCTTGTCTATGGTATTTTGTGCCCTTCCCATTTTATATTCAGGGGAGACAAGTAATGTGCCAACAAATCTTTTGTGCCTGCAACAAGAATTGTTTGTTTGTACTCTGAAAAAAAGCTTACAATAGTTACACAATCATCAAATGAAGCGGAACCATTTTGCAGACCAAATACAAATTTGTCATGCAATATGTCTAACTTTGTATTGTGCGTGCCTGCGACAGCAACGGTATATTTAACAAATCTGCTCTGCAGTGCGTATGAAACCGTCTGATGTAGTTTCATTGACGTCTGTCTCCGTGCCCCTCAGGTATCGTTCCGCTATCACTGTCAGTTATACTCGGAGTGGAGGAGGACCAATCAGAAAGTGCGCCTGCTCATGCCTGAAATTAAAGGAGCGCACTCTACCCAACATTCCGTCCCAACCAAGTCGACCAAGAAAATGACTGACGAGACCATCGTATGAGCGCTGTGGTCTCACTTAAAAAAAAGTGTAATATATCTTGAACTTCTGCACTTGTAGACCATTCTGGGGATTATTTCTCCATATTCTCTATTATTTGAAACACTTGAGCCCAGATATTAACTATAACCAGTGGTTTTGGGACGTGTTGGACTCGTGGAATGAAGTGTCACTGATGTCATCGCTGGATTATGAACACTGGCCTGGAAAATCAGGACACAAACGGAAGGACACAGCTAATGTAGCGGGATGTAACTGATGCAGCATGTTAATACAGTATATTTGAAACATACTACCCCCCTTCACAATGTATTTAGCTGTTTTTGGAAAACTGGCATCCAATAGCCCTATGAATTTACTCTCTCAGAACAATGACCATGTGAACAACCAAGTCTAAATATGATGTTTTCTGTTGTTAACTCTTTGCTCTTTGGAAGCTGGTAGAAGTGGGAGAGAGAAGAAGGGAACAAACTGCAGTGTTTTGGAGTGGGCTTTGGATTGTCAGTCAATGTATGCAGGGTATGCAAAATCATTTTATGTTGCACTCCCTTGAGTAAGCTGGGTCATTGTGCAATAAAACATAAGGGACTCTTGGTCTTTGCAGTCGGCACATCTGGAATGCATGTGTGCTGAATCTCTAAGTTACTTATACAGGAGTATTAGATCGGTAATGATCACTTGATGCAGTTGACTGCACCAAACATACCACCATCTAGTGGACATTTAAGGGACTACACTCCTTGCAAGTGGTCCAGAATGTAGGAGCATACAAAGTACACAGGTAACATGAGAGATCCACTCAACTACTGTAATATTGTAAAATTTTATTTTATGGCATTAATATAATGTGAGTTGACAAGCTATCAAAAACAAAAGTATATTACACAAAATGAAGAATGTTTGCGCCACAACACTTTGAGATGACAGAAAGGTAAGCGTCATTATGGGTTACAGGTTCTGACAGCACTGCAGTTTGTTCCCTTTCTGGTCCGTGGTGGGCGGAACACTTATGTCCACCACATTGTTTCCAGGGGACTCATCATGGGCGGACCGCTCAGCGATCTGCTTCTGCGATACGATGCGATAGATTTCTGTGGAGAGTAGACTAGACTGTTGTGGTGCATCTCAATACTTCAAAAGAGGATTTTCTAGTTTATTTCATCTTCACTATGTCAAAGCAATTGGCTTTCCAGACAGTCCTTTTGCTGAAATACTGTACCTGTAAGGATATTCTTGAAAGCTTCCTCTACATTTGTTGAATCTAAGGCTGAAGTTTCAATAAAGGATAGAGTGTTCTTCTCTGCAGGTTTAGAGAAAGGGCAAAGTGAGTCACACAATCATTATTAAACAGTTCCTGGAGAAAAAAATACCCTCTATTTACATTTGAGTGATTTAGCAGACACTGTTTTCCAGAACCAATTAGGGTTAAGTGTCTTGATCGCCCAGTCGCCTCGGGGATTCGAACCAGCAACCATTCAGTTACTGGCCCAACGGTCTTAACTTCTAGGCTACCTGCAGCCACATTTCACATTAAAGCTGCCTCAATACCATTTGCATTACACATTTAGGCTGCCTCAATACCATTTGCATTACACATTTAGGCTGCTAAATATAGCAATACTGTCCCAATACAATACCCTCCTCCCATTCCCTTGTGATGATCACTGATATAAAAGTTCCAGATAGGTGAAGCAACTATATGGAGCTGCTCTCATTTTATTGTCATTCTATCCATCTCTTCAAAATCAGTGTTCCCTTATGACCACTTAATTAAGACAAGAAGGCTGTTCCAAGATTATGTACCCCTTAGCCTGGCTCTAGATTAGTTTGTGCTGTCTTGCCAACTCCTATGGTCATTGCCATGACAATGACCATAGGAGTTGGCAAGACAGCGCAAATAAATCTGGGACCAGGCCATGTTCCCCCTGCCAAAAGACCAGAGTACCTGCAAAAGCCCGGGCCTCATCCATGGGCACGGCCCTGAGGTGGCGCAGGTCGCTCTTGTTGCCCACCAGCATGATGACGATGTTGGTGTCTGCATGGTCTCTCAGCTCTTTCAACCACCGCTCCACATTTTCATAGGTCAGGTGCTTGGCGATGTCATACACTAGGAGAGCACCCACTGCCCCTCTGTAATAGCTGTAGGAAAGACTGCTTATCAATCTCAATGTACCAACAGACAATGTATGGGGCTCCAGTGAGGCTCCAAGTCAGACACTCTGATTGGTGATGAGGCTCGTGATCGGCTAGTGCTCGCCAAACCTGATCCTGGAGATATRTTTATTGTCATGATTCTTGCCCTGGCGGCAGAATGGAGTGATTTCCGATAGATGGGTCAGCTGCAAAGTCAAAATTGGCTATATTGTAAAAATTWATGAAAACAAAAATGATCTTGGTCTTAATTTAGAGTTAGGCATTAGGGTTAGCAGTGAGGTTAGGCACTAGGGTTAGCAGAGAGGTTAGGCATTAGGGCTAGCAGTGTGGTTAGGGTTAGGTTAGACATTAGTGCTAGCAGTGTGGTTAGGGTTAGGCATTAGGGTTAGCAGTGAGGTTAGGTTTAGCAGTGTGGTTAGGGTTAGGCATTAGGGTTAGCAGTGAGTTAAGGTTTGGGTTAGGTTAGGCATTAGGGTTAGCAGTGTGGTTAAGGTTAGGGTTAGCAGTGATGTTAGGGTTAGCAGTGTGGTTAAGGTCAGGATTAGGTTAGGCATTAGGGTTAGCAGTGAGGTTAGGCATTAGGGTTAGCAGTGTGGTTAGGTTTATGGGAAATTATGTTTGAGCTTTTGTACCTTGAGTTGCACTGGCCTATTGTGATCTCCTCTGTTATTATTTCCAATCCTGGGTTTATGGAAAGATTTGTGTGTGTGAAAATGTAAAATGTATGAATAGTTGACCTACCCTTATATTTTGCCATTCAGTCCAGGTGGAGCCAAAGATTTAAGGGTGGCTATCCACTTGGATTCTGCAGCCTTTCTCTGGGCTATAGTCCAGGTGGAGATCGTTTATAGCCCAGTGATGTTCAGGTGTATAATGGGGTGTGTTTGGAAATGTGTGACTAGATGTGTGGACAATTTATTATTAGTGATTGTATATAGGTGTTGTTTAAGACGTGTTAAGATTGTAAACCCAGTTTCCCCGACATAGATTTTATGACATAATGCACAGGTGATTGCATAGACGATATTGGTGCTGTTTATGTTCATCAGTTGTTTGATTGGGCAGAAGGTGTGTGGGTTAAGTATGTTTGTCAGTTGTCTGTATTAGTGATATTCTATGGGTAATGAGGGAGAAGGCCTGTTCGAAAATTTAGCATGGACTAAGAGGTCCTTTAGGTTGGAATTCCTCCTGTATGCTGAGATGGTTCGGAGTAGTTGTAGTGGGAGGAAGGCATGTTGTGTATTTAAAAATGTGCTTTTTAGTCTTRAGTGTATGTGTTGGTTTGTGTGTGAATAGGTGATGATGATAGGTAACCTCTGGGGTTGGGGGTTCTAGGGAAAGTCTGAGGGTAGTGGAAGGGGATTGGATTGGGATTCAGACCCTAGTAAGGGAAAGGGAGAGAAAGGGAAATGGGTAGCTGGCACAGAGGTCTATGGTGGTGGTATTGAGGGTGGAGGTCGGAGTCGGATTGTTCTGGTGGTCCTTATAGGCATTTTGGTCCTGATCCTGGGGTAAGGGTTGGGATTAAGGTTAGAAACCGGGTTCTGTGGGTTAAGGTTAGGGTTAGAGTCAGGGTCAGGAACAGTGCCACCTGGGTTAAGGTTAGAAACCGGGTTCTGTGGGTTAAGGTTAGGGTTAGAGTCAGGGTCAGGAACAGTGCCACCTGGATTAAGGTTAGGAGGGAGAGGCAATTGATTTTGGATGATGCTTACAAGCGTGTCAGCTTTGATGTATCTCAGTGACTGCTTTGAGTACCCCCTCCTCCTCAATGCCTCAAATAATGTGTGTGTAGCTGTATTGAAATCCTTCTGTTGAGTACATAATCTGTAGAATCGGATGAGTTGTGATTTGACAATTACCCTAAAGGTATGTTTGGGGTGGAAACTAGATCGGTGGAGTAATGCATGTGTGTCTGTTTCTTTGAAGTAAACTTTAGTGTGTAGGTCAACTATGGTTGCTTCAGTGTCCGGAAAGAAAACGGTGGTGTCTATGAAGTTTATTCTATGTGGGTGTATGACATATTTAACTGTAATGGTGGGATGGTGATTATTCAAGATGTCTATGAATGTGGTGAAGTCCTGTAGATTGTGTTGCCACACTCCGAAGATATCATCCAGGTAGCGTTTGTAAAACAAGGGAAGCAGTGGGCATTTTTCCAAAGCTGTAGTCTCCCAGTCCGCCATATATACGTTTGCGTATGCTGGAGCGAACTTTTTGCCCATTGCTGTCCCATGAATCTGTAGATAGTGTTGGTTGTTAAATGTAAAGTCCTTATTTCTGAGCCCCAGTTCAAGTAGCTGTAAAATGTGTTTGTCTGGTCTCTGTTTATCTGGATATCTTCGGAGTGCGGCTCCCACTGCTGCCATCCCTGAGGGAATGTCTATGTTTGTATAAAAATAGTCTATATCTACGGTGAAAAGGTATGCATGTGCTGGAACTGGGATTTTACGAAGTGTATCTATGAAGTGATATATGTCCTTAATGTAACTGGCATGTTTTTGTGAGATGGGGTTAAGAAAATGATCTATGAATTCAGCTGCTGGAGATGACTAACACAATCCGAGACAATGGGTCTTCTGAGACAATGGGTTAGGTTAGGCATTAGGGTTAGCAGTGAGATTAGGGTTAGGCATTAGGGTTAGCAGTGAGGTTAGGGTTAGCAGTGTGGTTAGGGTTAGGCATTAGGGTTAGCAGTGAGGTTAAGGTGAGGGTTAGTAGTGAGGTTAAGGTTAGGTTAGGCATTAGGGTTAGCAGCGTGGTTAAGGGTACGTTAGGTATTAGGTTTAGCAGTGAGGTTAGGGTTAGGCATTAGGGTTAGAGGGAGGTTAAGGTTAGGCATTAGGGTTTGCAGTGGAGGTTAGGGTTAGGCATTAGGGTTAGCAGTGTGGTTAGGTTAGGCATTAGGGTTAGCAGTGAGGTTAGGTTAGAGTTAAGCATTAGGGTTAGCAGGGAGGTTAGGGTTAGGTTAGGCTTAAGGTTAGCAGTGTGGTCAGCATTAGGGTTAGCAGTGAGGTTAAGGTTAGGAATTAGGGTTAGCAGTGTGGTTAGGCATTAGAGTTGGCAGTGAGGTTACGGTTAAGCATTAGGGTTAGCAGTGAGGTTAAGGTTAGATTAGGCATTAGGGTTAGCAGTATGGTTAGGGTTAGGCATTAGGGTTAGCAGTGTGGTTAGGGTTAGCGTGAGGTTAAGGTTAGGGTTAGGCATTAGGGTTAGCAGTGAGGTTAGGCATTAAGGTTAGCAGTGTGGTTAGGCATTAGGGTTAGCAGTGAGGTTAGGGTTAACAGTGAGGTTAAGGTTAGGGTTAGCAGTGAGGTTAAGGTTAGGCATTGGGGTTAGCAGTGAAGTCAAGGTGGGGTTAGTAGTGAGGTTAAGGTTAGGTTAGGCATTAGGGTTAGCAGTGAAGTTAAGGTGAGGGTTAGTAGTGAGGTTAAGGTTAGGTTAGGCATTAGGCATTAGGGTTAGCAGTGTGGTTAAGTGTTTAGGTATTAGGTTTAGCAGTGAGGTTAGGCATTAGGGTTAGCAGGGAGGTTAAGGTTAGGCATTAGGGTTTGCAGTGGGGTTAGGCATTAGGGTTAGCAGTGAGGTTAAGGTTAGAGTTAAGCTTAGGGTTAGCAGTGAGGTTAGGTTAGAGTTAAGCATTAGGGTTAGCGTGAGGTTAGGTTAGAGTTAAGCATTAGGGTTAGCAGTGAGGTTAGGGTTAGGTTAGGCATTAAGGTTAGCAGTGTGGTTAGGCATTAGGGTTAGCAGTGAGATTAAGGTTAGCAGTGAGGTTAAGGTTAGGAATTAGGGTTAGCATTAGGTTAGCAGTGAGCTTAGGGTTAGGCATTAGGGTTAGCAGTGAGATTAGGTTAGGCATTAGGTTAGCGTGAGGTTAGGGTTAGGCATTGGGGTTAGCAGTGTGGTTAAGCGTTAGTTAGGCATTAAGTTAGCAGTGAGGTTAAGGTTAGGCATTAGGTTTAGCATGAGGTTAAGGTTAGGGCTAGGCATTAGGGTTAGCAGTGAGGTTAACATTAGGCATTAGGGTTAGCAGTGAGGTTAGGCATTAGGGTTAGCAGTGTGGGTTAGGTTAGGTTAGGCATTAGGGTTAGCAGTGAGGTTAAGGTTAGGAATTAGGGTTAGCAGTGTGGTTAGGCATTAGGGTTAGCAGTGAGGTTAGGCATTAGGGTTAGCAGTGAGGTTAGGGTTAAGCATTAGGGTTAGCAGTGTGGTTAAAGGTTAGATTTAGGCATTAGGGTTCGGCGGTTAGGGTTAGGTATAGGTTAGCGTGGTAGCAGGTGGTAGGCATTAGGGTTAGCAGTGAGGTTAGGGTTAAGCATTAGGGTTAGCAGTGTGGTTAAGGTTAGATTAGGCATTAGGGTTAGCAGTGAGGTTAAGGTTAGGCATTAGGGTTAGCAGTGTGGTTAGGGTTAGGCGTTAGGGTTCGCGGTTAGGGTTAGGTATTAGGGTTAGCAGTGTGGTTAAGGTTAGGGTTAAGTTTCAAATCAGATTGTATGACTTAGTGGCTGTACCAGCTAGTGACCACTCTGCAGAGCTACTTCCAGAACAAGATTCATGACGAAAACGCTAACCTGCTATAGGGTGTGTAGGTTTATGTTCCACACTTCAACCCAGCACTAAAACACCTGATTTAAGTCATCAAGGAAATTAGCAATTTATTGATTAGTTGAGTCACCAATGTACCTCTTTGGGACTAAGATTTGAGACCACTAGATTATTGTTTTCTGTTGTCCTTGTTGACAATAATTTACTTTCCAAGAGGCCTCAATAGGCAGCCATGAGGAATCCCACCCGACTTACGCGGAGGTGATGGCTCTGTAACGTTCCTGTCCAGCCGTGTCCCATATCTGGGCCTTTATCGTCTTCCCATCCACTTGGATGCTGCGGGTGGCAAA
Source organism: Salvelinus sp. IW2-2015 (assembly GCF_002910315.2). NCBI lineage: Eukaryota > Metazoa > Chordata > Actinopteri > Salmoniformes > Salmonidae > Salvelinus > Salvelinus sp. IW2-2015. The sequence continues at coordinate 30,819,233 of NC_036859.1, forward strand.
CTCCACCCCGATGGTGCTCTTACTCTCAAGGTTGAACTCATTCCGTGTGAACCGAGAGAGCAAGTTACTCTTCCCGACGCCAGAGTCCCCAATTAGCACAACTTGATAATGAGACAGAAAGAGATGGAGAGAATGAGAAAGACAGAGAAATTCTTACAGCCTAACTGTCAGATGAGCTAGCCTAGTCAACAAGTGTGTCATAGATGTACTAGGATCCAGGATCCTGGGTTAGACCTTGGATCAATGCCTGCATTCTTCACCATTATGTGACTTGGCCCTCCCACCTACAACTGTTACATAATACGGGTTGTCATTTCCAATCACATCCATTGACAATATTTTTTATTTATTTTATTTGACCTTTATTTAACTAGGCAAGTTAGTTAAGAACAAATTTTTATTTTCAATGACGGCCTAGGAACAGTGGCCGCCTTGTTCAGGGGCAGAACGACAGATTTTTACCATGTCAGCTCGGGGATTTGATCTTGCAACCCTTCGGTTACTAGTCCACCTGCCGCCACTTGAATAAGTGGATGGCTGAAATCGACCTATTTGAAGTGGTATATGTCTTTATATACTTCTGTCAATATTTCTCAGAGCTTATGGGTCTTTTGTTTAATTGGTTACCCCTTAACCAAGGAGACATAGTAGTTGGTGTCTAATTGATGTTCAGTTTGAGTGAAATTCTAGCATGTACAAAGTTGGGCCCCTTAAGAGCACTGCTGAGAAACACTGAACTCAATGATACAATTTTACTATTAATAATATTACTACAATAACAGGCTGACAAACGGCCTATTCTACTGTATTTAGCCTACAGTAAAACACTGAGGTGACAGGAGTAGGCCTGGCAGTCACATTGGGGCTGTCGAGGTGGAGCCCTTTTGTATTCTCACAGTACAGTAAATAAAGCTGAACTTTGTCCCTGTGGCATCACTGCTGCTGCAGGAAGCTGATAACATGCTCCGTCAAACCTAAATCGACAGTTTTGGACCACTTTTGGCTTTCCTGTTTCAACAGGGTTTCTAAATGATGGTGAGGGAGGAAGAGGAGAACCCTTTATCGGCTGATGTCTACTCCACAGAAGATACTCTGTATCACTTCATAAATAGACCTCTATACAGGGTGTCGCTGGCGAGCTCAATGGAAATCAAAGGATGACATTCTAGAATAGATCAAAGGGGGATTTCTTGAGATAGAACATAGTATTCACAGTGTTATATGGTCCTTGGACACTGGTCTACATTGCCAAGTTTTACATTTCCTTTCACTAATTCCATAAAAATCTACATTAATTCAACATTTGCATAATCAATAGTCCCACATTAAATAAAATATTAAATAATATATCTATGGGATATGGGAGGCTACAATTCACACAAAAAATAAAACTTCATATAGCTCTTTTAACCATAAATGGGAAAACAGCATTCTTGTCAGTAACCTATTGATAAACAGTTCCTCTTTTATGGTTTCATCAGTGTTGATAAAGTCAAAGAAGCAACCGCAGATAGGGTGTTGCACCTTACCTAAAAATATAGCTGTGGGCGTTGTTACAATGTTACAATGACAGCATTTATGTAGCCATAGTAGCAAACGTTTTCCACCAAAGAGACACAATGTTTATTTCTAAAAACATTTATCCAGACTATTTGTTATTATTCGTTCACACTGATGTCTGATTTGTCATTGGACAGAACGCAACAATGATAGAATTATTGAAGGTCCTATGAACGGGCGAATGCAGTCATCAAAATTTACCTTTGAACAAGAAATCGTATTCATCGTCTCTGTTCCCCATTCTAGACGAGGCCTCTCCAGCGCTTGTTCCCGAAAATAATGTGCAAAACTGTATGCCTCTGAATTATCGGTATGTACGGGATAATTGTTTTTATAAATGTGTGAAACAATGCGCCAATGTTGCCTGTCAAACAAGGCTGACCGCAGGAAGAGAGATCTCCGAACTCTGCACTGGGGAGGAGTCCCTGTTTCCATACCTTCCACACGGTGGCGCTGCTGGCTGTCATACTAATAGGAAACAAACAGCACAACCTATCCCTGCTGAGGGCCATTGAAAGTTTGTTAACTTTTTGTTAACATCACACAACTCTTCATCCTTGTAGTTCATGTCCTAAATTAGCAGTGGGCCCTTGTGCATATGGTTGATCAATATTTACATCACTCTCAAACAAATCAATATTAATTGCATACTAATAATATTCAAGTATAGTCTCTCTCCTCATCAAGTTGATATTGGCAATCAAGAGAAAGTCAGGTTGAGAGGTGAGGTCTTGAACAGACGGCTATTATGTCATTCAGTCGACCTTTTTACATTTACATTTTAATCATTTAGCAGACGCTCTTATCCAGAGCGACTTACTTAGTGAGTGGATACATTTTCATACTTTCTTCTTGATTATGGTGATATTATTTATCAAAGTGCAGCTGCTACTACTCTTAAACCTTAAGACTCAGTTTACCATCGTGTCCTTGGTTTTGTTACAGGGGACAGTTTTGATACTCATCACTGCATCCTGTATCAAAAGGTAGCTGGACTTCGCTAATGACCTGTAGATCTCTACATTACTCCCTTTTTGTTTACAAGGCGCTACTTCATAAATGCCGTTTTATCTAACTTTGATGTTGAAGTATAGACACCTTAGTTGCCTAACCCATTCACAGAATTGGTTAACTTTTGAGGTTCCTAGGGTCTCCGCCGAGCTAGGTAAATCTTATTTTAGTTTTAATGCACCGTATTGCAGGAACAACATTCTAAATACATTTCATCTTGATGTCCTAGTGCCGTTCGGGCAATTTAAAGTATTGATTGGGGACTTATTTGTGGAGGACTGTAATGGTTTTTCTGGGTGATTTGTCATGTTTTATTTGTGCTTCCTATGACTGTTTTTGTATTTTAATATATACACTACTGTTCAAAAGTTTGGGGTCACTTAGAAATGTCCTTGTTTTTGAAAGACAAGCACATTTTTTGTCCATTAAAATAACATCAAATTGATCAGAAATACAGTGTAGACATTGTTAATGTTGTAAATGACAATTGTAGCTGGAAATGGCTGATTTTTAATGGAATATCTACATAGGTGTACAGAGGCCCATTATCAGCAACCATCACTACTGTGTTCCAATGGCACGTTGTGTTAGCCTTTTAAAATTATAAACTTGGATTAGCTAATTGATCATTAGAAAAGCCTTTTGCAATTATGTTAGCACAGCTGAAAACGGTTGTTCTGATTAAAGAAGCAATACAACTGGCCTTCTTTAGACTAGTTGAGTATCTGGAGCATCAGCATTTGTGGGTTTGATTACAGGATCAAAATGGCCAGAAACAAAGACCTTTCTTCTGAAACTCGACAGTCTAGTCTTGTTCTGACAAATGAAGGCTATTTCATGCGAGAAATTGCCAAGAAACGTAATATCTCGTACAACGCTGTGTACTACTCCCTTCACAGAACACCGCAAACTGGCTCTAACCAGAATAGAAAGAGGAGTGGGAGGCCCCGGTGCACAACTGAGCAAGAGGACCAAGTACATTAGTGTCCAGTTTCAGAAACAGACGCCTCACAAGTCTTCAACTGGCAGTTTCATTAAATAGTACCCGCAAAACAGTAGTCTCAATGTCAACAGTGAAGACGCGACTCTGGGATGCTGGCCTTCTAGGCAGAGTTGCAAAGAAAATGCCTTATCTCGGACTAGCCGATTAAGAGATTAAGATTTGCAAAAGAACACAGACACTGGACAGAGGAACTCTGCCTAGAAGGCCAGAATCCCGGAGTCGCTTCTTGTGTTTTGTGGGTACTATTTAATGAAGCTGCCAGTTGAGGACTTGTGAGCTTCATTAAATAGTACCCTCAAAACACCAGTCTCAACGTCAACAGTGAAGAGTTGCAAAGAAAAAGCCATGTGATATATTCAATGCGCATAACATGAACATGTAAATTAATTTTAGCATAGACGTCAATGCTAAAGATATCTAGGGTTTTGAAGCAAACTTCTGTCTAGAAATGGCAGACTGGTCTCAGAGTATGACATAACATAGTAAATGTAATTCCGGGACACTGGAATTAGTATGATAAGTTACGTTTGGTATGGTTATGTAACCGATGTGAAATGGCTAGCTAGGTCCTTGAAGTAGTGGTTCCCCTTGCTCTGCAAGGGCCGCGGCTTTTGTGGAGCGATGGGTAACGATGCTTCGTGGGTGACTGTTGTTGATGTGTGCAGAGGGTCCCTGGTTCGAGCCCGTGTCGGGGCGAGGGGACGAACTTTACTGTTACAGTTACAGATAGACAGTTACTTAAGGCAAAAACTAAAGGAGGGTATAACGCGAACTAGTGGTGCGCAGGTCAGCTGTTTCTTCACCCGCAATTGTTAGTAACTCATAAGCCATGCACAACCGGCAGACTATATGTGATAAAGTGAAAATCTGAGGCCCGCAACCAACCCTTACCCGCGAATATATCAAATGCGCTATAGGCTACAGTCAAATATGACAGGGATATGTTTCTGCTTATAATTTACGACATTTCGGTAGGCTATTTGTTGGTCAACTTTCTCTTTTGTCATCATATGTTGCCCTAGAAGACTAAATAAACCTTTGCTCAACAGAATAATGTAATAGATCGATAGAATGAATATTCAATCTAGTTGACATTGGTTAAATTTTCTCTGTCATCTTTCGCGGAGCAAAGACGTTTAGGGACCGGGGAGAAAATACAATAACGCACAAACAAAGGGAAAGATTTTCTGTGCAAAATGTCCAAATTACATCCGTTTGACCGGTTGTAAGGAAAAAGAAATCTATGAAAACAATGCAATGTGTTTCTGATAAGATTTCAGTTAGGCTGCGATGCATATTTTATGTGGTTGAAAAAGCCTACTATCAGCTTTTATGATGAAGACAACACCTTTACATATTGTATCTAACTGAGCATTGCATTCTCTCAAGATGCAGAAAGAAAGAAATCATATTTCCCACTCCTGTTCCCAAGTCCAAATTTTGCCTACATTTGGTAAATAATTTTACTACAAGAAATGCTTAATTCTGCAGGAGTTATTGTTAAGGCTGTGTGAGAGGTTATAGACCTACAGTCAGTGTCCAGATTTCAGTTTCCATTTAACCCATCTAAACAGTAGGCTACAGTTCCCTTGACATGCCATAGGCCTATTTGAAGTCCCCATCTTGTGACTGTCTAATATGTATATTGCCTCACAATCATCACACACAACAGCCTCTATCATCCTCTTTTACCACTTCACCAAATCTTTCCCAAACATTACTTTTCTGGCACTCACTCATCTTTTTTTTCAACTCTCCTTTCGCAGCTTTTGTCTTATAGAATTAAACTTTGACAATGTCCTTTTTGCCTCCGTGGATTTTTCTGCCCATTCCCAAAAGCATTATTTGGAGATTGGCTTTGTAGGCTTTTTGGCGTGCGTACAATTAAGCCCTAAMGTTTAGGCTTATGCACTAATACCAGATAGCCTAAAATAATGAAAGAGAAACCTCAATGTAACCTATATAAATTGCCGAAGAATGATCCATTTATGGATTTTCAACCTGCCAGCACCAACCCGCCCTTCAGCCACACAATATTTAATTACCCTAAACCCGTACTCCCGCGGATATAATCGTTCTAGCAACCCAAAGGTTGTGTGTTTGAATCTCATCACAGACAACTTTATCATTTTGCAACTACTTTGCAACCATTTACTACTTTTTTAGCTACTTTGTAACTACTTAGCATGTTAGCTAACCCTTCCCCTAACCTTAACCCTTTAACCTACTCCTAACCCCTGGAGCTAGCTAATGTTAGCCACCTAGCTAACATTAGCCACAACAAATTGGAATTCGAACATATCATACATTTTGCAAATTCGTAACATACCACAGCATACCACCCTGCATCCCACGGCTGGCTTGCTAAGCAGGATTGAAGCTAAGCAGGATTGGTCTTGGTCAGTCCCTGGATGGGAGACCAGATGCTGCTGGAAGTGGTGTTGGAGGGCCAGTAGGAGGAACCCTTTCCTTTGGTCTAAAAAAAATWGCCCAATGTCCCAGGGCAGTGATTGGGGACATTGCCCTGTGTAGGGTGCTGTCTTTCGGATGAGACCTTAAACGGGTGTCCTGACTCTCTGTGGTCACTAAAGATCCAATGGCACTTATCATAAGAGTAGTGGTGTTAACCCTGGTGTCCTGGCTAAATTCCCAATCTGGCCTTCATACCATCACGGCCACCTAATCATCCCCAGTTTACAATTGTCTCATTCATCCCTTCTCTCCCCTGTAACTATTCCCCATTCTGTTGCTGTAAATGAGAATGTGTTCTCAGTCAACTTACCTGGTTAAATAAATAAAAAACATTGAATATTTGGCAAATTCATAACATATTGTACAAATTGCAATTTGTAACATATCATACGAAATGGATGATGGACATCCAGAAATTAATACAAAACGTAACATATCATACAGAAATACAAAATGCTCAGAGACCAGGTTGCAGACCTCTCCTTACTGATGCTAGGGCAGGCACTTGACTGCAGAAGGACACACACTCACCTCCTCAAATTAGTCTCCACCCATTGGATCCGTCAGGAGGTCAGCTGCAGCGGAGTTGCACGTGCTCCATCAGAGACACTTTTAAGGAGATGGGAAACTCCATTAGAATCGTATTAACGCCCATTGTGTACGTTGCCCCAGCTCCTTCAAGGAGTGAATGGGAGTCAATTGGGCGCTAGCTCAACAACCCAACATTAGCATGAATTTCGTCAACAAGAAGTACAACATTACAAATATTTTCCGTGATGTGATAAAAACTCTCATATGCAGATAACATCTATGCTGGCTGGGTAGCATACAGGTTTTTAGCAAATGTTCGACAACATTGTGTGTGGCAATTTAACACTTGCTATCTGTAATATTGTATAGCTTTTGAATCGTGACATTACGCACTTTCGAGGAAAATAGGCACGTTTCCTGACTCATACCCTGACTTTAAAAAGGGATTTCGTGACGATTAGTTTTAGCAACCGCGTGACGCAGCATAACAACCTGAACGCGATTGGTCGACAGTCTGCGGGGTGGGGCGTTAGACGTTCCTCCATTCATTGCCCAATGCCCCATGTATTCAAGATCAAGATGGCAGCCTCCGTGTGTCGGTGCTATGAGGTGAGATTTGTTTTAGTTTAACTCTCCCTTGCTTGCACTGGCAATCGATGGATATTGACTGCTTTGTTTTACAGCTCAGTATTTAACATTCGACGATATTTCTTGAATAACGTGACATTTTATTATGTGATGACAGTTATGAAATGGGCCATAGCCCCCCCCCCCCGGTCGGTGTTCATGAACATTCTAGCTAGCTAAACATATCAGGCATTCTTCATAGCCTATTATTTCAATTTTTTTACACCATAACGCTAGAACAGGTAGATATGTATTGTAATAGCTTCAATAGGAATGTTTGGTTATAGCCCATGTTGTAATTCTCTTCAGCTGGTCGGAAGACGTCTTCTACTCCTGCCATCCCGTGCTGTCTTCTCCTCATTCAGTAGAGGAGATGCCTACAGAATTGGTTGGTCTCCGGCTGTCCCTGTGCAGGTAGCTATGCATTATCCAACGCATTATCCTAGTTGACCTTCGAATAGTGATGGATCTGGTGGTAGCTAACTAGCCAATACACCAACTGTTAATATTCTGTCATTCACTTATATTTTAAGTGCCATCTTTCTCTCAGGTGCGGTATGCGTCAGAACGACCTAGTCGTAAAGGCTTCTTCGGGGGGTTTGTGGAGAACCTGAGGCAGGAGTTTGGGAAGGACAAGGAGATGAAGGAGAACATCAAGAAGTTTAGAGAGGAGGCCAAGAGGCTGGAGGAGTCGGATGCCCTGCAACAGGCTCGGAGGAAATTTGTAAGTTCAAATTTGATTTTGGAGTGTAATGTCCCTTTAAGCCCATGGTCACTCACCTTGGTTGTGCAGACTTGTTTCAGCCCAGTACTAACCTTCAACTAGTGAAGGTCTTGATGATAAGGTTAATGGTCAGTGCTGTGCTGGAACAAAAGCCTGCACATGCCGTCCAGGACTAGGGTTGGTGGCAAGTTGACTTTCATCTGTGTTCCGAACAAACACTTGTGATGTCATGCACACTTGATGCTTGACTAATGTGACGTCTCATCAATGTCAACCGTTTCTTTCTGCCAGAAAACAATTGAATCAGAGACGGTAAAGACCTCTGAGGTGTTCAAGAAGACCCTGGGGACTCTGTCAGAGACTGTGAAGGAGGTGAGTCATTGTAACACTCTTGAAAATGATGCATGGAACAAAGGTCATTGACATTATCAGTTGAAGTAAACCCTCAGAATGAATCCTAAATGCAAATGTTTAATCCTTATGTACTCCTTTTAGCCCATCAATGGTGTAAATCTGTTTTTATATTTCTCTTATAAAAATTTTATTTCAGCTGAGGTATTGGACAGCTTATGAGTTAAACTTCACTTCTATATCAGTTCTAACCCAAAGATGACATTTATGTGGAACTGTTATTTATAGTAGCTTGCCACTAATCTGCCTGTAGTAAAGTCATTATAACTTGTTGTGGTCCATGTCTGTCTGTCCAGGGCTTTGAGGAAGTGACCCGTACAGACCTGGGGAAGAARATCAAGGAGGGGGTGGAGGAGGCAGCCAAGACGGCCAGGCAATCTGCTGAGTCTGTGTCCAAGGGAGGAGAGAAGCTGGGAGCGACCAGCGCCTTCAGGGCCATCTCACAGGTCAGAGACTGGCACTTAAAATAAGTAACACAACTCTCCATTGAAGGAAATTGGTTACGCTTTATTATTTTATTATTTTGTCTGCTATTTACCCAGTTCCTGCTTAAAAATGGGCTTATTTACATGATTACTATGTATCATTAATTGTGTTGAATGATTTTAAATAAGCATAAGAATGTAGCAGTTGTAACCAGTTGTTTTGGGGTAAATACCAGCTGTTGGAAGGACTTTTTAAGAAACATTGAAGCATCAAATGGAGGCTGAAAATGAGTCAAACGTCATTAATTCTATGGAATAATTTTACTGATATACTGATCACCTTTTCCCCCTCCCTCTGTGTGTGTACAGGGAATGGAGTCAGTGAAGAGAGAGATTGATGTGGTAGACGATGGTACCTATAGGGCTCCTTCTCAACTCAGGAAGAGAAGTGAATTCTCCTTCAAGGGAGGGGAGAGTGACAACCGTGTCTTTGAGGCCAATGAGTATGTCCCTTTTTACTTGTTCATAACCATGACATGGTTAACAGATACATTTTCCCATTCGCCAACAATGCTATGTGTGTCCATTCAGCCATGCTTGAAACTATTAGGAAATACAACCAATTGATATAAATTGTCTATTTTGATTTACAGAGAGGACATAGGTGTTGTTCTGCACAAGGATTCTAAGTGGTACGCACAGTGGAAGGACTTCAAGGACAACAATATGGTTTTCAACAGTAAGAGAATGTTACTGTATTTCATCAGATAACATGAGAGTGATGTAATCATAGGTCACATTCATGGTTGTGTGCACTTCACTGGCCAGTCAACAGGTGGCACTATATTCATTATATGGGCAAAGTGGAGGCAAAGTTTTCGGTGTTATACTTATATCTCGATGTCAAGACTTTCAGAGATGGGATTTTTCCTGATCAAGAAACACTTTCTTTTACATTGTATCTTATTTGATTTTCTGTGGAGGGTCCCAGAGTCTAGAAGTCTTTGTGATATTTGCAGTTCAGCATTTCTTAAAGTACCTCTTCTCACTCCTCAGGGTTCTTTGAGATGAAAATGAAATATGACGAGAGTGACAACGCCCTTGTCAGAGCATCTCGAGCCGTGACCGACAGAGTCACCGATCTACTAGGTAAACAACCTCTCTTTTAAATGATGTCCCGGTTTAATCACTCTGAGGGGATTACTGGGTGTGCACAATACTTTCTCTGTTATATTGTCTGGTATGTCAATAGCCACAAAGTGACTACCCTCTTTTTCTTCAGATGTTCTGATGGATGGTTGGACTACATGGGTTTCCACTATTTTTACATCAAATCCTTGTTATTTGGTTGGCAGGTGGTCTCTTCTCGAAGACTGAGATGTCTCAGGTGCTGACCGAGATCTTAAAGGCAGACCCCAGCTTCGACAAGGACTCCTTTCTCAAACAGTGTGAGAAGGACATCATCCCCAACATCCTAGAGGTAAGGGCACTAACACTTTCAAGCACTTTTTTTAATCAATGTTTTTGTTGTTTTGAATTGTTAGTCATGAGCACTTGGAGCTTTTGAAATGCTCACCAGAAGTGTAATCCATAAATCACTAGAATTGAATATATGTTGGTTAGCTTTGTGATAAGGGAACTGTACAGCTCTGCAGTAACTAATATTTAGGAATGCACCTATGTGGCTGTGTTGTGCAGGCTATGATCCGTGGAGAGCTGGAGGTCCTGAAGGACTGGTGTTATGAAGCTGTAAGTAGTTTTATACAGGCTGCACTCTATTCCTATTTTCTATGTTTACTGATGTCTGTAACAAGTAGTGTATGTACAAAAGGGTTTACTTGGCATGCTTTCTTTTCTCAGAAATATAGTTTTTATTAGATTTTCTTATCACTATCAGGGTGAAAAATACTTTCATGGCGTTCTTCCTTCCTTTTGACCCTCGTCTCTCTCTGTCCTCAGACATACAGTCAGCTGGCCCACCCTATCCAACAGGCCAGGGCCCTGGGTCTAATGTTCCAGTCCAAGGTCCTAGATATAGACAACATAGATGTAAGTACATTAATGTGTCTGTCAAGCCCAACCAGGCCACGTCATTACTCTGTTTGAGCTACATGTACAAGTCGGTCACCAACATTTTGGTAGCCAGCTGATTGTCATTATTTCAGGTTTAACATAATTTCCTTCCCCAGCTCCCTCTCTGCCATTCCTTCATTCCTTCTCTTATTCTCTCTCTCAGTTGGCGATGGGGAAGCTCATGGATCAAGGCCCTGTGCTGATCATCACGTTCCAGGCCCAGGTGGTCATGGTGATTCGTAGTCCCAAGGGAGACCTGGTGGAAGGGGATCCAGTGAGTTACCATGGTTACAACCTCTGTGTTATCTATTCTACCCATCTCTCTCTATCCTGGGTCATTTTGCTCCTTAACCTGTCCATCTCTCTAGCCTTTGATGGTAATATGCAGTCTGATACTCTCTAATATGTGGTTAGCCACTGGGAGTAGACGGATACCGGACTGCACTCTGGTCAAAGACTATTACAGTAAACAGTCATGTCAGCAGTCTCTATACACAATTTACAATAAGAGAAAAATAACACACCGTAATTCCTCTCAGGAGAATGAACATTACAGTTACACCAACTGGGAGGCTAATCACATATTACAACATGGTAAAAAAAAAATGGTGAAGAAAGTTACCTCTACATACACATTACTTGTATTTACATATAACAATAGGAAACTTATAGCATTTAAATAAGTATTTGTTATGACTTACATTTGGTCAAAAACGCACAAATATCCCTGGTCTCCACAAAAGCCAACTGAAAACTGAGAAATAACCTTTAATTCATTTTTTATCAATAGGTTGCCATGGAGAATAATCAAATAATAATAATTGGTAGAACACATGAAAGGAAACATCCAGAGTTTACCAGAATCTCAAATTAAATTTAGCAGGATTTTAAATCTAAATCTAACAGGCTTTTATACAGATGGTATCTTTTGTCCTACTTCCCTAGACCTCTTTCTAGCCCTGTTTCTTCTAGCCCTGTTTCTTCTAGCCCATTCCTGCTTCCCTTAACCTTGATATTTTTTTCCCGTTCTTCTAACCATTGGCCTGTCTTCTTTGTCTCTTCTTCCTCTCGCCTACTCTTGGTGATATCTCTTGTTCCTCCAACCTTTCCTTCTCTCTCCCTAACCCCCCCCCCCCCCCCCCCCCAGGAGAAGGTGTTGAGGATGATGTACGTATGGGCTCTGTGTCGGGACCAGGAGGAGCTCGACCCCAAAGCTGCCTGGAGACTACTGGACATCTCTGCCTCCAGCACTGAGCAGGCTCTCTGAGAGACCAGGGAAGGAGAAGAGACAGAGGGACACACACTCAACCCATGTATACATACACACACAACCCAGTACACACACACACAACACACACACACACTGAGTGTATATATACATGCACACAACCCAGTATACACACACACACACACATGCACACAACCCAGTATATACACACACACACACACACACACACATGCACACAACCCAGTATAAACACACACACCACACACACACACACACACACACACACACACACACACACACACTCACGCACACTAACCCAGTATACACACACACACACACTCACGCACACAACCCAGTATACACACACACACACACTCACGCACACAACCCAGTAACATACACACACACACTCACGCACACAACCCAGTATACATATACACACACACACAACCAGTATACACACATATACACACATATACACACACAACACAACCCAGTATATACATACACACAACACACACACACACCCAGTATACACACATATACACACACACCACACACCACCTCACGTTGCCACAAACCCAGTGTACATACACACACACACTCACGCACACAACCCAGTATACATACACACACACACACAACCCAGTATACACCGCAACATCACACAGCCCGTCAGTAGGACATGCACAGGACGTGGCAGCGTGCCACTCTAGAGAAGCACACTGGAGTGTGTGAGTGTGTGGTCCTGGGAACAGAACAGTGTGTTTTCCGGACAGAGGAGGAGGTCTCGATGTAAAAGGACAGTTTGTTTTCACCAAGTGACTCCAAAAACAAAGCGCCTGTGTCTCTCTCTCTCTCCATCTCTCTCTCTCTCTATATCTCTCTCTCCATCTCTATCTCTCTATCTTTCTCTCTATCTTTCTCTTTCTCCATCTCTCCCAGTGGAAGAGTCCATGCTCTTTCATGCTGGTTGCCTGTTTTGGAGCAGAGGGATCCTTCGAATAGTCATATAGTCATATTTAAGCCTATTTATGGTTAAAGCTCCATCCTGTCATGAGTCTTCAACAAGAAGAAACTTAGCGTATTTTAAATGAATATGTCAAACACTGCTTCTTAGCAAGCTAGGCTGGCACCACAGTCAGGTTTGTCATAAGGCCACTACTACTTCAGCTGAATAATTGCCATTTCACCTTTTGCACTTATGTTGTCAATACCTCCACATGTACGTACAGGGTACAGTACAGAAGATGGCTGCCAGCAACAGCTACATTCCTACTTTTTATGGCTGTTTTTGAGATTTTTTTATTTATTACATAAGTTTGTTTGACTGTATTACAAGGTTTTCACATCAGGAAACCAGAATACTGGTAATTGAAATGATTATTTTTGTATCCATAATTCTAACTCAAATGGATATTTCTGAAGTGCTTCTGGTTGGTTGTAGCTAACTGATTTCAGTGTTTGATTCATTGTGTTTAACGTTACAGAACAATGACCGGCATTATGATGTGAAGAGTTGGTTGGTTCTAGCATGAAGAAAGCATTTTGAAATGGACAATCATATTTCAGCCGTCTATATAAATAGCATGTACATGTAATGCTCTGAGATGGACTATTCTACAAAACAATGACCACATTGTATAAAGTATGGTTAAATATGGCTTGTAAATGAAAGGATATAGGACTTGGAGTTTTTATGGAACAACTTTGACCATGAATGTGTTGACACAAGGTTAGTTTCTAACTGACTATAGATCTGTTTCTAACTATATTAACCAGATTTTTCAGGTTTAGCTGTTGACAGATGAGGTCAATTTGAAGGCCTAGAATCAGATTTCCCTACGTCCAGTCATATATGTAACCATTAGGTCCCTATGCCCAATCCTATACGTAACCTTTATGGGGTATAAATATATCTGATCCTGGAACAGGGGATGGGGCAACTCCTAGAAGCTCACAGGATGTTGAAGTGATCAGCCCTTGTAGTGGCAGAAACCTCGTATTACACAGCTTATTTAAGACCAGGGTTTTTAGTGTAAAATCACCTGATTCCACTCTTGGTTGAATCCTAACTTGAGACACTCATGTTCAACTCTGGCTCATGCAAACATTAATTCATGTTTATGGGAGATTTGTGGAAATTGAGGTACACGCGTGGATCTCAAGTTAGGATTCAACTGCGAGAGTATCAAATTAGTTTACATTCATCCACTTAATTTGAGTCGACCAAAATAAATGTTTGTATTTTTCCCATTTTTGTTGTTGGTTTTTAACAATGACATAAAACAATGTGTTTTACTTCTGCCATGAATAAAGAATGCTGTATGATGCTGAAGCTTTGTCCCTGTTTTTCATTGGCCGTCATTCACAAAGTTCAGTCTTTAAGGGTATAATAATAGTCTATCGTTGCAATGCATTACACACAAACTCGGCAAAAAAAGAAACGTCCTCTCACTGTCAACTGCGTTTATTTTCAGCAAACTCAACATGTGTAAATATTTGTATGAACATAACAAGATTCAACAACTGAGACATAAACTGAACTAGTTCCACAGACATGTGACTAACAGAAATTGAATAATGTGTTCCTGAACAAAGGGGGGCGATCAAAAGTAACAGTCAGTATCTGGTGTGGCCACCAGCTGCATTAAGTACTGCAGTGCATCTCCTCATGGACTGCACCAGATTTTCCTGTTCTTGCTGTGAGMTGTTACCCSACTCTTCCACCAAGGCACCTGCAAGTTCCCAGACATTTCTGGGGTGGAATGGCCCTAGCCCTAACCCTCCAATCCAACAGGTCSCAGACGTGGGAATCAATAGGRATGTTTTCTTTTTGGCAAGTGCTGTCTAGCTCTCTCTCTATTTAGCTGCTGTTCATGGTCCTGATTGGTTATGGTTAGGTTCTGCCCATTGACCCGATGGCTTGGGCACTGCCCATGGTCCTAATTAGGTGGGCGCTGTCTACTTTCTTCAATGGTTAGGTGGTTAGGTGCTGTCCMTGGTCCTGACTGCCATCCCTCATAGCCTTTGGTCAGATTCCTCTGCTCAGATGTTTACTTAACTTTTCTGTAACTTAACTTCTTATGGCTGCAGGGGCAGTATTGAGTAGCTTGGATGAAAGGTGCACAGAGGTGCCCAGAGTAAACGGCCTGCTCCTCAGTCATAGTTGCTAATATATGCATATTATTAGTAGTATTGGATAGAAAACACTCTGAAGTKTCTAGAACTGTTTGAATTATGTCTGTGAGTATAACAGAACTCATATGGCAGGCAAAAACCTGAGAAGAAATCCAACCAGGAAGTGAGAAATCTGAGGTTGGTCGGTATTCAACACATCGCCTATTGAAAACACTGTAGGATATGGATCTGTTTGCACTTCCTACGGCTTCCACTAGATGTCAACAGTCTGTAGAACGTTGAATGAAGCTTCTACTGTGATGTTGAGCCGGATGGGAGCTGTTTGAGTCAGTGGTCTGGCAGAGAGCCAGGTCCTGGTCATGCGCATTCCACATGATATCGATTTGCGTTCCATTACTTCTATAGACACAAAARAATTCTCCGGTTGGAACGTTATTGAATATTTATGATAACAACATCCTAAAGATTGATTTTATACTTAGTTTGACAAGTTTATTCGACCTGTAATATAACTTTTTGAMGTTTTCGTCCGACGTTCGCCTGGACCTGCATGAGCGTTTGGATATGTGTACTTGGATATACTTGGATATGTGTACTATATCCTTCCTGTTTGGCCTTGTCCGGGGGTATCATCGGATGGGGCCACAGTGTCTCCTGACCCCTCCTGTCTCAGCCTCCAGTATTTATGCTGCAGTAGTTTATGTGTCGTGGTGCTAGGGTCAGTTGGTTATATCTGGAGTACTTCTCCTGTCTTATCCGGTGTCCTGTGTGAATTTAAGTATGCTCTCTCTAATTCTCTCCTTCTCTCTTTCTTTCTCTCTCTCGGAGGACCTGAGCCCTAGGACCATGCGTCAGGACTACCGGGCATGATGATTCCTGTCTCTTATACACATCTAGATGTGTATAAGAGACAGATTTTTATGCTGCAGTAGTTTATGTGTCGTGGTGCTAGGGTCAGTTGGTTATATCTGGAGTACTTCTCCTGTCTTATCCGGTGTCCTGTGTGAATTTAAGTATGCTCTCTCTAATTCTCTCCTTCTCTCTTTCTTTCTCTCTCTCGGAGGACCTGAGCCCTAGGACCATGCGTCAGGACTACCGGGCATGATGACTCCTTGCTGTCCCCAGTCCACCTGGCCTTGCTGCTGTTCCAGTTTCAACTGTTCTGCCTGCGGCTATGGAACCCTGACCTGTCCACCGGACGTGCTACCTGTCCCAGACCTGCTGTTTTCAACTCTCTAGAGACCGCAGGAGCGGTAGAGATACTCTTAATGATCGGCTATGAAAAGCCAACTGACATTTACTCCTGATTATTATTTGACCATGCTGGTCATTTATGAACATTTGAACATCTTGGCCATGTTCTGTTATAATCTCCACCCCGCACAGCCAGAAGAGGACTGGCCACCCCTCATAGCCTGGTTCCTCTCTAGGTTTCTTCCTAGGTTTTGGCCTTTCTAGGGAGTTTTTCCTAGCCGCCGTGCTTCTACACCTGCATTGCTTGCTGTTTGGGGTTTTAGGCTGGKTTTCTGTACAGCACTTTGAGATATTAGCTGATGTACGAAGGGCTATATAAAATAAACTTGATTTGATTTGATTTGTACTAAACGCGCTAACAAAAGTAGCTACTTGGACATAAATGATGGACATTACCGAACAAAACAAACATTTCTTGTGGGAGTCCTGGGAGTGCATTCCGATGAAGATCAGCAAAGGTAAGTGAAGATTTATAATGCTTTTTATGAGTTTTGTTGACTGCACAATTTGGCGGGTAACTGTATGGCTTACTTTTGTGGCTGAATGCTGTTCTCAGATTATTGAATATTGTGCTTTTGCCGTAAAGATTTTTGAAATCTGACACAGCGGTTGCATTAAGAACAAGTGTATCTTTAATTCTATGTAAAACATGTATCTTTCATCAAAGTTTATAATGAGTATTTATGTTATTTGACGTGGCTCTCTGCAATTTCTCCGGATATTTTGGAGGCATTTTTGAACATGGTGCCAATGTAAACTGAGGTTTTTGGATATAAATATGAACTTAATCGAACAAAACATATATGTATTGTGTAACATGAAGTCCTATGAGTGTCATCTGATGAAGATCATCAAAGGTTAGTGATTCATTTTATCTCTATTTCTGCTTTTTGTGACTCCTGTCTTTGGCTGGAAAAATAGCTGTGTTTTTCTGTGATTTTGCGGTGACCTAACATAATAGTTTGTGGTGCTTTCGCTGTAAATTTGAAATCGGACACTTTGGTGGGATTAACAACAAGATTACCTTTAAAATGGTATAAGATACATGTATGTTTGAGGAATTTTAATTATGAGATTTCTGTTGTTTGAATTTGGCGCCCTGCACTTTCACTGGCTGTTGTCATATCATCCCGTTAACGGGATTGCAGCCATAAGAAGTTTAACAAAATATATACTTTCCGATCAACCAAGTTGTCCCTCAAATATCAAATAGGCTTAACAGAAGTTTGAAAGGTGAGGGAATAATAAGGACCATTTTTAGTCTATATACTAAAAAGGACAGTTGAGCTTTTGAATGTTTTTAGATCTTTCAAATCAAAGTCATGGGGTTTTGGCATCTTTCATTATGCTACATTTCAAGTAAAGAGCTTCATTGTGCTACATTTCAAGTAAAGAGCTTCATTGTGCTACATTTCAAGTAAAGAGCTTATGTAAGTGCTTCCTGAATTGTAAATGAACCATTTTTATGGCATTATTCTCGTGTGGTAGGCTATACTGGCAGAGCATTGGTGCGAGAGGGGTCCTGCTGGCCGTTGAGTGTCACTCATAGGCCTGGTCATTCATTTTACATAAGAGAGGGCCTTTTAGCCCGAGGCACTTTATGCAATCATATGAACAATGATCTCCACCGACCTTTTGATCTCAACCCCTACAAAAATGTCCACTAATTATAATCCACATAATAATTAACATGTCCTGTTGCTGCAGGATTATTTTCCTGCTGTGAGAATCAAGGTCATATTAAATTAAGCGCATCTGCACATAAGGGTCTACCTTTACTTATGTACCTATGTACTAGCTGTTGAGAAAGTGGATGAGATGGGAGGGAATGAGTGGGGTAGGGGTTTAACGCGTGGAGAGGCTGGCCCTTGGATAGACTGCGCGCGAACATATAGGACACCGCGAGCAAGTGCGGTGATAAAAGGAGCGCTGACCGTGGTGCTGAATACACGACTTCACAAGGGATTCCAGTCAAGTGGACCAGAAGACTTGCGCATCCGCCGCGACCAAGAGACTTCACGAAACCGAAGTCAATCAATTCAACAGTTCAATTGTCGTCAGTTATTCAGTGTTCTGAGAGACTTTGTCCACTTTATAGAAGTTTAATGAAATGCAGATGCTGACGATATAGGGATGAAATTGTATTGAATACTTTGATTCGTTTTGCATGCAAATAATGGGTGTCTATGGCTGAAAACACCCTTTTCAAGTTGTAAATGTCCACGTGTTTTTGTGCCAACTAATCTTTTATAAGTTATATTTCGTTTAGGCTACTATTTAATTTAGGTCACAATTCTGTAAACTACCATACAATATAAACATTTTGGTTCAGACAAAAAAACATATAGCTGCCACTGCCTATGGAATTTAAATTTGAGAAAATGTAAAGCCTTGGCCAAAGCTACTGACATGTGAAGTGTTTTTACAGTATGTGATTCACATCAGCACATGTAATAACTTAAAGATCAGCTCAGGGGCAGACTGGCCATCTGGCATTTCGGGCAAATGCTAGATGGGCTGGTCCATTTTTAGCAGAGCAATCCTATCTAACTTGTTTTTTTAGGTAAATTATCATTATTGGGCTAATAATAGGGGCCTCAGGGGAAAAAATTGGGCCTGTGTGTTAGAAATGCCAGGGACGATTTCTGGTCCCAGTCTGGCCCAGGATCAGTTTAGTGGATTTGTAGCCTTCTATCATCTGTATTCATGACCATGGCTCTGTGATGCTGCTGTGACCATGGCTCTGTGATGCTGCTGTGACCATGGCTTTGTGATGCTGCTGTAACCATGGCTCTGTGATGCTGCTGTGACCATGGCTCTGTGATGCTACCATGACCATGGCTCTGTGATGCTGCTGTGACCATGGCTCTGTGATGCTGCTGTGACCATGGCTCTGTGATGCTGCTGTAACCCATGGCCTCTGTGATGCCTGCTGTGACCATGGCTCTGTGATGCTGCTGTGACCATGGCTTCTGTGATGCTGCTGTGACCATGGCTCTGTGACTGCTACGTGACCATGGCTCTGTGATGCTGCTGTGACCATGGCTCTGTGATGCCTGCTGTGACGCATTGTGGCTTTTGTGATGCTGCTGTGACCATGGCTTCTGTGATGCTCGCTCCGCTGCGACATGGCTTTGGTGATGCTGCTGTGACCATGGCTCTGTGATGCTGCTGTGACCATGGCTTTGTGATGCTGCTGTGACCATGGCTCTGTGATGCTGCTGTGACCATGGCTCTGTGATGCTGCTGTGACCATGGCTCTGTGATGCTGCTGTGACCATGGCTCTGAGTCTTGGTGTGTTCAAGAGCACATCTGGACAGCCACCTAAATGATTGATCTAATGCTTCGGAACCAGAAGAGGGCGGAAGCTGTATTTGTTTGCTTTTCAAGACAATCATTTTAATGTGGTTATTCCAAACATTCATGGTTGTGCTCTGTTCTTTTTTCTTCACACCCCTGCGCTTACATTTTTTTTTGCATTAATATTTCCTTACATATTTTCTTTACTTTTCGGTCCTGTTTTCAAGTTAATAGAAGTCAATAGAACTTCCCTCGGCCCATTACTGTTCAGGATTGAGATTTCCTATCACCYTTTCTTTGCCCTGTAGTCATTCACCACGGAGTCTGATATGTTGAATTTAAGCACTCAATGTTGATCAAGCGTTTTATTTTGGTTTTCTCAACTGTCCAACCCTATAAGCTGCAGCTGTTTGATAAATGACAGGACCAGGGTATCATCTCCTTATTTGATCCAGTCTCCATTAAAGCTTTCAGCCTGTCCTGAGCCCATGCAGGCTATTAGCTTGTCTTTGTGAGGAGCCGGAGAGGATGAGAAGCCTCATGGAATAGACATAGCAGACTGCAGAGTGAGCTGCTCCTGCTAAGCTCTCATCACCCATTCAAATGGATTGTCTTTTCTGAACAAGACTGAGTTCTTGGCATCACAAGGATTCCCTGGGATCAGTGTTTAGTCCTATGCACATTCTGTTGCTGACTTTCTTACGTCAGTCTGAAGTGTTTGAGACAAATGTTTGAGTTCATTCTCCGAGGTGAAATACACAGAAGTGTTGGACTTGCAGACGTTTGTTTGTGTTATCTGAAGTCTGAACATTACTTTAAATCAAGCCTTTATACAGTAGAATAAACCAAGCTCCTCAAGTTGTTCACTTCATGCTGGGCACTGATTGACTGTAGTGTTTTGTTTGACTCGGTTGCTTGTTCTTTCAGGTTGTCCGCTGAAGAGTTCCAAATGGAGACACACAGCACCGTTGGAGCGAATGATGAATGACTATGGCATCCCCAACAGAGASGAGCAATTATTCAGCCCAACAGTGAAGAGATGCCTCTGACTACTCTATTCCTGTTCAAGCTGACCTGTCAATTAGACCTTGCAATCACTCTTCAATCATCTTTCTGGCAATAACCAACCAGGCGTTTTAACTACTGACCCAAGGAGAAGAATTAATAGCAATACAATACAGACATTTCCTGTGTTACAGTACTTCTAACTTWTTGGTGAGCCCAGTCAGAAATATCAATGGACTTTATGAGTCGGTTATAATGTTATTATTAGTTTGGGGATAAGAAATACTCTCTCTCTTGTTATATTGGCCCACAGAGCCAAGCTTCTTAAGAAAATCTCTCACTCCACTTACCCTGACCTGAAGCTTATTAAGCTGTGAACCTTTGAACATACAAGCACTATATACTAGGTCATTGATCCACAATTCCTCTTCAACCACTCAGTTAAATGTATCCCCCTCACCCCGCCTCCTGTTTCTAATTATTCACATTATTCACAAGGCATAGTTGGACCATTGCTTAAAGAAGTAGATTTGACAGGTTAGAGAGTCTACAGTTGTCAGTGCAATAGTAAGTGGTACGCGGGGAAGACTTTGGTACAACTGTCACATTCAGCTTGTATGTACCGTACAGGGCTGTGTCCCTTGGCTGTTACCATCCCACATGGACACCAGAACACGACGAGTCCTTGAAAATGAATTAAGCCCCAGTGAGCCTGTTCCAACTTGTCTGTTATTGGTTTACTGAAGTGTTCATGAATCCATAGGACTGCTTATCATCATGTCATCCCTGTTTGKCTTCTATCACTGTTGTTGCCTATGCGGCCAAAGGGTGAACTGAATTGACACCCAAATACCCACATCCACTCCACACAAAGGAACCTTTTAGATGATGACCGATACCCAAACTGTTTTCATGCCCAAACTCTGTTTTCTACCTTAATTCGAAAACAAAACAATCTCAACACCAAAGGACATTTTTCAGTGTAGGTCACATTTCTGACACTCCAACTCCAAGATGAGTGATGTGCCCTCCTGGCTGGACTATGAACACTATGAACTGTTGTCCCCGACCCCAGCAAGTTTCCCCAGGGGCCCCTCAGGCACGGGGCTGCTGCCTGTAGCAGGCCACGTGGAACAGTGTATGGCCCTGTGCTTCGTGGGCCTCCTGCTGCTCCTCCTGCTCTTCCTGATAGTACGCTGCATCCGCATCCTGCTGGACCCCTACAACAGTATGACTGCCACCTCCTGGACCAACGACCCCAGGGACCCGTTGGAGAGGGGCCAGTTTGACTACGCCCTGGTGTAGGAGGGTTTGGGAGAAGAAGAGGGATGTGGAGAGTTTTGGGACCCTGAAGCAGGTTCAAGGGGGATGTTGCCCTAACTTTCGGACGGACTTGGATGAGACCAAAAAAAGTAGCTACATATGTAGGATCTTAATTTGATCACCCTGTTGCAGGAGAACTTGTAGTGTATTTGAGGTTTAAAAATGCTTCTGAAGTTTGACATTTCCTTTACGAAAAATGTATCAACCCCTACAAAAATATTGATTATAATCCACATAATAATTCACATTTTCTGTTGCTGCAGGATTATTTTCCTGCTGCAGCAAACTGGGTCAAATTAAGATCCTACACCTGTAGCTAGAGAGGGAGAACACGTGGATGGAAATTGCTGTCCCTGTCTCATTGAAAACAATTACATCCGGTTTGGTCCTGTCATCATGAGTAGCCTATTTGAATGCAGTATTAGATAGTCTGCTTCATAATAATAATATAATAATACCTTTATTTATATAGCGCTTTTCAATACAGGTCACGAATAATAAAATAAAATAAAAGTACTAACAAAGAAACAAAGACAGGAGGAAGGAGAATTACTTAAAACAGCTCAATAAAATCATACATTGTAATCCTACATTAAAAACATCTTTATGAACGTGTATCTTCAGCAGTCATTTTATCAGCAGGCACTGAATCTGCAAGCCTGCACTCCTCTGGCAGACCATTCCAAAGTCTAGGGTCTCTCTGGCTCAGATGGTTTGGGAAGAAGAAGTGGACTTTTGTGAAGCAGCTTGTGGGAAGGACTGAGTCTCAAATCAATGCAATCCTATTTCCAATAATAGTGACAACAGTGACTAGGCCTGGTAGAATATGACCCTAGGTGACAACAGTAACTAGGTCTGATAGATATACACTAGGTGACAACAGTAACTAGGGTCTGGTAGATATGACCCTAGGTGACAACAGTGACTAGTCTGGAGATATGACCCTAGGTGACAACAGTAACTAGTCTGGTAGATATGACCCTAGGTGACAACAGTGACTAGGTCTGGTAGATATGACACTAGGTGACAACAGTAACTAGGGTCTGGTAGATATGACCCTAGGTGACAACATGACTAGGGTCTGGTAGATATGACACTAGGTGACAACAGTAACTAGGGTCTGTAGATGTGACCCTAAGTGACAACAGTAACTAGGTCTGGTAGATATGACACAGACGACAACAGTAACTAGGGTCTGGTAGATATGACCCTAGGTGACAACAGTGACTAGGTCTGGTAGATATACACTAGTGACAGACAGTAACGGTGCTGTAGATATGACACTAGTGACAACAGTGACTGGTGTCGTAGATATGACCCTAGGTGAAACAGACTAGGGTCTGTAGATAGACCTAGGTGACACAGTGACTAGGTCTGTAGACTATGACCCTAGGGAACAACAGTAACTAGGGTCTGGTAGATATGACACTACGTGACAACAGTGACTATGGTCTGGTAGATGTGACCCTAGGTGACAACAGTAACTAGGGTCTGGTAGATATGACACTAGGCGACAACAGTAACTAGGGTCTGGTAGATATGACTCTCTTGGTAACTTTGATAAGAGATGGGTCATCTTCAGACAGACAACTCTCCCATCAAATCACGAGGCAGACGTGCCAGAAGTCGTGACTCAAAACCAAAGTTTGCAGGCAAAACCTTTGGAGGGGTTTTTAAAGAGTGTGATCTGCACTCTTTAAAAATAACCTCTGATCTCCATCTTGCTAGCTACTTATTATGCCAGGGGTTGTGGCCAAGAAGCAGATAAGGCAGTGGTGTAGGCAGTGATGTACTGTAGGCAGTGATGTAGGCAGTGATGTAGGCAGTGACGTAGACAGTGACGTAGACAGTGATGCAAACAGAGATGTAGGCAGTGATGTAGGCAGTGACGCAGGCAGTGATGCAACCAGAGATGTAGGCAGTGACGCAGGCAGTGATGCAACCAGAGATGCAGGCAGGGATGTAGGCAGTGATGTAGTTCCTCTATGCTATACCTTATTTCATACAGATGTGTTAAGCGTCTATCATAGTCCAAAACATGAATGCGTAGGCACAGCAGTGTTCTAGAGTATTGGACCTTTGGCTTTCATACTTTTCAAATTCTCAAGCAATGGACTATGATTGGACTATGATTTAGGCTTTAATGCCCAATGTCCGCCAGATGCATATGCGTTTTGTTTTGCTAGCTGTGTAACCCGCATTTTCTGTACTTGACGCAAATGTACTTGGCTTTTCAACTAGCTAAAAGCTACTGTAGTTAGTTGGAGTCTGTGTGTGTACTTCAGTTTGTACCACCGCATGGTAAAGCACAAGTGGAAAATATTGAACATGTGCAGCTTAGTGCGGAACCCCCAACATAGTGTTGCGGACTGATCCTTTGACAATGAATGACTTCCTCCAGAATGCAAATAGTTTGATGCATGTGGTGGACGTGAGGCGCAAGATGGAACATTGAAACATTACGGGAGACAACCTGTCTGGTTCCCAACCTTTTCCGGTTACTGTACCACCAAGTGAATTCTGCCCGGAGTATCCCCTCACGTGCATTTTACCAGTAGGCCTATGGTCTCATGAGTCTTCTCAAATACCCCCTTGAGTCCTGGTAGCCCTGGTTGGGAACCACTGGTCTAGAGCGACAACACTATACCGTGAATAGGGTGCCATTTGGGATGTAGCCCGGGACAGGAAAGAGCAGAACATCTGTCCACTTCTTGATCCATGTAATTGTGACCCCTGGCATCAGTCATTTATGGATTGCAGGACTCCGAGAAACAGTGACCCTTATTTCTGAGAGGGAAATCTTTGATGGAATAAAATTCAGCTGATGGACAGAGGTAGTCTGTAGCCATGTTAGACATGAAAGTCACTCAGAGAGAGGATACTAAGAAAAAAGCTGAGATTTCACTGCTTGTTACTCGTTTGTTATACACCTGGCTTTTAAGGGAAGTGTTACCGCATTTGTGGAGATCCCATAAACGTTGCAGAAGTCGGCTTAATTGGAAATTACCTTTAAATGTGAAGCGTGCTTTAGCGCGGTTTCGTATTTAGTCTTGGCCCTAGTGGTGTATGGCCTGTCTATCTCCTTGCATATCATGAAAATAGATGCAACTATTCCACAAACATTCGCTGTTCTTCAGGTTAATACATGGTTCACAGGAACTGATACACGGACTACTATTGATGTCATCCAATGTSTTGTTACCGTGCCAATCTGTGAACATTGAGATTAGTTTTTTTATTTCCCCTGTACCGTTAAGCCATAGGTTATACTGTCTGTAAGTGGGGGCTTTATGACAGCATGTTCTGTATGTCTATTGGTTATTGTGTTCATGAAATGTCATGTCTATCAACGTCATCACTCGTCATCCTCTTTCTCTTTGTTTAGCCTAGCCTTGGTGAACGATATAGTGGCCAGCATTGTCTTTCAGAACACGAGAGGCTTTTTCTGTAGTATTTTTTTCAATACACTGTTGTCATCTAAGTTGCCAGATAGTTGGAAGGTACATCATCTTGATACTGATTGTCATATAGACTTGGCATTATGTACCATTTATGTTTGCTTGAAGAGTAGATGTTGAATCTACTGTCGTTTTCTCAATAAGCATTCCTATAATTATATAAAACCTTTCATTTTACAGTCATTTCTATTTAATCCTCTTTGCACACACACACACACACACACACACACACACACACACACACACACACACACACACACACACACACACACACACACACACACACACACACCAAGCCCCCATGACATTTCTGATTTCCGTTTAGAACAGGTTGTCCCCTCTGTTGTTCTCTATCAGTAGCAGTGAGATTTAAAGCAAACGTAATCTATTGAATAATCTATAGGTGCCTCATAAAGAGACACTGCCAGCTAATTCATGAGGATCAGCGCTCCCAGAGAGACAGATCACCCTCAGATAAGATACTGTATGGAACTGATGCTTGTAAGCAGCCTCTACCTCCACCTATATGGTACCATGATTAGTGAACAGCTTGATTGTTAGATTTTATGTATTTTATCTTAATAAATTGGTCCCAATAGGAATGATATTAACTTGCTAAGTAGCAAGCATTAGTCTTGTCTTATCCTCTTGTGTCAAGTCAGGACAATTTCTAGAGGTGGACAATGAGTTCAGAGCTGGTAGTCTTTTCTATTTCTGCTAACCGAGGACCTCTTCTGGTAATCTGGGGTACTTACAGCTCCATTCTGTGCCAGTCCTTCGTAGTTTGTGGCATCACCAGCATTGTTTTGTGGGAATGCAAACAGACAAACAGAAACCCATGAACTCATTACATGTGATGATGACGTTGGCATATAAACATCATGTGACGTGACCAGGAAAAACTCTCTGCCCTGACTCATGACATTTCTAGTACAATTATCAGGTAAATTGGTGTACACACTGCAAACTCCAGGAACGTAATTCGAATATCTATCCTGCAATTCCACCTCCTAGTGAGTGACTGACCTACAACAATCAACAATGGGCCTCTGTGAAGGTATATCCATTGGCCCTTTGTAATTACACCTTAAACAATGTAAATGAATGGTGTGTTACCAGTGACACATGCTGCTATTGTAATATGAAAAATAGTTATAACCAAATTAAAATTGCATGCTAATTGCTTCCAGTTGAAGGGAGCCCAATAGGATGCTCTGAATAACAGCCACACCTCCCATCTCATTAGGCAAGCAATTACCGATGCAGATTATGCCACAGTGGGTTCTAACAATGTAGTAACCTCGTAGGCACAACGCCAATGGGGCTCTTCATTCACTACCGCAGACCAAAGCATTGACACACTGTATAAAATAATACAGAAGTCTTGAACAGTAACCTTTAAACATTTTGCATGGCTGACATGCTTAGAAAATAAATATTTCAATATGTATTCCCCATAAAAATAAGTGAAAATATGTGCATAACTACTATTTAATCAACGCAAAATTGACATTATCCCACCCCTAGTTAGACACTATTAGCTTAAAAAGCCAAATCTAACACAATAAATGGCAATTAATTTCTAGCAATACTGCTCCTGTCTGTCTGTGTGGTGCGCGTGTTTGTCTATCACTTCGTGTTGATGTTAATGTGATAACTGTCGTGGGTTGACAGAAATACTTTCACTAAAACCTTCTCAATTAAATTTTAACTACAAAGTAGTCTTACCTGGCAGAAGTATATTATAAGTACATAATTTGTATCTATTATTTGTTGTTTGCTAACTTTGCCATGAAATGTGCAGCAGCAGACAGAACCATCGTTAGACCGGCACATTCCTCACTGAATAGATGCACAATTAAAGGGGAATTACACAAAGAAATCTACATTTGTTCGTTTTCTTCCAGACCTAAAAAAAAATGTTTATCTTCGGATGTGATTTAAGCATTAACATGCACTCAGAACATCCAATTTCGTTGTTTCTCTTTGAACAATTGTAATTTTGAGAGTGAAAATCAAAACAAATCTAAAACCAGGAAAAATAAAACTGAGAAAAGAGAATATGGGAAACTATAAAACAGTATTCTGGGGGGGGGAAATCACAGATGTATAGGGCCCCCTTAGAGTAGTTTATTAACCATTCTTTTGCAAGGTATATTGACAGAAAACATAGTGCACTACTTTCTCTTGTACACTAAGGACCCAGGGAGGAGTTGCAGGGGAGAAGAGAAGAATGTGCATATTTGAAAACTAGAAAAAAATGAGTWGTTCGCAACATGTTTCTCTCAGTATTCCATTGTTTGGGTGTTACTCACCCCTTATGCCACCAACTACTATTAATAAGGATCAGACCCTTTTTTTAATTTTTTTTTGCCTAAAATGACATACTCACATCTAGTTACCTTTAGCTCAGGACCTGAAGCAAGGATATGCATAATCTTCATACCATTTGAAATCAAACACTTTGAAGTTTGTGGAAATGTTCAATTAATGTAGGAGAATCTAACACATTAGATCTGTTAAAAGACACTACTACGGACAAAACACCAATTTTTTAGTGTATTTTTTGTGTGCTTCATCTTTGAAATGCAAGAGAAAGGCCAATATATGACTTAAGAATCTAGGCACAATTTAGATTTTGACCACTAAATGGCAACAGTGTATGTGTAAAGTTTTAGACTGATCCAATGAACCATTGTATTTCTGTTCAAAATGTTGTATCAAGACTGCCCAAATGTGCCTAATTGGTTAATTAATACATTTTCAAGTTCATAACTGTGCATTCTCCTCAAACAATAGCATGATATTCTTTCACTATAATAGCTACTGTAAATTGGACAGTGCAGTTAGATTAACAAGAATTTAAGCTTTCTGCCCATATCAGATATGTCTGTCTTGGGAAATTTTCTTTCTACTTACAACCTCATGCTAATCACATTAGCGCACGTTATCTCAACAGTCCCGTGAGCGGGACACCGATCCCGTAGAGGTTCTGATATGCCTTTCATACACAGACCAACATTCCACTAATTTACCATGCCTGCTTTTTTAGACCAGCTTTTTGGTATATCTGAAAAGGGTAAGGGGTAAAACAAACAAAAAAAATTTAAATGAAAAGCCACCTTAAGACTTAGTCATGATTCTTGCATTTTCACAGACCATGTAACCAAAATACAGGCATTGGTATAAAAGGGGTATACAAGACCATTTGCTCCACATGTTTTCATCTTTAGATCTATAAGCCATTAGCCAGCTGAATCCTCTTGCCTGCCCACTGTCATAGTCATGGATCAGATGTACAGGTGCAGCATAAGAAAATGGAATGTGGGAGAATGTGGAATCTGCTAAACAATAGTTATTTATATTTATTATGGATCCCCATTGCAGCAGCCAATCTTCCTGGGTTCCGGAAAAATTAAGGCAGTTATACAATTTTTAAAAAACATTACAATACATTTACAACATATTTCACAACACACTAAGTGTGTGTCCTCAGGCCCCTACTCCACTACCACATATCGAAAGCCATGTGTACGTGTGTGTATTACATCTGGAGACAGTCTTCCGGATCCTTATCACACCAGCCTCCCCATCTTACTGGTCTGTATGGCTGTTAACAGACAGTAGTGTTGGAGGGTGGGCGGCAGTGTACTCAACACAACTTTATGTTCCTCGACTGTTGATGTACCCTAGTACTCACAAAGAGCAAACAAACATAGGCCTATAATTCAAGTTGGTTTGGCTTCTTTGGCCCTCTTCAACATTTGGACGTCTTCAAAGTAAAGGTAAGCAAGCGTCACTATGCCAGTAAAACCTCATGGTGAAGAAGGGACACATTTTGCAGCCCTAGGGAATTTACAGTTATTGCTTTAACTGATAAGAGCAATCAACAAATGTATATTTCTTGAGTGTTTTTGTTCTACTTTACTTTTTTTGTTGTTTAATTAGTACTACTGATATTGATTACTGCATTGTTGGGAAAGAACTTGCAAGAAATGCATTTCACTGTACTGGTGTACGTGACAATAAAACTTGAAACTTAAAACAAAGTGGTTGTGACTGAGGGCCATGTTTGAAAAATGACTGTTGAGAAAGGCTGTCTTTTGAATAGATTTTCATTATCATTAGAGGGATTCCAATGAACCTGTTAATTGAGGACTTCTGTGCTGAGGAATGTGATTGTTGAGTGTGTTTGTAATTTTGTATATTTGTATTGTATTGCATTTTGTAAATGGTGTGTATGCAGGGCTCTCTTGTGAAAGAGGCTTTGGTTTCAACGGGACTCCCTGTTAAAATAAAGGTCAAATTAAAATATAGGTCAAATAAAACCTGCCTTAAATTTGTAGAATTTTAGTACAATTTAGAAATGTTTCTTGTATGATGTTTGGAGACAGAGAGCTATGGTCCCTGCTTCTCAAATTAGATCTCTAAACGTGGGACCTCACAACAAATACCTTAGGCTTCATTTAAATATATGTTGATGACATACTATTCAGGAACAGTGACAGGAAAACGTTATTGCATTCCTCACAAGAAATACAATAATATAATTAACTTCATACAGGCACTAAAAAATGTAACTCTGTGTCACACAGTGGTCAAGTAGTCAGGGCCGGYTCCAGGCATAAGCGGTCATTAGGGGGCCCCGACCCCAAAATAATTAAATTATGTTTTTTTKKTTTTTTTAGGAACTCCGTCTGGGTATCAACTTACTGTTGAGCTTTAGAATAGTAGAATACACTGACAGTCATTCAATTAGCCATGTCAGCTAACAGTTTTTTGATTGGTAAGTTAGTCTAGCCAGCTATCTACACTTGTAGTAGGGTCGAATACCGACCAGGCACGCAGGGCATGTGCCCAGGRGGCCCTCGTTGATTTTGTTCGTCACTCTCACTCAGATATCATTAATATGGCATAAGTATTGGCAAAATGATTAGAATTGCATGACATTTGTTACAAAATTGCTAAAGTTCCCTCTGCCCCATGGCAAAAAAAATGGAATTGCCGAAAGCTTGCTTTAAACTGAAAAATGTTCTCTATTTCCCATGGCAAAATGTGTAGAATTGCAGGAAATGTAAACTTTAAAATGTTCTCTCTGCTGCTAAGAGTGGGGACACTAAAATGTTTTGTCTGCAAGGGGGGCAACCAAATCTTGCTTAGGGCCTCCAAAAGGTTAGCACCGGCCCTGCGTGCCTGATGGGTATTTGACCATACTACAAAAGGCTAGCGCCGGCCCACTTGACATAACCTTCGGCCTGGTTTCAAGGTTGGACAGTGTTATCCTCAAACAAGTTGTTGTGGATAACCCAATAACAATCAATATTCTATTATTGCAAATTTCATTCACGTTTTGCAATTACTGGAAATAGACTCATTTTTCCTCGCTGATTAAGAGTTCTTACAACCATTACGTTTTTCCCCCCTTTTTACCCTCTTGTCCTCATTCCTAAGTAGGCTGCGTTAACTGAACACACCCCTTTTGTTGCCGCTTGGGCATCAGTGGAATCAAACGTTCACAGCACAGTTGTTAAACTGCTATTGATCACCAGAGAGGAAAAACGTCCAGTTATATTGATTAATCGGTGATTCGTCTTTCTCTTTGGCAACGCAATCCTCAATTACTGCATCGAATCTCTGACAGGTAGATCGTCGTAATAACTGTTCTTGTTGCAACTGTTTTCACCTGAAATATTAGTTCTCAATATAAATATAGTTATTCATAGAATCACCAGTCAACAAATTTAACAAACATTAATAATAAATCTTTCATATAGGCCAACCAGGACAGATACAGTTGCATATTTGACTCCACTATAATAACAACATGGATTGATGTCGTTAATTACGTTTGTTTTAACAAAAATGATTGCTTCTCATGATCGCATGATTTCTTTTTAAAATGATGTCAAACTGTAGCCTGAAGTTAACTTTTCAGCAGTACTGATGGGTTTTTAATTGTTGAATCAATGACCCCTGCAAACCATAGCATAGTCACATGATTCAGTATTTGATTAAATGTCAAAGTACTGAGCATCAAGCAAAATTCTTGCATAGCTTAAAATAATCACAAAGCCATGAATACAGGCACGCACTCACACACACACACACACACACCACAAACGCACACAAACAAAATGGCCCTGGGATACTGAAGTTTATTCTGCTCCAACTCATTCAGCAGTAATCAATTATATATCATTAAGCCAATTATCCCTCTTCCTGTCTCTATCCAGCATGGGCCTCTTGCCTGATCTGTGGAAGCATGAGTACTGGCTGCCTCCTGGGATCACCTGGAGAGACATGGAGCAGATGGAGGAGTATCCGCGACCCTGTGACCTGCTGTTTGCCTTGCCTCTGGCTCTGGGGTTCATTGCCCTCCGCTATGTATTTGACAGGTAACTTTTTTAAAATGACAGTATGGACTCCATCTTGGATACCTTCATGTGGGTTTGCAACAATACTTTGGTAGTGGTCTTGTATGGGTCAGTTGGTTGTAACGTTCTTCGTCGGGCGAAAGAGAGGAGGACCAAGATACAGCGTGGTGAGTATTCATTTTAATAGAATACTTGAAAAAACAAAAAACAACAAACAAACGACAACGAAACAGTCCCGTAACGTGAACACAGAAACACAGTAACAGGAACAATAACCCACAACCCACAATACAAAACAGGCTACCTAAATATGGCTCCCAATCAGAGACAACGACAAACACCTGCCTCTGATTGAGAACCATAWCAGGCCAAACACATAGAAATAGACAAACTAGACAAACAACATAGAATGCCCACTCATATCACACCCTGACCAAACAAAACATAGAAACATACAAAACAAACTATGGTCAGGGCGTGACATTGGTAGAGCATGGCACTTGTAAATGCCAGGGTTGTGGGTTTGATTCCCATGAAGGACCAGTATGAAAGTGTATGCACTCACTACTATGGGTTGCCCTGGATAAATGGTCATTTTAAAAAATGTCATGAACAAAGGAATGTGTGTCTGAAATATGAGTCAGTGATTTTAAAAAGGGGAAGATCCAGTCCAACTTTATTTGGACAATCCTGATAGTAGATGTTCTGGAGATCGTCATACTATCAACTAACTATCTGTTGATAAGCAACTGCTTGCTAAGTTTACGGTTAGGGTTAGCGTTAGGTTTAGAATAAGGATTATGGTTAGGGTTAGCGTTAGGTTTAGAATAAGGATTATGGTTAGGGTTAGCGTTAGGTTTAGAATAAGGWTTATGGTTAGGGTTAGGGTTAAATTAAGGGTTAGGATAAGGATTAAGGTTAGGGCCAGAGTCAGTAGATAGTTAGTTGAAATGTTACTAAGCATCTACAGATGGCCTAAGCAAAAAAGTGTTACCAATTCAACTCACACAGAGGAGCAATCTGATTGTACACTGCAAAACTGCACCCTTTCATTGAAATCAAGATTACTCAAATTTTGTTTA
This sequence comes from Salvelinus sp. IW2-2015, assembly GCF_002910315.2. Taxonomy (NCBI): domain Eukaryota; kingdom Metazoa; phylum Chordata; class Actinopteri; order Salmoniformes; family Salmonidae; genus Salvelinus; species Salvelinus sp. IW2-2015. The sequence goes on from NC_036859.1 coordinate 30,852,236, forward strand.
CTTTCACCCAGTGAACATGTTTGAGTAATGGCACACCGGTATCTAGCATTTTTATAGTTGAATAATAGCATGATTTTTCCGCAGTGTGACTGTTCCGCATCAAAGGTTTGATTGAATTATTGTCATGCCCCTTCATGAGCTCTACATCCTCATTGGAGGATGCTGTTTTGTTGGTTGACCGGCACTGTACAGATGTAGGATCTTAATTTGAGCCAGTTTGCGACAGCGGGAAAACAATCTTGCAGTAACAGGAAATGTGAATTATTATGTGGATAAAAATTAATGGATATTTTTGTATTGGTTGATACATTTTTTTGTAAGGGAAAATCAAGTCTGAAATGTGAAAGTGCATTGAAATATCAAACTTCAGAAGCCTCTTTAAACCTAAAACACACTACACGTTTTTAATTTCCTGCATTGCAGGAATGTTCTCCTGCAACAGGGGGATCAAATGAAGATCCTACATCTGTATGCCTACAGGTGCTCTGGCGGGTATTGTTATTGGTAGCTCAGGTCAGTTGGGAATAGTAGAGAGAACAGGTGTGAGCGGTTTGCTAAATGAGAGAACAGTAGCAGGTAGGATGGAGAGAGGATGGGCTCTGTTGCTACAGTAGCTGTTTCCTACGGTAACCTGAGAAGCTTTCTCTGGCCTAATAAATGGCTTAAAGAGGTTATTACAGCAACACAGACACAAGCACATATTTTCTGTATACAGACACATAGTGTGCACACACACACACCGGTACACACATACACACACACAAACACGTCATGTATAGATTAACAAAGAGCTATAGAGACACACACCTATTGTCATATATATATCTTGTCGAGGAGATCAATAACTGTGTTTATGTTTTCCTCACTGCCAGGATTGTGGCTCCCCCCTTGGGCAGATGTGTGTGTGTCACGATCGTCATGGGAAGAAGTGGACCAAAGCGCAGCGTGGTACGTGTTCATTCTATTTATTTATTAACTGAACACCGACAACAACAAAACAAAATACGAACGTGCCGTTCTGCAGGGCAAAATAACAACCAGTTCAAAATTAAGAACCCACAAATGAAAGAGGGAAAAAGGACTGCCTAAGTTTGATTCCCAATCAGAGACAACGATAGACAGCTGCCTCTGATTGGGAACCACACTCGGCCAAAAACAAAGAAATAGAAAACATAGAAATAAAGAAACTAGAATGCCCACCCTAGTCACACCCTGGCCTAACCAAAATATCAAATCAAATCAAATGTATTTATATAGCCAGTCTTACATCAGCTGATATCTCAAAGTGCTGTACAGAAACCCAGCCTAAAACCCCAAACAGCAAGCAATGCAGGTGTAGAAGCACGGTGGCTAGGAAAAACTCCCTAGAAAGGCCAAAACCTAGGAAGAAACCTAGAGAGGAACCAGGCTATGAGGGGTGGCCTGTCCTCTTCTGGCTGTGCCGGGTGGAGATTATAACAGAACATGGTCAAGATGTTCAAATGTTCATAAATGACCAGCATGGTCAAATAATAATAATCACAGTAGTTGTTGAGGGTGCAACAAGTCAGAACCTCAGGAGTAAATGTCAGTTGGCTTTTCATAGCCGATCATTGAGAGTATCTCTACCGCTCCTGCTGTCTCTAGAGAGTAGAAAACAGCAGGTCTGGGACAGGTAGCACGTCCGGTGAACAGGTCAGGGTACCATAGAGAATAAAAACCTCTCTATGGCCAGGGCGTGACAGTGGGGTTGCAGAACAGATTTCACATGGCTGCCACTCCTTCTCCAAAGCTTGAGTCCTTCTACACCCAACAAAATCGACCACCATCTCAGGTTAGTGTCAGAAACATGAAACTCTGATAATGATATATGCCAGTCTTGATCTCTTACATCAACATAGCTGCTGGAAGTGTTTGCGCTGTGGGAATGGAACGGTGATGGGGACATGCCTGCTAAGATGGTGGAATAGATGCTGCMTAAGCATCCTGGTCTACGAGTTCCTGGAAAATATTGGTACAGGTGATACCACTTAGAATAAAGTTACTGTGTACCTACACTGGAATAGCGATTACATAGGAAAACTAATAGGTTTGGACATATTGGACTAATATATAATAACTTTTAGCGGGAGCTGTGCACTGTAAAATCCTGTTGTTTTTACAGTAACTTACTGTCAGTTTAACAGTACATTACTGGAATTTACAGTTACATACTGTACTTTTTTACAGTAACTTACCGTAAAAACAGTGAATTATTACAGTGAATTATTACATTTATAGCTGTATTATATGTTCTCTCTATATCCCTTCATATTTAGAGTGAGATCGTCAGTCTAATGGCACAATCGTCAGTCTAATGAATTGGAACGCCGACTGCGAACCAGGCCTACTTGCCCAACATCAGTGCTCGACCTCACTAATGCTCTTGTGGCATCTTGTGAATCTAGCCCTTACTTATTGCTTATCTTTAGGCCACGTGATTAATTTGCATGAGAAACTTGTTTATTCCATCTCCTTTTYCGACAGAAATCCTGGTTTTGGGACCAGAGGGAATGCTGGATAGGATATCCACAACAAGTGAGCTCACATGATCTTTTTYCCCTTCAATTTACATCTACTTTTTAACTTACAGAGCACAAATATGTACTTTTCTGTACTGTTTTTGTCCCGCTGGTGTATAGTGACGTCATGGTATAATTTACTACAGTGTGGAATTATTCTCTATTAGATCATACTGTATCTCTGGCAATCAATAACCAGGCGTTGATATTTTGTGCAGAATCATGATGGAACAAGACATCACTGACCAGGAAAAAAACTCATGGCCCTACCTAAGTATGGGAAAGGGAAATCGGATACCTAGTCAGTTAGACAACTGAATGCATTCAACCGAAATGTGTCTTCCGCATTTAACTCAACCCCTCTGAATCAGAGAGGTTCGGGGGGCTGTGTTAATCGACGTCCACGTCATTGGCGCCTGGGGAGCAGTTGTTGTTGAAGTCGTACAGTATGGTTGAGTCTGGTTGGGAATTCACACTCATTCATTTCCACATTAATTCAGAGGTGGATAAAGACATCCCACTCAAAAGACTTAGCTCTCATGGCTATGAATTGTCAGCAAGAAACTGCACACTTTTGCTGTAGGATCCCAAGTGTGCTTATAAACCTACTACACTCTATATACAAAAGTATGTGGACACCCSTTCAAATTAGTGGACTCGACTACTTCAGCCACACCCGTTGCTGACAGGTGTATAAAATTGAGCACACAGCCATGCAATCGCCATAGACAAACATTGGCAGTAGAATGGACTTACTGAAGTGCTCAGTGACTTTCAATGTGGCACCGTCATAGCATGACTACTGTCCAACAAGTCAGTTTGTCAAATTTCTGCCCTGCTAGAGTTTCCCCGGTCAACTGTATGTGCTSCTATTGTGAAATGGAAACGTCTAGGAGCAACAACGGCTCAGCCGCGAAATGGTAGGCCACACAAGCTCACAGAAAGGGATCACTGAATGCTGAAGCTCGTAGCGCATAAAAATCGTCTGTCTTCGGTTGCAACACTCACTACCGAGTTCCAAACTGCCTCTGGAAGAAACATCAGCACAACAACTGTTTGTCGGGAGCTTCATGAAATGGGKTTCCATGGCCAAGCTGCCGCACACAAGCCTAAGATCACCATGCGCAATGCCAAGCGTCGGCTGGAGTGGTGTAAAGCTTGCCATCATTGGACTCTGGAGTAGTGGAAACGCCTTCTCTGGAGTGATGAATCACGCTTGGCAGATGCCAGGAGAATGCTACCTGCCTGTATGCTGTCTCTTATACACATCTAGATGTGTATAAGAGACAGGTTGCAACACTCACTACCGAGTTCCAAACTGCCTCTGGAAGAAACATCAGCACAACAACTGTTTGTCGGGAGCTTCATGAAATGGGTTTCCATGGCCAAGCTGCCGCACACAAGCCTAAGATCACCATGCGCAATGCCAAGCGTCGGCTGGAGTGGTGTAAAGCTTGCCATCATTGGACTCTGGAGTAGTGGAAACGCCTTCTCTGGAGTGATGAATCACGCTTGGCGGATGCCAGGAGAATGCTACCTGCCYGTATGCATAATGCCAACTGTAAAGTTTGGTGGAGGAGGAATAATGGTCTGTGGCTAGGCCCCTTAATTYCAGTGAAGGGAAATTACATTCTAGACGATTCTGTGCTTCCAACTTTGTGGCAACAGTTTGGGGAAGGCCCTTTCCTGTTTCAGCATAACAATGCCCCCGTGCACAAAGCGAGGTCCATACAGAAATGGTTTATTGAGATCGGTGTGAAAGAACTTGACTGGCCTACACAGAGCCCTGAACTCCACCCCATCGGACACCTTTGGGATGAATTGGAACGGCGACTGCGAACCAGGCCTACTTGCCCAACATCAGTGCCCGACCTCACTAATGCTCTTGTGGCTGAATGGAAGCAAGTCCCCGCAGCAATGTTCCAACATCTAGTGGAAAGGATTCCCAGAAGAGTRGAGGCTGTTATAGCAGCAAAGGCGGAACCAACTCCATATTAATGCCCATGATTTTGGAATGAGATGTTCGACGAGCAGGTGTCCAYATACTTTTGGTCTTGTAGTGTATATAGGACTATACAGTGATGTAGTGGTTAAAAAATTGGTTGGTAAATGCTGTTCGCAGTGAGTAAAGTAACACTCCCTATACTTTCAATGCATTTTTCTGCAAAAAGTGGGTAAACCCTGGCGCAAAGTAAATAAGGTGCGGAATTGGTATTTCTGTGCATTTCCTTTCCACTACACTACTGGGACTATCCTTTCCTGTTATGGTTGTGAATCTTATTTTTGCCTTGAAGAAACATATATTTTCCTTTGATATTCGGCACTGGTACATAGCCATTGGATGTGTGTATATGTTATAGCCAATCATAGTAATCCAGTAGGCTAATGCAGCACATGGGGATGTATGAAACGTACTCCTCAGCCTGAACTGTCCCCACTTGTGCCGCGGAATAGCTAGCTTTTCGTGTGGCACGACTGGTAAGACGCTTCGGTAGGACGGTCACGCGTGCTAGCAAAGCAGAGGTCCTGGGTTTGAGCCTTGGTGTGATCAAGAATCAGGTGGAAGCTAAGCAAGAAGCGCAATGTCCTTTACACTAACTCTGGGAAGATCTCAATTGCATACTTCTCGCGTCCTCTTTCCTCGACTCCTCAAAACCCATTGGATGAGAAGGTCAGAGGGGCGGGACCTCTGGCGTTCTCATCCAATGGGTTTTGAGTAGGAGACGAGGAGACAGGAAGAGAAGAGAATGTCATTGAGATCTTCCCACTGTTTCATTGTCCTCTGCAGCCCATTGATAGGGCCCACTTCTGCTACTACCAGCTGGAGTTGGGCTTCTTCGTCTCTCTGCTTCTCCTTTTTTCTGTGGACGTCAAGAGGAAAGTAAGTCCCCTCATCTGCCTGCTATTCAGGTCCTGCCAGTACCATGATAACCTTACATAGCAGGCATAAAATAAACACCTGAGTGAGCTTGGGAGAAACCGGAAGCATTATATGGCTATAATTTATGTAATGTAATTGCAGAAAAAACATAGCCTAGCTAGCCTATAACAAGTCCTACAATCTTCTATCACAGTGTAGTTGGTGTTCTTTTCATGTGACCAATTTATGACTTTTTTAAAACCAAAGACATTGGTTAAAGTATGAGATTGGAATGTAGACCCGATATACCAATGCTGTGAGTTTCCCATGTTTAATGACCTTGTGTATTTCATTTATTCAATTTACCTTTGGGGGAGGGGTGCAGGTTACTGGGTCATACCAAATGCTTGGCCTAATAAACATAATTTTCGAAATAATGCCTTCAGTGACTTCCAGCATTTTAGGGGTGAAACTTTTAATCATATGCAATGCAATGTATTAATTGTAGCATGTTACAGAACTAAGGATAACTCATACATGTGTGTTGTTTGTATGGTCCCACAGACTAGGCATACTTGTTTTTACTAGGCTATGGGTTTTCCTGCCTTCGGGGTTCACTTTAGAGGAAAAAGGTCTTTAAACTTCGTGAATTTGACTAGCCTAACGTGATTATATTTGGATGAAGTGGTATTAAATGTCAGTCTTTATCCATATTTTATGTACGACTCAAGAAGCAGAACTTTACCTTTGACTGAAGCAAAACTTGACCTGAGCCGCATCGGCCTCCTCGGCTGGCGGCCATACGCACACCTACACCACCAGGTGAGTGAGCGCTGAAAGCAAAGGCTATAGATTCCCACAGTGGAGGTGTCAAAATACCCATAAAACCTAGCGGTCAAACAGGAAAATGGTTCCAATCGTTTTTACACCGTTCATTTTTCCCATAGGGATTTTAGAAAACACTTAAAATGAGGGCTGTGTTTCGTGTAGGTTTACCCTGGTGTGATGTTTTGATAACCATGTAAATCTCTCTCAGACAACGTGTGCTTTCTTAACTAACTATAAACAAGAAAATATCCTATGTATTAAAGTTTGAATTTATGACTCATGTGAACCTGCATTGTACAATATTCTCAGAAGCCTGACTGTTAGAGAATGTGTGTGTATGCAACATTGTACAAGGGCATAAGATATGAACAAGCAGTGTGAAATGTGTGTGCGCYGTACTGTGTGACCAAAAMTTTGCTAATCTTACAGAGACACAGGAGGGGTGTAGAGGAAGGGGGGTTAATCAGGAGACTGCTGACTATGGTGTACAATAGACAATAATAGATAAACTATACACACAAAGATCATCTGTGAAGTTCTGAATTATGCATTATAACCCAATACTATAACACATGTGATTGAATATTAGTAACTGTTGGCCTGGGAGACTGGGTGTCTGTGTGTGTGTGTGTGTGCTGAAAGTAACAGTTAGCCCCAGATAAGTGTGCTGGGAAGCTGTGGTTAGCCTTGAGCGAGAACAGTGGCCATTGTATACAGGTGCGAATAGCTCAGACAATATTGCAGAGCTGTCTGACCTCAGTCTTTGGGGTGAAGGAGCGTAATCTACACAGCAACAGCGTCGGGACATCACATGCGCTAAGGGGCCAGGACTGACTTAAAACGCCAACACCAACGATAGGCTGGGTGAGTCTAAACCACGCCCAGTCTCTACTCTGACAGGCCGGCTCGGAAGTGGGAACTATCTCTGTCATGAGTATTTATTATAATGTCTTTGTCAGTAACAAGTGTCCTCTCTGTTCCACCCTGCGGGGTGGTGCAGTGAACCCGTATATACGAAAAATGCATTTGCCATTTATTAACTTTTGAATTAAACAATTATTTTAATCAAGTTCAGGTGTCCTATTGTTCCTATCTCAGTTGAACTTACGCAGCCCTAACAACAGTTATTGTGTCAATTTAAAACTTGCTCAAGACAGTTCACAGAATTGTCAATTCAAATAAATGTTGCCAAAATATTAATGACTGAATTTAGCCAATCCAGAGATTCTTACCTTGGCCTCAATTCGGCAGTCTCGTCCAGATCATCACGGCATTTGTAGTTCTTTATGATAGCCACATTAGCAGCTAATTAGCATTTCATTTTGATAAACTTCACCTTGTCCTAGAGATTTACAGTTATCAAAATGTCACACCAGGGTAAGCCTACATGAAACACAGCCCTTATTGTAAGTGTTTTCTAATATCCCCTATGGGAAAAACGAATGGAACAATTTCCTTGTTTGACCACCAGTTTTTATAGGTATCATGAATCATACTGTGGTACTCTATCGATCTGTTGTTGGTGAGTGTCAATCTTACGGAAACCGCAAAGGGGAGACATTGCTACACATATGACATCTACTTGCAGGATTGCTTTCCAAAAACAACACAGATTTTTTTTAAACAATGCCCGGGAGAGCATTTGTAAACTGATGTAGGCAATTATCTTCCTCTTGCATGGCATGACTTGCAATCCTATCCGTGTTTACCGCAGGAGAGGTAGCTATTAAAGACATCGTTTTTTCTTGCGGTCAACGCGCCAACTTCGCCAAGAAGCCTCCAGACCAGTAGATGGCGGTAACGTGATGCGTGACGTGTGAGTTTGGGAGCCCAGCAGGGTTGCCATGGTCGTGGTTTTCCGAAAATTGGGCTACATTGAAAACGATGTTGCGGGTGAAAATGTATTGTTCGTAGGTGGCGCGTTTTTGGTGTACTTCTAAATTGCACCGCGGCCGCCATGGCATTTTTCTTAATATATATATTTTTCCTTGTGACCTTGTGACCAATTTCCTTGTGACCAATTTAGATTGGTGAGTGAGTGACTGAACTTTTGTGAGTGTAATGTTTACTGTTCATTTTTTATTGTTTAATTCACTTTTGTTTATGATCTATTTCACTTGCTTTGGCAATGTAAACATATGTTTCCCATGCCAATAAAGCCCTTTGAATTGAATTGGGGGAGGGCCAGAGGGGTGTGTGTGCATTGAGAGCACTGAGAGAAGCAGTTTTATCAGTTGTAGGTAGGCTATTTAGATTGGTCATTATGGAGACACTTTTTCCATAAAGCATATTAAGTTAACGCGCTAGAACTGATATAACGGCGACAACGCATTGGAAAATAACTGTAGGCGTACTAGAGCGCTTTAGATATATTCGATCAGAGGTGAGTAAACTGTATTGTAATGTCGACTTTTCTTATGGTTAACCATATCAAGCGAAGGGTCTTACTCATGCTCAGTTCTAGGGGCACAGCATCGTTCTAAGGCACAGCAGCGTTCTAAGGCACAGCATCTCAGTGCAAGAGGCGTCACTATAGTCCCTGGTTCAAATCCAGGCTGTATCACAACTGGCATTGATTGGTCCCATAGGGCGGTGCACAATTGACCCAGCATTGTCCAGGTTTGGCCGGCGTAGGCCATCATTGCTAATAACTATTTGTTCTTAACTGACTTGCCTAGCTAAATAAAAATATGTATAGGCCACTTGTGTAGCCTACCTGGAGCTGGCAAACAGATTTAATAAATAGCTTATAACTCAGGTTGTTGTAGCCTTGTTATTATGCAACTATTAATGGCCACGTTTAGTTAATTCAATTGGAAGTTATCAATTGTGATCATGGTCACAGCTCTATTGCAAATGTATCATTCTCCACATTTAATGTCAGATGCATTGTGGACTTTCCCTGAAATGACATGTTGGCCTATAAGTGGCTATAGGCTATCTGCATCTAGCTAGGCAAACCATGGCAAATTTGAATTGCAATTATAAACCAAGATTTTAGTCAGTAGCCTATGCCTATTGAAATAACAAGTCAATCTCGCAAATAGGCCATTTATAATGGTTTGTAGTCTTAACATCTGGCACAATATTTATTTATTTTGATTTAACCTTTATTTAACCAGGAAGGGCTCATTGAGATTTGAGATCTCTTTTTCAAGAGCGTCCTGGCCAAGATAGGCAGCAACAAGTCATTACACAATTACAGACAGACAACATGAAAAACTATAGGTAATCTAGTAAAAAAACATAGAATTCACAAGAGTATAACAAAATCATAAAATAGCTAATTAAAAACATTGACAGGTCAGGGAATCAGCCTCTAAATCCTTCATCAATGATTTAAAAACACTCTGGACAAGTTCTTCCAATTTAAAAGTATTTTGTAAGGCATTCCAAGCCAATGACGCAGAGTACATAAAAGCCCTTTTACCAAATTCAGTTCAGACATTTGGAACAGTTAGCAGGATAAAGTCCTGCGAACGAAGAGAGTACCCACCACATTTCTGAACAATAAAAATGTCCAAATAAAATGGTAGTAAACCCAAAATGGCTTTGTAAGTAAAGGTATACCAGTGACTGAGCCTATGATTGACTAGAGAAGGCCAGCCAACCCTTGTATATAAAGTGCAATGGTGCGTAAGGGTTTTGCAGTTTAAAATAAATCTCAATGCTCCATGGTAAAGGGTGTCAATTGATCTCAAACACTGAGTGGAAGCATTCATATATAAAATATCCCCATAGTCTAGTAAAGGCATAAATGTAGCTGATACTAGCCTCCTTCTGGCTTCAATAGAAAAACAGGCCTTATTCCTAAAATAAAATCCCAACTTCAGCTTCATTTTTTTTGTCATTTAAAAGAAGCTGTCATCAATTAAAATTCCAAGATATTTATATGAGGTTACAGTCTCAATCTCATTGCCCTGACAGGTAGTAATAGGTGAACGGTTCAGAGGTCTATTTATTGCTTTAGAAAACACCATTAGTTTAGTTTTGTCAGTATTGAGGATGAGCTTCAATTGACACAAGGTATGTTGAACAGTATAAAAAGCAGTTTTCAAGTTCTGGAAAGCTTTTGTGAGAGATGAGGCACAACAATAAATAACAGTATCATCAGCATAAAAGTGAAGTTGTGCATTTTGCAAATGTTTGTCTAAATTATAGAAATAGTGAATAAGAAGAGACCAAGTACAGAGCCCTGGGGCACACCATTACAGACAATTTAACAGACATGAGCCCATCAAATTGAGTGCMCTGAGTTCTGTCAGACAGATAGTTAGGAAACCATGCAACTGCATGCTCCGAAAGACCTACGCTCGACAATCTCTGCCTCAGTATAATAACAGCACAATTTCCAGAAAATAGTACAACATTCGCTTTTTGAAGTTCGTCCAAGTGTTTCTTGCACAGAGATTTCAAGATCCTCTGTCCAACTTTCATCACTCAAACTCTCCTGTTGGATTTATCTATAGTTATGCACATGTGCAAGCAGGATTTATTTCCAATTATAAACAGGGTGGTTTGAGCCCTGAATGCTGATTGGTTTAAAGCCATGGTATAGCAGACTGTGTATCACGGGAATTACCCAAAAATACTTTTTGCTATTCTAATTAGGTTGTTAACCAGTTTATAATAGCAATAAGGCACCTCAGGGGTTTGTGGTATATGACCAATATACCACAGTTAAGGGCTATGTCCTAAGAATAGCTCTTAGCTGTGGTATATTGGCCATTACCACGCCTCCTTGGGTCGTATTACTGAATAATAGCTGTCAAAATAAGTTAAATTGATCTGGAGAGTTTAATAAGGGTGATTTATCTTTTCTCTTGTGACATATTCTTAAACTTGCAAGAATTATTATATTGATGGAAAACCGAATTTTGCTTCCTAGCCTATGTCGTTAAAAATGACGTCGATATTCCTTCTTAATTCGCTCGATACGTTATAGACTAAGGGTTTCGTGGATAAATGTGGCAACTCCTCTCTTGCTACAAAAAAAAAAAACATTAAAGACCTAGTTGTCTGCCTTGTGGCGGGTTTTCAGAGGTCAAGGGATAGAAATTTTAGCTAGACCTGGCAACCTTTAGCCGAAGGAAGAATGATGAAAACGATCAAGTTCCTGCTTTCCTGTTCTCCAGAAGCAGTTGTCTGACGGTGAGTGTTGTTAAACCAGCTAAGCGTATCTTCAACATTATGGATATATTTTGAGGATTGACTATCAGCGAGTGTTTTATGTCTAGATATCTGACATTAATTGAGGAGTGACTGTTCATCAGTGTGTGAGAAACGGGACTAATAGCTAGCTGTGTGACATTAGACGGTAACGTTAGCTAACGTTAGCTTGCTAACAACCGTGGCCCTGTGTGCCATGTGCCATTTCCAAATGGGTTAGCTAAACTCATAACGTTAGCTACAGCCATATCACTAGTGTGTAGCTAAAGCATTACAAACATGTTATCCAGTACTGTAATTGTCAGATGACAAGTGACTGGTGAAATAATTGACTAACGTTATTCAGATATTATTAACTTACTAAACAGCCCACAACGTACAAGCATTGCCAGTTTTATTAACGGTAAGTTAGCTAACTAACGTGCTAGTTGTATGAAACTAGTAATTTCGTAGCCTGCTGATCTTTAAAGCTAACTGGTCAAATATTCTCCGTTGAGCATGCTTTTCACTCCAGGACCACGCTTAATCTGTGTCCAGGAAACTGGCCTATAATGTTTACCTGCCTTGTTTCTACAGCCAACAAAGATGCAGATCTTTGTGAAAACGTTGACGGGTAAAACCATCACCCTTGAGGTGGAACCCAGTGACACCATCGAGAATGTGAAGGCCAAGATTCAAGACAAAGAAGGTAACACTCAATCTCAGCAACAGTAAAAGTTGCTGGGCACTGATCTAGGATTAGTTTACCTTCCACCTGAGAACCGAAAATCAACATAAGATATGTGTATATGGACAACTACTCCAGTTGGTGTGATGTGGATGGTTTGATGGCTAACCTACTTAGTTTGCTGCCTTCCCTTTCAGGTATTCCTCCTGACCAACAGCGACTCATCTTCGCTGGCAAACAGTTGGAGGATGGCCGCACATTGTCAGACTACAACATTCAGAAAGGTACTTCTTGACTAATCCAATGATGGAGATAATACTGTTTGTTCAGACAATGACAGACAAGTCTTCAGTGTTTACACTAATCTGTCATGGCATTGAGGCTTATATCACATCTTAGTCCATGGGAACATGTGAGCAGTCTGTCTGGGGAGCGGCAGGTAGCCTAATGGTTAAGAGCGTTGAACCAGTAAATAAAAGGTTGTTGGTTCAAAATCCCCAAGATGACTAGGTGGAAAATCTGCTGATGTGCCCTTGAGCAAGACATTTAACCCTAATGGCTCCTGTGAATCGCTCTGGATAAGAGCGTCAGCTAAATGACTAAAATGTGAAATATTATGCATGCTGTAATAGTCATGCATCACATATTAGCAGTTAATGCCACTGGCCCTAAACAAAAATAATAATAAAGTTTATATATAAAAAACAAATATATATATATATATAAGGCCCTAACAAACAAAAAACTTTATATAAGACCCTAACAAAAATACAAATGTTTATATAAAAATGTCAGGGCAAATGTTCAACTCTTAGAAATACAATTTGTGATACTACCTGGAAAACAGTGGCATGTGTTACTTAGTGGACTATCCTGGCTAAATAAATACAATTAAATAAATTATACTGTGTAATCTTGTTGATGTCTCACTACTTTGCTTTTCAGAGTCCACTCTTCATCTCGTCCTTCGTCTGAGAGGGGGTATTATCGAGCCTTCCCTGAGACAGCTGGCACAGAAATACAACTGTGACAAAATGATCTGCCGCAAGTATGTTTGCTTTCATTAACTGAAGACAAAATACACTGAACAAAAATATAAACGCAGCATGCAACAATTTCAAAGATTTTACTAAGTTGCGGTTCATATAAGGAATTCAGTCAACTGAAATAAATAAATTAGGCTCTAATTTATGGATTTCACATGACTGGGAATACAGATATGCATGTGTTGGTCACAATACCTGAAAAAAGGGTAAGGGTGTGAATCAGGATACCAGTCAGTATCTGATGTGACCACCATTTGCCGCGCAACATATCTCCTTCACATAGAGTTGATCAGGCTGTTGATTGTGGCATGAGGAATGTTGTCCCACTCCTCTTCAATGRCTGTGTGAAGTTGCTGGATATTAGCGGGAACTGGAACACGCTGTCGTACGCGTCGATCCAGAGTATCCCAAATAAGCTCAATGGGTGACATGTCTGGTGAGTATACAGGCCATGGAAGAACTGGGACATTTTCACTTCCAGGAATTGTGTACAGATCCTTGCGACATGGGGCGATGCATAGTCATGCTGAAACATGAGGTGATGACGGCAGGTGAATGGCACGACAATTGGCCCCAGGATCTCATCACGGTATCTCTGCATTCAAATTGCCATAGATAAAATGCAGTTGTTTGTTGTCCATAGCTTATGTCTGCCTATACTATAACCCCACCGCCACCATTGGTCACTATGTTCACAACGTTGACATCAGCAAATCTCTCACACACGCCGTCTGCCCGGTACAGTTAAAACCGGGATTCATCCAGCGTGCCAGTGGCCATCGAAGGTACGCATTTGCCCATTGAAGTTGGCTACGACGCCGAACTGCAGTCAGGTCAAGACCCTGGTGAGAACGACAAGCACGCAGATGAGCTTCCCTGAGACGGTTTCTGGCAGTTTGCAGAAATTCTTCGGTTGTGCAAACCCACAGTTTCATCAGCTGTCCAGGTGGCTGGTCTCAGATGATTCCGCAGGTGAAGAAGCTGGATGTGGAGGTCCTGGGCTGCCATTGTTACACGCGGTCTGCAGTTGTGAGCCCTGCCAAATTATCTAAAACAACATTTGGAGTGGCTTATGGTAGAGAATTGAACATGACATTTTCTGGCAACAGCTCTGGTGTGACAACTGCACATTTTAGTGTCCTGTTATAGTCCCCAGCACAAGGTGCATCTGTGTAATGATCATGCTGTTTAATCGGCTTCTTGATATGTCACACCTGTCAGGTGGATGGATAATCTTGGCAAAGGAGAAATGCTCACTGTAAACAAATTTGTGCACAATTTTAATGTTTTTGGTGAATATGGAACATTTCTGGATTTTTTTTATTTCAGCTCATGAAACATGGGATCAACATTTTACATATTGCGTTTTATTTTTGTTCAGTGTAGAATTACAGCCATCTACTGACCCAGGTCTGTGGACTTAATGATGTTGGTGCACTCTGTATTACAGATGCTATGCACGTCTTCACCCCCGTGCAGTCAACTGCCGCAAAAAGAAGTGTGGGCACACCAGCAACCTGCGCCCCAAGAAGAAGCTGAAGTAAACTTGCATCCTTTCAATCTTTTGTCAAGGTTTTCAATAAAATAAAATGGAAAAAGGGAAGGCTCATTCTTGCTGTCACAAACCTTGACTTACTACATAGCACAAGGCAGTTTTGATCACATTATTCTATGCCCTTTTTTTAGACAGTTTATTTTGAACAAGGCTCATAAAAATAATAAGATTTTGCTCCACTTCACTTGAGTGCCTTAATCTAAATATCATTTGTGCAATGAAACTTGCAATTTCATCACGAATACTTTTTTACAGTAAATGCAAATACATACAACCACTTACAAGGCCTATAGCGTTGTCTCCTATAAGCTGAACATCAAGCCACTTCTACTGCTCTTAGTGATTACATATGCTGGAGGGAAATAAGAGCTGATCAAATGCATTCATTCAAGTCTCAAAGATAGTTATATTTACGTAAAATTCATGAAGAGCTCAGTTCAATCTGTAGCGCTTTAGCATTCATGATTTAAATTTTAAAGGTCATTTCCGATTGCGCCGACATATAGCGCAGATTTCCAGCGCTACGGATTGAACGGATTATTTTTCTATCAATTATTAGACAATCTGGCTAGAGACAATGGCTCTGAGAAGTCTTAATTTAACATTGACTTATTGCAAGAGCAAGCTCTTAAATCTTAGCGCTCATCTAAATCATCTACCTAATTATCAGGACTAATCTAGCTTTAATTTAACATTCTATGAACACAAATGAGAATCTGTTGAGTCAAGCTTTTGAAAGCTCTTACTTTGAGAAACTCAACTCTCTTTGGTGCCTTTTAGTTCTTAGATGGTTGGAATATATTCACATGTATGCAAGTTACCCTCCCATGCCTCATACCTCTTATATCACACTATTATCAGCATGCCATAGTACCAATAAAGTTTTTATATTTACAACTGGTACCCGGACACATCTGACGTTTCTGTCAATAAACATGATTGTTTATCGCTCAGAGCACTTCACATGCATTGTTTTTTTTTAAGTATACAATTAGCAGACATGAGTCGTTAACATATCACAGGTTAAAGACTAACAATCTGTAGTGCTGAAGACCTGCGCTACAAGCACAATAGAAATTGAAAGGAAAAGTACATTTCAATCGCGCTTCAGTGCAGATCTTCAGTGTTACGGATTGAATCGAGCCCTAACTACGCTAATCATATTGATGTCCCAAGATTATTGCAGAGGCATATCTTTTGGTCTCTGTGACACTAACTTTGCTCAGATGTATAACAAACGGAATATTTTGATAAGGCTAATTCTTTACTTTCTTGTTATTGAATACCAATTATCTTGAGTTGTATGTTAATTTGATGTGAATTCTGTCAGCCACATTTTTTTAATGCGTCATGTAATGCTCCTTTCCAAATACATGGTTGCACTGAGATCTCTCCCCCCGAAAATAAATCAACTCCTCTCACTGGAAAATTAAAATAGATAATCCACATTGCTCATTATACCATTATATTACCAAATTTGTATAAAATCAGTTGAATTCAAAATCTACAAGCACCTAATGTCATTGTTCTCATTCTTGACAATATTCCTAATCGCAAAAAAACAGCCTAGCACTTAGACTATTGCCTTGAATGTTGCTTAAGAGAGCAACATGAAACGCAGCACAACACCGGACACAGCAGATACACCGCCTTGGTCAGTGTTTCCCAACCCTGATTCTCCAGTACCCCCAACAGTACACCGTTTCGTTGTGGCCCTTGACAAACACACCTCATTCAACTCAGTGAGGGCTTGATGATTAGTTGACAAGTTGAATCAGGTGTGCTTGTCCAGGTTACAATAAAAATGTACAATGGAGGACCTGGGTTGGGAAACACTGCCTAGGTAACACCACAACATATTGCTTAACAAGCTGGAAAGTACAGTACAGCGATGCAGCAATCTTCCCACAGCAGAAGCGGTGTTGTGCTTTATAGCAGGAGAGGACCAGCTCCCTCTTTGCATTGGCCATCCCCAACAGACCCTTCCTCTTTGGCATCATTTGTCAATCAGCTTGACCAGGCTCTGCCGGAGGTCGTTCAGGTCAAAGAGCTTGACATCCAGGATCTCGATGGCCCTCTGCACCTCACTCTCTGTGTGGTCCCGCTCCTCTAGGGAGGCGGCCAGGTTCTGCTCGGCATTCTGCACCCGCCGCTCCAGCTCCAGGTTACGCATCTCCATCTCCTGAAGAACCACAGGGGGGAAAAGGGAAGACAATTTCACCCGTCTTAATTCACCCTTAGTGCATCCTACTTGCTGCTTGTTCCTGCAAGGTTTCAGCAAATTCTTCTTCAGTGTGCAGTTCTACCTGTAATCTATGTATGGCTTCTTCTCTCTCCTGCTCCATCTCATGGTATTCTGATTTCTTGTTCTGCAGAATGTGGATTTCCTGGGATAAAAAAAAACATTATCAATCGCACATTAGGACCTTTGCGATCAGCAACACAAAACAAAGGAAGTTACAGGTTTTCACATCAGCCTTTATTTATTCTGTTTAAAGACAACTGATTTGAGATCAGTTGCCTGGTTATGCTATCTTTGTGATAAGACTGTTCTCCATCTATAATTGCATACAATTCCATTTCAACCCCAGCTACTTTTGATCTTGGTCCGAACTAGAAATGGCTCCCCCTAGCCTCATCTTATGCATAAGTTGCAAAGGGCAAACAGCTGTACCAGAGGAGGCTGGTGGGAGGAGCTAGGACAGGCTCATTGTAATGACTGGAATGGAGTTAATGGAACAGAGTCAAATGTGGTTTCTATATGTTTGTGTTTGACGTTCCATTAATTCCATTCCAGCCATTACAATGAGCCATCTTCCTATAGCTCCTCCCACCAGCCTCCTCTGAGATGTACCTACAATACCTCTCGTTTCCCCTGTATGTCTCTTGCCCTCTGACCTCGTCTTTAGCCTTGAGCAGGGCCTCCAGTTCCTCCAGAGACCGAGTCAGCTCATCCTTTAGCATGTCACTAGGACCGTGGCCGCCATGTGCTTCCAGATCAGCCACCTGCCAACAGACAATACGTTTCAGTCAAGACCAGGGGTGTATTCATCACGCCGATTATGTTGAAAAACGTTTGCCTGTTGCAAAACGTTTAACAGAAACCGTTCACTCCAAATGGAAAACGGTTTGCAACGAAAACAAGGTTTCTATTGGACAAATTCAGGTAGGTCCAATTTCTATCTGTTTGCTTCCTTTTGGTTCTTACATGGTAAACAGTTTCCATTGCAAGACGGAATGAATACACCCCAGGAGAAATCAGTATAGACTTGACTATTCTGCAGCTCATGTCAGATCTCTAGAGGGAATGTGAACGTTATTGTGACGTGTTTGCCAGGACCCTTGTTGACACTATAGATTGAGCCTCTACTTGCTATGCACTCCTGAATGGTACTGTAATTGGGACAGGTGCTGGTCCAGAAAGGAATGACAACTTGCCTTTACAGCTTGCCCCTGCCATTAAAAGTTATATACATTTTTCAAAATGTTAACGGTGTATACCCAGTTGTGGTCATTCAAATCCGTCAGAATCTCTCTTTTCAATCAGCCATTCTAATTGTCCGGCAAGACCAACCGCAATGAGCAATGGGATTGTCATTCTCCAGGCCTTTCTTCATCAACTCAATTCACAACTGCTCCTCACACAAAATGCATCATATATAATATTATGTAGCAGTAGCAGAATGCAGGTAAAGGAAAATCCAAATCCCTTTTCCCCGGCTCCGGATAAAAAATGTCCTACTTTTCTCCTTCCCCCCTTCTGACACACAGGTGGCGACACACATCTCTGCGTGCCTGGCAGATATCTCAGCTTGGATGTCAGCCCACCACCTCAAGCTCAAAAAGACGGAACWGCTCTTCCTCCCGGGGAAGGCCTGCCCGCTCAAAGACCTCTCCATCACGGTTGACAACTCCACAGTGTCGCTCTCCAAGAGTGCAAAGAACCTTAGTGTGACCCTGGACAACACCCAGTCGTTCTTTGCAAACATCAAAGCAGTGACCCGCTCCTGCAGGTTCATACTCTACAACATCCGTAGAGTACGAACCTACCTCACACAGGAAGCGGCGCAGGTCCTAATCCAGGCACTTGTCATCTTCCGTCTGGACTACTGCAACTCGCTGTTGGCTGGGCTACTGCAACTCATTGTTGGCTGGACTACTGCAACTCGCTGTTGGCTGGACTACTTCAACTCGCTGTTGGCTGGACTACTGTAACTCGCAGTTGGCTGGACTACTGCAACTCGCTGTTGGCTGTGCTACTGCAACTCGCTGTTGGCTGGACTACTGCAACTCGCTGTTGGCTGGGCTACTGCAACTCGCTGTTGGCTGGACTACTGCAACTCGCTGTTGGCTGGACACTTCAACTCGCTGTTGGCTGGGCTACTGCAACTCGCTGTTGGCTGGACTACTGCAACTCGCTGTTGGCTGGGCTCCCTGCTTTTGCCATCAAATCCCTGCAACTTATCCAGAACGCAGCAGCCTGCCTGGTATTCAACCTTCACAAGTTCTCTCATGTCACCCATTATGCTACCTCAGGTCACTTGGCCACCCACCCCTATGGGAGTACAGGCTCTTCTCTGTCCTGGCCCCCCCCAAAATGTTTTTTTTCTTCAATAAATAATAATATATGTCATATATAATATCACCATGTAGCAGTACCACCCTCCAGGTAAAGGAAACTCCAAATCCCTTGTGTATATACAGTACCAGTCAAAAGTTTAGACACACCTAATCATTACAGGGTTTTTCTTTATTTTTTACTATTTTCTAGTCCATTGTAGAATAATAGTGAAGGCATCAGAACTATGAAATAACACATTTGGAATCATGTAGTAACCAAAAAAGTGTTCAACAAATCAAAATATAATTTTATATTTGAGATTCTTCAAAGCAGCCACCCTTTGCCTTGATGACAGCTTTGGACACTCTTGGCATTCTCTCAACCAGCTTCATGAGGTAGTCACCTGGAATGCATTTCAATTAACAGGTGTGTCTTGTTAATTTGTGGAATTTCTTTCCTTTTTAATGAATTTAAGCCAATCTGTTGTTTTGTGACAAGGTAGGGGTGGTATACAGAAGATAGCCCTATTTGGTAAAAGACCATGTCCACATTAAGGCAAGAACAACTCAAATAAGCAAAGAGAAATTACAGTCCATCATGACTTTAAGACATGAGGGTCAGTCAATCCAGAAAATGTCAAGAACTTTGAAAGTTTCTTTAAGTGCAGTCGTAAACACCATCAAGCGTTATGATGAAATTGGCTCTCATGAGGACCGCCACAGGAAAGGAAGACCCAGAATTAACTTGCTGCAGAGGATAAGTTCATTAGAGTTAACTGCACCTCAGATTGCAGCCCAAATAAATGCTTCACAGAGTTCAAGTAACAGACACATCTCAACATCAACTGTTCAGAGAAGACTGTGTGAATCAGGCCTTCATGGTCAAATTTCTGCAAAGAAACCACTACTAAAGGACACCATTAAGAAGAGACTTACTTGGGCCAAGAAACAGGAGCAATGGACATTAGACTGGTGGAAATCTGTCCTTTGATCTGATGAGTGCAAATGTGAGATTATTGGTTCCAAACGCTGTGTCTTTGAGACGTAGAGTAGGTGAACAGATTATCTCTGCATGTGTGGTTCCCACCGTGAAGCATGGAGGAGGCGGTGTGATGGTGCTTTGCTGGTGACACTGTCAGTGATTTATTTAGAATTCAAGGCACACTTAACCAGCATGGCTACCACAGCCTTCTGCAGCGATACACCATCCCATCTGATTTGCGCTTAGTGGGACTATCATTTGTTTTTCAACAGAACAATGACCCAACACACCTCCAGCCTGTGTAAGGGCTATTTGACCAAGGAAAGTGATGGAGTGCTGCATCAGATGACCTGGCCTCCACAATCACCCAACCTCAACCCAATTGAGATGGCTTGGGATGAGTTAGACCGCAGAGTGAAGGAAAAGCAGCCAACAAGTGCTCAGCATATATATATATATATTTATTTTGAATGAAATATGACACAAGGAAACAATCAAAGGCAACATAAAACTTCATAAATAAAATAACATTTCAAATCCTTAATGGAGATGTCAATTCTACCAGTATTGTACTATGTGATAGCTGTTGGAAAAGAATTCCTCATGAAGCTGGTTGAGAGAATGCCAAGAGTGTGCAAAGCTGTCATCAAGGCAAAGGGTGGCTACTTTGAAGATTTTTTTGGGTTACTACATGATTCCATATGTGCTATTTCATAATTTTGATGTGTTCAGTATTATTCTACAATGTAGAACATTTGAGTAGGTGTGTCCAAACCTTTGACTGGTACTGTGCATTATAGATAACACTAAACCAGCACTTGATCCCCCCCCAGCTCTGACTCTACTGAGAGCTACGTTATTGAGGAAAATKGTACTTTCTATGCCTGTGATGTGGTTGTCCCACCTTGCTATCTTAAGATTAATGCACTAACTATAAGTCGCCCTGGATAAGAGCGTCAGCTAAATGACTGAAAAGTCAAATAAAATGTAAGGAAACGTCAGTCAGGAAGCCTGCCATCTTGGAACCTGGATCATTCCCGCATGATACACACCTCCCACCTCTTTATCCCGCTTCAACCCAATTCAGTAACAGCAGTGCCCCTGAGAATGCTGTTCCTATACATGCAAAACAGCAGTATCTCCTACTAACCAAACAAGTCATAAACTAAACTTATAACAACAGTGAGGAATTAATACACAAAACCCCCAATGCACAAACTGCCAAGCAACAAAACTATAGTATAGAGTAAATAACAAAGTAAATATCTGTCATTGGATGATAAAGGCCTAATGTCTCCCTATCAGACATTGAGGTCTCAATAATACACACAACATACACACTCCCCTTGATCCTCCTTTACCGTGGCCAAGGCTGCTGCCTTCCAATGCGCAAGCCAAGGACCGAGACACCACCATTATGAGGTAACTGAGAATTGAAACCTCACTGCTGTGTCAACTCAGCTTGTAAAATACGAGCAAAACTAAAAGGAGACCTTTAAAAGGTCTCTGCTTCTTGGAGAGTCTTGAGAGAGGCTGGGTTATTTTTAACTGTGTGTGGTAGGAAGGGAGAACTAAATGAGTAGCTGCCAGCTTCCTCTGGTTATTTTTCATTTTTCTCCTAACTAGGGCATTGAAAGTAGGATATCGCTGTCCTACAAACCCCTCTCTCTTTCACCCCCTGGAGATGTGAACCATTTTCAGAGATGTGAACCATTTTCAGCCACTTGGTCGCCCACTTCAGATCGAGAGAAAGAGAGAACTTGGTCCACCAGACAGGGGCCCGGTTTCCCAAAAGCATCTTAAGGCATCATTAGAACCTTCGTAGGAGCATCGTTAAATCTCTGAAATGTTTCACAAAACCATCGTTATTAACGTTGCACTTAAACATTCTGAATCTAACGCCTGCCTCAGACCACTCATAGAACAGCTACTGAATCTAACGCCTGCCTCAGACCACTCATAGAACAGCTACTGAATCTAACCCTGCCTCAGACCACTCATAGAACAGCTACTGAATCTAACGCCTGCCTCAGACCACTCATAGAACAGCTACTGAATCTAAGCCTGCCTCAGACCACTCATAGAACAGCTACTGAATCTAAGCCTGCCTCAGACCACTCATAGAACAGCTACTGAATCTAACGCCTGCCTCAGACCACTCATAGAACAGCTACTGAATCTAACGCCTCCTCAGACCACTCATAGAAACAGCTACTGAATCTAACGCCTGCCTCAGACCACTCATGAACAGCTACTGAATCTAACGCCTGCCTCAGACCACTCATAGAACAGCTACTGAATCTAACGCCTGCCTCAGACCACTCATAGAACAGCTACGTGTATCGGCCCTCCCACATCACTTTATACACATATCTCCACTAAACATATAATCACATGGTTTATCCTTCTCTGTGATTGCTGATAACTACAGAACAAAGTTGACTACAAACCAGTGGTGTAATTAAAGTACTTAAGTAAAAATACTTTAAAGTACTACTTAAGTCGTTTTTTKGGGAATCTGTACTTTATTATTTATATTATTGACTACTTTTACTTCACTACATTCCTAAAGAAAATAATGTACTTTTTACTCCATACATTTTCCCTGACACCCAAAAGTACTCATTACATTTAGAATGCTTAGCAGGACAGGAAGTTGGTCCAATTCACACACTTATCAAGAGAACAACCCTGGTCTACTCTTCTGCCAATGATCTGGCGGACTCACTAAACACAAATGCTTCATTTGTAAATTATGTCTGAGTGTTGGAGTTTCCCCCTGGCTATCAATAAATAAAAATACATGTAAAAAACTGTTTGGTTAATTTAAGTAATTTGAAATAATTCTTAATAATACTTAAGTATATTTAAAACCAAATAGTTTTACTCAAGTGATCTTTTACTGGGTGACTTTCACTTTTACCTGAGTCATTTTCTATTAAGGTATCTTAACTTTTACTCAAGTATGACAATTGGGTACTTTTTTCACTACAGCTACAAATACAAAGTTGTCAATGTCTATGCAATTGATACAAACAAGCGACGTATGAAAATATACTTCAAATGAAAACCGAGATGACTGCATTACAATATAAACAGTCGGCTATAAACCTATTTCAATCATATGCTTAATCAATTAAGTTATATTTTGCTACTTGTAGGCTACTGTCTAATTTTTCTCAATGTATTTCATGATGTTTAGCCTAATGTGCGCAATGATGTGCCAAACCAGTGATTTAGTGCATTTTTTAAACCAGGGCCCAGTTTCCCAAAAACATAATTAGAACGTTCATAGTAGCATCGTTAAATCTCTGACATGTTTCCCAAACCATTGTTATTAACGTTGCACTTGAGCTTGTAAGAGCTGATCCATCGCCAGTATTGTGAAAATATTATAATGTTAAGGTAAGATTTGAATGGAGAAAGCTGATCTGAGCGCAGCCCTTCCTTTCTTTCGATCCAATCACTATCGACACATGCTCCAATGACACACTTAGTGATCGTTCTCTCTGCATGGTGTTTTGGTAAATGCATGTTACATCTTCGTCTGTTGTAGGAAAGATKCATCGTTAAATCACTCGTAAATGTAGGTTTTATCGGGCCCTGGATGGCTTGCCTTTTTAATAAAAGGCTCAGAGCCAGCAAATGCCATAAGTTCTAAGCAGCCAGCAACCCTGAAAAGACATTATATTGATGACATAGAAGTGTAAAAAACAGACAAAACATTTAACTGGACCCATTTAGTATTGACGCAATGGAGAATGTCTCTCATCCACTTGTCTAGTAATCTTATGTATCACATGTATATCTCAGGGATGGGAGGTAAATGGGATTCCATGTGTACTCCAAGCCACAGATGGATGACATTCTCTGCATTCAGACTAATGACGCCTTAGTGAAATAGATGTGATAGTGAGAGCATGCAAAGAGCATGTTTATACTGCCCAGTAATCCAAACCAACTGACACACCTTGAATAAAGCTTCAGGGGAAAAGCCTGCAGCCTGACGAGGACAGTGTTGTCAGAGGAGGATACAGTGAACTACTAACTGATGTGTCCTTCCACTTTTCTCCAAAGACTTTCACAAGACAAAAAAAACATTGCATGAAAACGATGACCCAATCAAAACCTGCATGACCTCCCCCGGCAGAGAACCGGCACGCCGGAGACTTTCAAAAGCTGTCATTATCAGTGGCAGTGACTCATCAACCGATCATGTTTGAACAAGACTTTACTGCTACAGTGGCCCACCGCCTTCTCTCTCCACTCAGACTGCAGTGTTTTACAGCACCAGCATTGATAATTAGATGTGACCTTAACTATCAACATCTGAACTCCAGGTCACAGCGTGGAGATATTTGTGGAGTGAGCGAAGGTAACGTGAGGCGAGGCATCAGGCACGTGTCTATTCCTCAAGAGGCTGAAAATAACTTCAAATCTTCATGGTGCTCTATGGTAATGCTTTTAATTGTACTTTCCATTGCAGAACTAGGAATGTAACATATCTTYACATTTCTACAAATGTATTTTTCATAATTCTGTTTTCTTGAGCAGTTGCATGCACTTGCATAAATACATCGAACTTTAACATTTACCAAGCATTCCACTGAGATTTGGTCCACTCAACATTTGTGGAAACGGATCTGACATGGCGTCCATAGTTCTATGCTAAAGAAAGCAAAGGGATGACAACACTCACCTGGTCTCGTAGCCTCTCCGTCTCCTCCTGGTAGGCAGCTAGCTGCTTCTTCCACTGCTGCACGTTGTTATTAGCTTCATGTAACGCTGACACCAGCTTGGAGTTGCTGTCCTGCAGGGTGAAGAGCTCTGCCTCCAGGTTCATCTCGCAGATAGACCTGGAAGACATTGGCATAGACCTCAGACAAACATTCTCTGGCCACTCTGGAATGGAAAAGAATGAGGGGACATTCACTACATGCTGGAGAGAGGCTTAATGGTAAAGACTGGCAATCAAGAGTGTCCGGACTTGTTCAACTCTGGGGTATAATTTGTGCAATTGGTCCATTAAATATGTTCCTGTTCCATGTTCTTAGATGCCATGTTATTCTACGATTAGAAAGCTTGAGGTTATCCAATCATAGCAACTCACCATAGCAACCATAGAATAAGCCTTGTGTAGTGATAATGGATAACAGGATAATGGACAACAGGGACAAAAGCAGAGTAGAATGGGTGACTGAATGGCAGGGTAATATTCACATTTTAGTCATTTAGCAGACTCTCTTTTCCAGAGCGACTTACAGCAGTGTTCTACAATAGTGACTTAGAGTAGAATTTTACAGTAGTGACTTACATGCATGTGGGTAACCTTCTCCCTCTGTGTGTGAGTCATCACATTATCTTTGCCCCACTCCCTTTTCTCTTGTCTGGACCCTGTTTCCCGTTAACATGTTTATTCAATGGGAAAAACTTAATCAAAACAGACAGTCATAACTAAAGCAAGATGACATGGTCGCCCTGTTCTTAGTTCCTAGTCAACTTTGCAGTATTTTGTTTTTTTKGTGTTATTTCTTATATTATTTGCTCAGAACTTTTCTTGCATTATTACCTACAGCCGAAAGTACCTTTTGAATATTAGATCGGCTGTCATTCACCAGCATTTCGAACCAGAAATTTGACTTTCCAAAATTGGATCCTTTGTTTGAACTCCCTCGAGGTAATTCCATGAACGACATCCCCGGAAAAGAGGAGCAAACTATAAACCGCATATTCTGAGGCTGTATTTATTGTACCTGGGGACTTTAATAAAGGAAATCTGAGAAACACATCTCATGCATTGAGCACTCTTGAACATTACTACTCCCCCGTCTGGGACAGCTACAAGGACCACACCGTCCTCCCTTCACCAAATCAGATCAAGGTTCCATTTTGTTCCTCCCCTCCTATAGCCAGAATCTTGAACTGAAAGTGCGAACCACCGCATTTAACCATGGCAAGGTGACTGGAAACGTGTACAAACCGACCAGCTATGCCCTCCGTAACGCAATCAGAGAAGCAAAACGATAGTACAGGGACAAAGTGGAGTCGCAATTCAATGGCTCAGACACGAGGCGTATGTAGTAGGGACTCCAGACAATCAATGATTATAAAGGGAAAGTCAGCCACGTCTCAGACACCACTGCCTCACTCCCGGAAAAGCTAAACACTATCTTCGCACTCTTCGAGGAAAATATTGAGACGCCGACACGGGCCACCATAGTGCCCTCCAAGCTCATCACTAAGCTCGCCCTGGGTCCTGGACTTCCTTAGGGGTGACACCTCCACCACGCTGATCCTCAACATGGGGGCCCCACAAGGGTGCGTGCTCAGCCCCCTCTTGCACTCCCTGTTCACCCATGACTGCATGGCCACACACGTCTCCAACTCAATCCTGAAGTTAGCTGACACAACAATAGTAGGGCTGATTACCAACAATGATGAGACAGCATACAGGGAGGAGGTGAAGGCACTGGCACAGTGGTGCCAGGAAAATAACTTCTCCATCAACAAAACGAAGGAGCTGATTGTGGACTTCAGGAGACAGCAGAGAGAGCACACCCCAATCCACATTGACAGGACCACAGTCGAGAGGGTGAAAAGCTTCAAGTTCCTCGGCGTGCACATCACTGACAACCTGAAATGGTCCATCCACACACAGAGAGTGTGGTGAGGAAGGCACAACAACGCCTCTTCAACCTCAGGAGGCTGAAGAAATTTGTCTTGGCACCTAAGACCCTCACTATCTTCTACAGATGCACCATTGAGAGCATCCTATTAGTCTGTATCACTACCTGGTATGGCAATTGCACCATCCACAGGGCTCTCCAGAGGGTGGTGTGGTCAGCCCAACACATCACCGGGGGCACACTGCCTGCCCTCCAAGAGATCTTCAGCACCCGGTGTCACAGGAAAGCCAAGAAGATCATCAAGGACCTCAGCCACCCGAGCCACAGCCTATTAACCCTGCTACCATGTAGAAGGCGGAGACAGTACAGGTGCATCTAAGTTGGGAGACTGAAAAACAGCTATCTCCAGGTCATCAGACTGTTAAATAGTTACCACTAGCCGGCCTCCACCCAGTACCCTGCTCTGAACTTAGTCACTGCGATGCAGTGCCTTAGACCACTGCGCCACTCGGGAGGCCCTAGTTACTGTTATTAGCCGGCTACCACCCGGTACTCTACCTTGCACCTTAGAGACTGCTGCCCTATGTACATATGAACACCGGTCAGTTTAATAATGTTTACATACTGTTCTACTCACTTTATACTGTATTGTAGTCAAGGCTCATCCTATATAACTACTGCTGTAAACACCTTTCCTATTCATATACTATCTATACATACTATTTTCAATTTTATTCTATTCTATTTTCTATACATACTATGTCAGAGTCCGGAATATATATCTATATATATATATATTCCGGACTCTGACATAGCTTGTTCTGATATTACTTAATTTCTTTATTTACATTTTTGGGATTTGTGTGTCTTATTTTGTATTGTTAGGTATTACAGCACTGTTCGAGCTAGAAACATAAGCATTTCGCTGGATCTGCGATAAAATCTGCAAAATATTTGTACGCGACCAATACAATTTGATTTGATTTGACTGCCCTGGCTCTTAGCTTACTCCAAGAAAATCCTCTTTGCCTAAATGATGTTTTTCTGTCTGAACTGTGGAGATAAAATGGAACACTTGAGTTTAAGACCAAAAACATTTCTACAAAACATTCGGTGTACTTTCAGACAATGAAAAAACCCTGGCTTGAATGAAACTTTGAGGGCAAGAGCGTGTATAAGTGGGTTACCCTTCAGAAAGCATCTTTTTAATACGCTCCTTCTCAGAAGACAGTGTGATGTCTGCGCTTTGGCTGCGGAACATCTTGTCCTCAGGACCGTTCACACACATCACCGGCGGAGACTGGAGCTCGTCACCGAGGTCCTAAAACACAACACAAATAATACACTTTAAAAGGGGCAATCTGCAGTTGAAACAATAACAAAACACTGTTTTGGTAAAAAGCTGAGGGAAGTGGCTGGAGAAATGTAACCACTCTCAAATGAATAGACAGAGCTATGGATGCAAGGCATGACCATCCATGATATAAAAATTATAGTTTTAACCATGTTTTGAGGATAAATAGTGTTTATTTACATCTACTTTGTTTACAACCACTGGAGCAAAACAAGCACATAGTTTGGGTTCTGATGGGGTGCGACAGTTGAACTAAGCTCATGAAGCATTTATAAGTTACAGTGGCTTGCAAAAGTATTCACCCTCCTTGGCATTTTTCCTATTTTATTGCCTTACAACCTGGAATTAAAATAGATTTTTGGGGGGTTTGTATCATTTGATTTACACAACCTGCCTACCACTTTGAAGATGCAAGACAAAAAAAACAGAAAACTTGAGCGTGCATAACATTCACCCCCCCAAAGTCAATATTTTGTAGAGCCACCTTTTGCAGCAATTACAGCTGCAAGTCTCTTGGGGTATGTCTCTATAAGCTTGGCACATCTAGCCACTGGGATTTTTGCCCATTCTTCAAGGCAAAACTGTTCCAGCTCCTTCAAGTGGGTTCCACTGATGTACAATCTTTAAATCATACCACAGATTCTCAATTGGATTAAGGTCTGGGCTTTGACTAGGCCATTCCAAGACATTTAAATGTTTCCCCTTAAACCACCCGGGTGTTGATTTAGCAGTTTGCTTAGGGTCATTGTCCTGCTGGAAGGTGAACCTCCGTCCCAGTCTCAAATCTCTGGAAGACTGAAACAGGTTTCCCTCAAGAATTTCTCTGTATTTAGCGCCATCCATCATTCCTTCAATTCTGACCAGTTTCCCAGTCCCTGCCGATGAAAAACATCCCCACAGCATGATGTTGCCACCACCACGCTTCACTGTGGGGATGCTACCATGCTACCAATCAGGCCTTCATGGTAGAGAGGCCAGACGGAAGCCACTCCTCAGTAAAAGGCACATGACAGCCTACTTGGAGTTTGCCAAAAGGCACCTAAATGACTCAGGCCATGAGAAACAAGATTCTCTGGTCTGAATCCCAAGCGTCACGTCTGGAGGAGACCTGGCACTATCCCTAMGGTGAAGCATGGTCCCGAGTGGCGCAGTGGTCTAAGGCACTGCATCTCATTGCAAGAGGCATCACTACAGTCCCTGGTTCGAATCCAGTCTGTATCACATCCGGCTGTGATTGGGAGTCCCATAGGGCGGCGCACAATTGGCCCAGCATCGTCCGGGTTTGGCGGGGTATTTATTTATTTTATTTTATTTAACTAGGCAAGTCWGTTAAGAACAAATTCTTATTTACAATGACAGCCTAGGGGCAGTGGGTTAACTGCCTTGTTCAGGGGCAGAACAACAGATGTTTACCTTGTCAGCTCGGGGATTCAATCTAGCAACCTTTCGGTTACTAGCCCAACGCTCTAACCGCTAGGCTACCTGCCGGCCGTCATTGTAAATAAGAATTTGTTCATAACTGACTTGCCTAGTTGRAATTAAGGTTAAATAAAAATAAATAAAAATGGTGTTGAAAGCATCATGCTGTGGGGATGTTTTTCAGCGACAGGAACTGGGAGACTAGTCAGGATCGAGGGAAAGATGAACGGCGCAATGAACAGAGAGATCCTTGATGAAAACCTGCTCCAGAGCTCTCAGGGCCTCAGACTGGGGCGAAGGTTCACCTTCCAACAGGACAACGACTGTCACGTTCCTGACCTGTTTTCTCTTATTTTTGTATGTGTTTAGTTGGTCAGGGCGTGAGTTGGGGTGGGCATTCTATGTTATGTGTTTCTATGTTTGTTTAAATGGGTTGCCTGATATGGTTCTCAATTAGAGGCAGGTGTTTGACATTTCCTCTGATTGAGAACCATATTAAGGTAGGATGTTCTCACTGTTTGTTTGTGGGTGATTGTATCTCGTGTCTGTATGTGTTACCACACGGGACTGTTTCGTTTGTGTAGTCTGTTCCTGTTCGTGCGTTCTTCGTGTTTATGTAAGTGCTCAAGTTCAGGTCTGTCTACGTCGTTTTGTTGTTTTGTAATTTTTCAAGTATATTTTCGTGTTAGTGTTCGTTTACGTCTTGTTAAATAAATTCATTCATGTCTTCATCACCCGCTGCGCCTTGGTCCAATCTCTCTCCGCAAGACGAACGTTACAACGACCTTAAGCACACAGCCAAGAAAACGCAGGAGTGGCTTCAGAACAAGTCTCTGAATGTCCTTGAGTAGCCCAGGTAGAGCCCAGACTTGAACCCGATTGAACATCTCTGGAGAGACTTGAAAATAGCTGTGCAGCRACGCTCTCCATCCAACCTGACAGAGCTTGAGAGGATCTGCAGAGAAGAATGGGAGAAACTCCCCAAATACAGCTGTGCTTAGCTTGCAGCRTCATACCCAAGAAGACGTGAGGCTGTAATCTCTGCCAAAGGTGCTTCAACAAAGCACTGAGTAAAGGGTCTGAATACTTATGTAAATGTGATATTTAATTATTTTTTAAATGAGCCATTTCTAAAAACCTGTTTTTGCTTTGTCATTATGGGTTATTGCATGTAGATTGATGAGGGAATTTTAAAAATAAATTTTAGAATAACGCTGTAACAACAAAATGTGGAAAAAGTGAAGGGGTCTGAATACTATATATAATGTCCTGACTTTACCATCCTTGATGGGAAAAATATGAGTAATATACTAATGTAGTCTGGCGCTATCTAGCAAACTATTCCCTACCTGTCATGGTTTATACAGTACGTCATCCTTTCACAGTTACATCACTCCTATTTCAATTTCTGGGTAGTTTAGTTTTGCCATGGGGAGTGAATTACATCTACCCCTTCAGGACGGAGAAGGTGTTTGCTGTTGTGAGATAAAGAACAGCTTGTTTTCCTCTGAGCGTCCCATGCTGTGGACACCTTCCCAGGCACTGTAGCCCTCTGTCACAACAGGAGTGTCAGAGAGCCTGATATCACCAGTAGGTATTTCAAGGACATCAATTTCAGCAGCATGCCAAGTCTTGAGGATCGTCCATTCTACTGCAATGTTCATCAAACTCTGAGAAACTCAACCTCACGAAGACAAAGACACTTGACTTGTTTGATTTGCTGGACTATTCTTTGGCATAGCGTAATGGTACCACAATTGGCCATTCTTAGACGTAAATGGCTATCAAACAAACATGAGACCCACCTGTGAGAACTGGAGGAGAAACCCCAAGTCATCCGATAGCAAGAGAGTAAAGAACACACCAATATAAATTTAACACACTGTATATGAAAGCAATAAGGCCCGAGGAGGTGTGGTATATGGCCAATATACCACAGCTAAGAGCTGTTCTTAAGCACAACGCAACGAGGAGTGCCTGGATACAGCCCTTAGCTGTGGTATATTGGCCATATACCACGAACCCCAGAGGTGCCTTATTGCTATTATAAACTGGTTACCAATRTAATTAGAGCAGTAAAAATAAGCATTTTGTCATACCCATGGTATACGGTCTGATATACCACAACTGTCAGGCAATCATCATTCAGTGCTCGAACCACCCAGCTTATATTAAACATTTTGTTAACCTCTGACTGCCATAATCATAATAGTCTAGTGATCAATGAAATTAAAATGTTTAAGAGAGTGCTAAATAGTAGAAATACATCTCAATGACTAGTTCACAACTTTCCAGGGGTTTGGTTTTTCAATATTGCACACTAACTGTGCTAGATGAGGAATGAGAGACACCACTTGAAAACGACTCAGTCACAAAATTGAGGAGGGTTAGGCAAGTTTCTCATGACCAGGCAGATGGATAATTGTTCTTTATTGATCAATTGACCCGAGCAAGACTACATTTTCAACATTTCAGGGGCTTCTGCAGTGAGCAGACACAGCCAGCCAGGCAGAGCACTGGGCTGCATTGGATCATTTTACCATCGCCCTAGTTTTCCTTTCACTTTTAGAGACAAATGACCCAGCTCATCCTTCTTACGCCTTCCTTCCCATCTCTTTCCCAGCCTGCGAAAAGACCTGGGAGATAGCAGTACCTTGATGTGTACCACTGCAGGAGTTCCAAAGACTCTCAAACGTTCCGCAGACATGGTTGTCTCAAAAAGATTCCTCAGAGGCTTTTCTCTTAAAAGCAGTTTAAATAGTCATGGAATAACTGGGCACTGTACTTTGAACAATTTCCCCAATGTTTCTAAAAGACCTCTGGAGTTTTAGCACTGAAGCACTGTGCTTATGTCAGAGCTCACCTGTGGCGCAGCGATGCTGAGAGCAGTGTTGACCAACTCCATCTTATCCTGGGACTTTTCACGTGCAAGACGGGCAGCCTCTTTCACCTCCTTAAACCGCTCAGAAAACTGAGGAGGGACAAGAGATAAATGCTTGTCCATAATGAACTACATTATTTTAGGACACCAGACCCTTAATGTGGAGTGAATTRAGATCTTCACCTGATGCAGCTGCTGCTCTGTAGCGAAGCCCAGGCCGTAGACCGTGTTGGCCCTGCTGTCCGCCCACTGGCCGAACTTCTGCGAGGTCCTGGTGAACGTCATGCTCGGTGTGATGGTGCAGTTGATAATGGCCTGCGGATAGAGCAGAATCGCAATAGTGGAAACCAAGACTGTTCTCAGGGCAGACCTGGTCGTAGCTAGATATGTTCGAGTTGCGTCAGGGACAATTTCAGCATTTTTCCAGACAAAATTATTACCTACTGCAGTAGCAGTTCCTCACCTCAGCTGATGAACATCAATAGCTATCATGCTATACAAATAATGATTCATGTTTATGCCAAAGCAAGGACTTGTTTTCTCAGAAAATAAGTCAAATATTTGGGCTCATTACGGGAGCATTTGCTTGTATTTTCAGAATATCCCAACGGATGGTTGCAAATGCGTTGTACAAACAGATGTTTAAACAAATCTGGAGTCAAAAACAAACTGTTAACTCCYTTGGAAAGGTCTTTTGAGCCTAATAACGTGATAATGTGACATAACCATGTTTCAGATTGGACCGTGGGTGCATTGGCAATCTATAGTTTGCATTCTTTTTCAGATGTAACTAAGAAATGACATGTTCTTTGACTGACCTACCCTTTCAACAGATTAAAAAACATTGCATCAAGCAGCCGTGGACATGGCTACAGCCCCTCATTTTGTTTCAGGTCACATGATAAAAAACATTAAGCAGACCTATTTATAACCTTTTGCGTCAGCTGCAGAATTACTATAATATAACTGACTTAAACACCCAGAATCAGAGGGCAAGGGCAGCTTAAAGAAGAGGAGCTTTTTTAACAAACGATTACGAGAGTCTGGGCCAACATGTTTCACATGACATGGTACAAAAGATTACCACGTTGCCAGACACAAGACAGGGGGAATTGGGCTGCTGATCACAAGGTCTGCAGGGAGTGGGGAATGTGGGTCAGACCAGAGGTGTTAAGGGGAGATCAGATAGATTCCAGGGTGGCATGGGGAGTTGATCCAAATTCAAAGCTTGTGAGGAAAACGCTGTTAGGTGACATTGATTTTCTGTTCACATTCCAGTTCTTCTTGACTTAACAATGGCTTAATTGGTTTTAAATTAATAAAACGTGTAGAACCACTGCTTTTATGTCTAGCATCGTAAACAACTAAGGTCTGGAAGGATAAATAACTTTACAGCGGAAAGTAAGAGTGAACACAAACAATCTTAAACAGGTCCAGGCTGACCTGTTACATATTCCAGACTCATATTTAGCTACTCTCTTTTCCAAGCTGGACTATGCTATATTGGCAAGAAGAAAATTATTGTGAACTTGAGACCATATTCTTAACCAACCCACTCAATCCTGTGAAAATTCCTAAAAAAATATGTTTTCCCTTAAGTCACAGTTTTCAACAAGACCACACATTCACATAATCCAACCGTGGCATGCATGCATGTTCCAGAGAGTCAACCCACTACACAGTACAGGGTTTCCACTAGTTGCCACAGACACAAAGTCAAAATTGTCTATATCGTAAAAGTTCAATAAAAATGTGCTTTTTGGTCTTCATTTTAAGGTTAGCTGTGTGGTTAAGTTTAAGTTTAAGGTTAAGGTTAGGTTGGTGACACTTAATTGGGGAGAACGGGCTCGTGGTAATGACTGGAGAGGAATCAGTGGAACGGTATCAAATATGTCAATTACATGGTTTCCAGGTGTTTGATGCCATTCCATTTGCGTCGTTCCGGACATTATTATGAGCCGTTAAAATCACATTTTAAGAAGAGAAATTGTAAAAATAGGTGAGGTGGCTGTGGTACCTAGTGACGACCACAGTACAGCTGCATGGCTCACCTTCGTACCACCCACGCTGATGATGCGGTACACGTTCCTGTTGCCGTCGTAGAAGAAGGAGACGGTGACGGCATGCTTGCTGGCAGGGATCCAGTTCCTCTTGGTGTTTGGGTCGATCTGGAACACATGGGCTCTGGCGCTGAAGATGGGCTGCTCCCTGGGGAAAGGCGTGGACATGGAGCTAAGCATGTGAAGACAAATGGTGGCCAAGAGTTTCCTATTCCCTACAAAGCCCTGCAAATTTGAGTATGTGAAGACTAACGAAAAGACAACTTTGTTTCTTACTCACAAATAAAGATTTTTCTGAATAATTATTTTATTATTAGTGCAGTGGAAGAGTGACACATTTCTTCCATTCTTTAAAATATTGAACACTGTTCACTAAACAAATTGACAATTCATATTTGCGGAAAAACGCATTATATTCTAATCGAGACTTACTGTCCATGTTCTGATGAATAAGAAATATTTGCAATTTCTTTGTTCTTTCGGGGAGGAACAACAAGCTCCTAATCCTCCCATAATGGGACACAGCTCCCATACTTGACTGGCTGCCATAATGGGACACAGCTCCCATACTTGACTGGCTCCCATAATGGGACACAGCTCCTACTTGACTGGCTGCCATAATGGGACACAGCTCCCATACTTGACTGGCTGCCATATGGGACACAGCTCCCATACTTGACTGGCTGCCATAATGGGACACAGCTCCCATACTTGACTGGCTGCCATAATGGGACACAGCTCCCATACTTGACTGGCTGCCATAATGCTACAGATGTTGGTGTCACCTTTGGCAGCTCTTTCAATCCAACCCTAATTTGCACGTGGTTGTGGTTGGCATAAGACCGTTGACTAAAAAGCTCTGAACCTTTGCCCAAGTCCCCTCCCCATCCCTTCTTCTGCCAGTGTGACCATGCTAAGTATCCTAGATACGAGGTAAATATTTCAAAGCAACAATGTCACTGGTGTTCTAGTATGGTTTGGCAACTGTGGCATGGAAAATTTCAACCCAACCAAATCCGAATGACAACAGTGGAAAGATCTCACACAGAGGGAGAGTTGAAGTCCAGTGACTGTACGGAGCAGAGCAGACAATAGATCATAACCTACCTAAGTCTAACCTATAAAAAAAAATGTCATTCAAAAAGCCATTGGATTACGTACACAGTAAAGTCAAAAGGATTATACCTTGACGCTACAGATTGATTGTTCCCCTTTTCACCCTCATCATATTCAATTCAAATCTGTAGAAGCTATGCAGGACAGAAAATACACTGCAGTTAGAGGGTTGTTGGTACAAAGTAACATACAAACCRCTGCAGTTWRAGGGTTGTTGGTACAAAGAAACCCACTCAATGTGATAGCAACATGACATGGTTTTAGGTGTCTGACTGTTTATTACGTATGGATTAGCAGTAGTGGATGATTATAACAACATATGGTAGTGACGATCCTATCCATTTTGTTGGCTGATGAAAGCTAATAAGTAAAATAAATCTATCACAAATATCAGGTAGAAAATTGATGGATGATTTATGACATGGCAAATACCAGGTCACAGTGCACATTAAGCTGTATCCAAATGAAACTCAAGTCTGACCTCTTCAGTGACACACAAATCCAGTGATGGAGGTAAGCAGACACACGATCATACAATATCTTTGAAGGATGGATTTAAATTAATTGAATTTAATCCTTGTTCTGATTCTATATGCCAGGATCTCTAAATCTCAGGAGTTTTGGTGTACCATTTTAACTGCAAGAATTTGCTTACAATGACAACTATTGGTTGCCAGCTAGCCTGTGTTATTACCTTCCATGTCAAGACTTTGTCACATTAACCCTACTGCTAATAACAACTATCACCATCAAAGCAGACTCACAGACACACTCACTCTCTCTCTCTCAAACACACGATGGGCTTGAGGAAGGAGACAGCAGAATTCTCTGTCTCATCACATGGTAATCCCACTTTTGTCAGCTGATCTCATGCTTAATAACCAGCTTCTATAAGGCAAGCAGTAACCCCCAGGCTCAGACAGAAACTGATCAGAGGGTTAGCCAGACAGGGGACGGGAGCAGTACAGTGGAACAGAGGGTTGGGCCAGACAGGGGACAGGAGCAGTACAGTGGAACAGAGGGTTGGCCAGACAGGGGACGGGAGCAGTACAGTGGAACAGAGGGTTGGCCAGACAGGGGACGGGAGCAGTACAGTGGAACAGAGGGTTGGGCCAGACAGGGGACAGGAGGAAAGTACGGTGGAACCGAGGGTTGCACGGGCGGGCAGCATGGAACAGAGGGGACAGGAGAAGGTACTGTGGAACAGAGGGTTGGCCAGACAGGGGACGAGGAGCAGTAACTGTGAACAGAGGGTTGGCCAGACAGGGACGGAGCAGTACTGTGGAACAGAGGGTTGGCCAGACAGTGGACGGGAGCAGTTACGTGAACAGAGGGTGGGCAGACAGGGGACGGGAGCAGTACAGTGGAACAGAGGTTGGCCAGACAGGGACAGGAGCAGTACAGTGGAACAGAGGGTTGGCCAGACAGGGGACAGGAGAAGTACTGTGGACAGAGGGGTTGGCCAGACAGGGACGGGAGCAGTACTGTGGAACAGGAGGTTGGCCAGACAGGGGACAGGAGCATACTGTGGAACAGAGGGGTGCCAGACAGGGGACAGGAGCAGTTATAGTGGATCAGGGGTTGGCCAGACAGCGGACGGGAAGCAGTTACAGTGGAACAGAGGGTTGGCCAGGACAGCGGACGCGGAGCAGTACAGTGGAACAGAGGGTTGGCCAGACAGGGGACAGGAGCAGAACAGTGGAACAGAGTCAGCAAGATAGGCTACAGAGTTTGGCAAACTCACGTTGAGACTTGAAAATGTAAAAGCTACCATGTTGGTACTTGGCACCAATGCTTCCCAATCATGAGCTTACATATGATGCAACTGACTGACATTGTTGGGTTAAACTAAAATGCCTCTCTCAACGGTAAAGCTATTTTCATCGTGGAGCGTTTGGTACCTTACTAGAAGCAATTTGAATATCAAACTCACTATGAATACACAACTATACACTTACCTCTTACCGTAAAATGTGCGAATTATGTTGGCAGCCATTTAGAAAAAGTTATCCAGGTCACACCACCATACGCGATATCATTAAAAAGCGCAGAATGTCCTCTCAAAGGAACAAAACACAGTGGCATGTATGGCCTCAAAGAGAAGGGCCATGAGAGACCTGAGGAAATGCGTCATGTTTTAGACGATTGTCTCTCTGTGGAAGCCAACTGGATAACGGATCTCTTTCCAGGATCCGCTATTCATCCTTCATGTTAAACAGATGGACATGGCTTAGTATGATGTGGTGTTGTGTGTACATATACTACACACACACACGATCAGGGTTCGAATTATACATCCACTCTCGGGGTGTCGAAAATATTTGACCATTTTGGGGGGGGCTCACATTGATATTTCAATTATTATAAGAGGGCCTTGTTATGGGGTGCCCAGCCTCTCTGTAATTTTAACCCTGCACACAGTTTGAAAATATTGATTGGTTTAATTATTCTGTATATGCTCCAGCGGTTAAATAGATGAGCAGAATTGCACCATGATAGGACATAGCGAGAAGATCCCATTTCAGATCATTAAAATCCTACATATTCTGGCAATGGGAATTCCACAACACTGCTTTATCGATAAATGCATTACCTAATAATCTATTACGGTTTACAACTGCTTGAATTCATGTTAATTAATGTACCCCTATTGTAGAAGTGTTATCACTCACACTATCCATTTCTGACGGGTTATTACAGTTTATTATTCTACACGCTGTAAACAGAATCATTTACATGGATGCTCTTCTAGAGGAGATTCTGGGGCACACAGCACTGGGAGAACTTCTCTCCTTGATTTAGTACAGCAATAATAGGTCAGGGCCTCAGAGTTATTTCAGAAATGTACTGCTCAAATAAGGTAGTGGTGGTCTCTGCAGTACCACTAACATCATGTGGGATAAACAGCACAAAAACGAACTGGTTTACTTTGAAAATCAAGTTTGAAACCACTTAATATCAATATAAGATCAATAAACAATATAGCTAGTGTGATACTGTTATTAGATGAAAATCAACATCACTCCAAAACGTTGATATGTAATTCCAGAGCCATACTACATACAGTCGGAAGTTTAATTACACTTAGAACGTTGGAGTCATTAAAACTTGTTTTTCAACCACTCCACAAATTTTTAACAAACTATAGTTGTGGCAAGTCGGTCAGGACATCTACATTGTGCATGACACAAGTAATTTTCCCAACAATTGTTTACARACAGATTATTTCACTTATAATACACTGTATCACAATTCCAGTGGGTCAGACGTTTACATACACTAAGTTGACTGTGCCTTTAAACAGCTTGGAAAATTCCAGAAAATGATGTCATGGCTTTAGAAGCTTCTGATAGGCTAATTGACATAATTTGAGTCAATTGGAGGTGTACCTGTGGATGTATTTCAAGGCCTACCTTCAAACTCAGTAACTCAGTGCCTCTTTGCTTGACATCATTGGAAAATCAAAAGAAATCAGCCAAGACCTCAGAAAAAGATTTGTAGACCACAACAAGTCTGGTTCATCCTTGGGAGCAATTTCCAAACGCCTGAAGGTACTACGTTCACCTGTACAAGCAATAGTACGCAAGCATAAACATCATGGGACCACGCAGCCGTCATACCGCTCAGGAAGGAGACGCCTTCTGTCTCCTAGAGATGAACGTACTTTGGTGTGAAAAGTGCAAATCAATCCCAGAACAACAGCAAAGGACCTTGTGAAGATGCTGGAGGAAACAGGTACAAAAGTATCTATATCCACAKTAAAACGAGTCCTATATAGACATAACCTGAAAGGCTGCTCAGCAAGGAAGAGGCCACTGCTCCAAAATCACCATAAAAAAGCCAGACTACG